>NC_035434.2:73425870-73754996 GCF_002127325.2 Helianthus annuus | reverse complement strand
GACATCGTCGACTGGAGCTCCATCACCCTGGGCACCCTCAGGGGGACCCTCAATAAAAAGATCGATGTCGTCGTCAGACATGGCATCAAGAGGAAGATCATTAAGAGGAAATGCAGCAAGAGGAAGAGGAGCGGGGATCCGAATAAGAAGTAGATCCTCGCCAGGAAAACCATCAGCTAGCGGTATAAAGTCGCCAAAGTCAGGTAAAGCAAACGGCTGGAAATCATCATCATCGTTTCTCTCAGTGTCAGATGTGAAAACCTCAGGGTCCGGGACAATCTCATCATCCGAAACTATGGCCATAGGGTCTACGGTATCTGACAGCTCACTCTCAGATGAGGACATGGTGTCTGTAATCAAAACAATCACACATATGCACATATATAACCAATCATCAAATAAGCATGTAAGCAGTAACAGTGTAAGCATGCATTCATCCTAGTCTTCCCAGACTATCCCACCCAGCCTTTCAGACTGAACTACCTAGCCTCTCAGACTAAAACCTTCCCAGTTTCTCAAACTGACTACCCAGTCTCTCAGACTAAACTTCCCCAGTATCTTAGACTCAGTTTTCCCCAGTCTCTTAGACTGAACCATAAACATAACCTTGTAATGTGTTTTGTGCCCTTTGTTTGTAAGAATGTTTGTCTCCTGGATCTAGACGTTTTGTGTACGCAATGTAAACATGTTATGAAAACATTTTCGTGAGAGCCCTAATGATCGTAGTCTAGACTCGAGAAAGAATCCTAGTCCGCTACGATCGAAGCTCTGATACCAAGTTGTCACACCCTGACTTTTGCGGAAGCGTGATTATTGGTGTGACTTTCTTAATACCATAGCATTCAATCATAACAACGCTATATGATAAAACCATAAGATGTTCATCCATATATTAAGTTTAGAAAATACCACAACATACTTGTTTGAAACATCGACACCAAATTCAAGTTACAAACCACAACATGTTTAAATGAGTTCATGAAGACTCAACAAAAGACTTTAAATAAAAGCGGGTTTAGAAACATGTATTCAGTCCAGGAATAGGATACACCTCCTAAACCCAAACGACTCTGGATGACATCCCTTATTCATGACGCAGCCTGAAAACATGCAACACCTGCCAGATCTACTTAGTTCCCTGAAATACATGTAATTTGAAAACATCAACAAAAGTTGAGCGAGTTCATGTGTTTGTATAAGTATGTACAAACCTTTGTAAACAGTGTATGTAAATCACGGTATGAAAGCAAACAAGGAAAAGATCACCAATGGTTTGCAAGGCCACTGATATGTGTGACGGTGTAGGAAGAGTCAAACCTAACAAATTTGTATCGGGCTTCCGGCTGGAAGACATACTCACCCTATGGGCCACCCTGGTCCTCATGGGTCTGGGCTCGCTACACCCAAATAGATCTATCACTCATGCCCCTCGGTCCGTATACGAGGATTAATGGTCTCAAGTATCTGCCTACCCATTCACATGATCTATGGTTCTTTCCTAGGCTAACCATACCAATTGTATTTGTATGTAATCCTTTTTGTAACATGCATTTCACCCCCGAAGTTAATAAACAAAACAGTTTAAAGAAAAGGGGGGACATGAACTCACGGTTTTGCGTCTTCTGTGCTTGTAACCTAAATCTACTCAGCAAACACGACTCCCTACAATATACTATGTCTATTAGACGAACGGGTCGTGCCTTGCCTTAGTATTTACGTTTTTGAGTTACGTTTCTTTTATGTCTCCAATATTATTCCAAGTTATAATTACTTGTTAAAATAATAATTATTTAACTTGTATCTGTAATCCCAAAATAATATATTTTTAAGTCTCACTTTAGAAAATATATTTAACTTATTTTGTCCAAAAATAATGTATTTCAAGAAAATATATATTTTTCTCAAAAATCATATATCTTCTAAATATTCTAAGAAAATATATTTTAACTTCCAAAAACAATATATTTTCTTCTTTTCGAAAATATGATATACTTTGGTAATACTTACAAAAATCATATTTTCATTTCTTGCATCCAAAATAATATTTACCAAAATATATTTGTAACGGTTTTCTCCGGAATATTTTATAAGTTACGTTCTTGCGTTTAGTTTCATGATGTTAAGTGTGTAACTTATATATTTATTCCTTGTGATTTTTGGTAATATTTTGGATTGCAAATTCTTGGTGTTTTGTTAAGTTATATTACTTTAAATCCTAAAATAATATAACTAATACACAAAGTATACAAGTATTCACACACAATGTGTCTTTAATGTAAATATATATTCTAAATACATATTTATCCATGTTATTTATAAAAAACCAACCTCCAATAATTGTATTTTTGTAACAAACTCTATGGCAAAGTTTATCTTGAAAACCATAGTTAAAACACACTTGTAAATATTTGTTTAGAAAATATTTTTCTAAGTGTTTGTATTTTTAGAAAATTTCGCCATAGTTTCCCCTAAAAATGGAGGTGTCTATGCTATTAAAGCATATCATTTTCTTTTAAAAAATCATCATAACAATCAACAACAAAGCTACACTTACCAAGTGCTAAAACAAAGCTATCTACATAATAATCATGAACTTGAGTTTTCATAAAAACTTGTAGTAACTTGGTGGGGTGTTTAGTAGATTTAGTTACCCTTTAAAGTGTATTTATTTCTTTAAAAATCTCATTCTTGAAAGATTTGAGTGTTTACAACTTGTTAGATGATTTTTCTAAAAATCATTCTTTTGAATTTTTCTTGTAAACAAAGTGTTCTTATACTGATTTCACCACTAGAAACATGATTAGTTTCTTTAAAAACTATGTTTATACTGATGTGCACAAAATACAACATAAATTACATCAGTTGTGGCATAAAACTAACCCTTTTTTAGTACTAATGTTGGAAAAAGTGTGCTTTTGTCTTCCTTTTGTATTTTCAGGATTAAATGAGCTCAAATGAACAAAAGAAGCAAAAAGGCAGCTAAATCTAACATAAATACAAGAAAAGGAACAAACGTGGCATGCCCGACCTCCCGACAGCATCTTCCCAAGCAAAACAAGAAGACAGAAGCCTGAAGACGCCCCGTGCTCAGTGAGCACGGGGGCGTGCCCAAGTGTCAGCAGAAAAGACAAAGTGGTAGAAGCTTCTATTACCCACCACGGGGCCGTGCTCAGCGAACACTGGGCCGTGGTCAACTATAAGATTCGCGAAATCCAAGCAAATCTCAATAGTACAGATATGCTTCTGCACACGAGGTAGTGCTCAGCGGACACGGGGGCGTGGTCAACTAATGCAGACAACATTTAATGAAAATGCATTTAATGAAGAAAGAGAGTAGGATGGGCACGGGGCCATGCCCGAGCTTCTATTCAGCCTATAAATAGGAGTGCTTGGAGCTCTTGCAACTCATCCCTTGGCACACCACCTCTCTCACACTTCGTCCACCACCCACCACCCACCACCATCACAACACCATCATCCACCACCATCATCCATTGTCCATCATAGAGTGTGTGAGTCGTCTCGGGATCCAAGATTGATCGTAAGAGTTCTTGACAATCAAAGGCCATGTTTGCCTAAGTCTTTTACATCACTTGGTGAAGACAAGTGTTTAGTGTAATACTTTTTATTTTTAATCTTTTGCACTTTTTAATTGGTTTTGTATTAATGACTTTAATTACTAGTTTCTTATGTTGAAGGTGATTCTTCCTTATCGTTTGTCCGTGGTGTCTTGCCATTATTTTACTGTCTGTATAAAATAAAAGATTTTCACCATTCATATCTCCAAGGTCTATATGGAGGTATGTTGGCTACCTGGTCGGGGGTTAAGGGAACAGTTTGGTAAGAGTCTTGCCATTGTTCAGTGTATAGATCCTGCAAAGGACCTGGGTCAAATTTAGTAGGACCTCCTTCAATACCCAACGGTATTGGATGGCGGGGGTCCAAACTCTTTGATCCCCTCATAAGTTAAACTACTATTAAAACTTTAACCCGGCTACTTAGGACTGTATCCCTGCTGACTCAGACTACATAGCCGAGGGTAACGTCACCTTCAAAAGAGGGGCCTACCACATTATGCATTAATAACTTAATTAATTATCTTTCAATAATCCGACCCTTTAGGATTGTATCCTTGCTAACACAAACTACTGGGTTGAGGGTAACGTCGCCTTTAAAAAAGGGGCCTACTACAATAACTAAGATAATATCTTAAACAAGTGCAAAAGTGCGAAAATAATGAAAGGTTACACTACACACGAGTCGGATCCAAGTGATTCATCTTGTCTATCTGTTTTTATTTTTATTTTATTTTTATTTAGTTTTATTTTCCTAGTTTAAAACCCTTTTTCTAACATTTTGATTTGATTAGACGTTGAGGATCAACTGGTACTAAAAGCTCTTGTGTCCTTGAACGACCTCGGTATCTTACCAACACTATACTACGTCCACGATGGGTGCACTTGCCCATATGTGCGTTTAGTGTTAGTGAATATCGTGTTTATAAATTTAAAACTTGGCTAAAAAGTGTAAAAAGGGCTTAAAATATACACCTAAAATATATACACACTGACACTCATCAAGTTTTTGGCGCCGTTGCCGGAGACACAAGGATTTTAAGAAAGTTAGGAATCAGCGGCCTAATCATTTTTTTTGGATTTTCTTAGTTTTTCAGCTTCTGCAGAACTCAGCACGGGCCGTGCCCGCTGAACACGCCCCGTGCCCAATCATTGGAACTAGCAATCCTGTTTTAAGTCAGACAGTAAGCTGAACACGGGGCAGTGCCCACTGAACACGCCCCCGTGTCCAAGATTCAGTTACTGAAAACAGAACCGTAAGATCCTGACGGTTGGTAATTTCTGACGCAAAAATGAGTGATAATGATATTTTTTACTTTCGGCACTCTTATGGTACGTGGTGTCAATTATGTGGAGGCGGTCATAAAGAATTAGAATGTTATTTTCTAAACTATAAGCCCCACTATATAGACCCATCGTTTTCCTGTAGCCTTAAGAGGGGCGAAAGTAAAAATAATCCTTATCTCTCCCTCGAATGCGCCCAACCGGACATTTTAGGAGAAATGCTTCTTAATGAACTATTTCAACTAGAAGATCTGGTTTTTAATTGGTTAAAAGAACTTAAGATGGATTTCCTTAATTCATCTCAAGACGATGATCAAGAAGAATTGTTGGGGTCGCATTCAAATAAAAACAACTTCGTTGTTCCCAACGTTACCTTCGACTGTAGCGAAGACTTGGACGATAGTCGTCCCTGTGCCGATTATGCCATCAAGAACTCTCCATCGACGTCGTTCGGTGCATACATAGACCTGAGCGATTCAGCATACACCTTCTTTAACGAGAGCCCGGAAAAGGGTTGGACTTGTCCACCTAAATTTAGCATAGGAATCACCCTCACCGACAACCTCTTGCGTTCTCGTCTTAATCTAGAGCAATTAAGGTACCTTAGGCACTTTGGGGTTGTCCCATCAAGTAAGGAACCGCTCGATCCGGATAAGTTCCTTGAAAATAGACAATCTTCATAATCAGCCTTTCGACACGGGGCCGTGCCCAGCCAACACACCCCCATGTCCACCAAAAGATTCCCTTCTGACTTTACGTCAGAATACGGACAAAATGTGTCAGGATCTTGCCTGCACACGGGGCCGTGTCCAGCGGACACGGGGCCGTGTCCAGCATGCTGTCGTTTTCTATAAATGCAGCCAAGAATCCTGCACATTTGGACCATCCAGGGACAGAGATTTGAAGGGATCTTCTCTCCTACCATCCTAGGTATGTTCTAAAAGAAGGTTCCAACAACCATCTTGTCCTTTCCTCTTTTATCCATTTCCTTCTTCTTCATCTTTCTCTAAAACCTCCATTAAAGCTTGTGTGACAACTCGAGTTTCCAAGATTTCCTTATTCGCATTTATTGCATGTTAATTGTTAAGCTGTTTGTTTATACGACTTGTTGCTTTGTAATCGTACACGTTTGTTATATGTTATGACGCTATGTGATTGTTACATTTATATGCTTGGTGACTTAACATGTAATCTGTTCAAAAGTTAAAAACATTAAACTGTTACACCCCGAACCAACCCGACGAAACAAGTGTGTTTCGCCATAAATCATCACGACAAAACAGGATTTGTTTCGCCATCCCTAGCTCGACGAAACAGGATGTTTCGCCGGCCCAACCGTTTCGCCGAAGCCCATTAAGGGCCCAGTTCGTTGCACGATATTTATCGGGCATTCTGTTCCATTCGTAACACTTTTGGCAAAAGTTGAAACCCTAGAACTCTCTGTGCGACGGCAACCTTGAATCCTTGAAGCCCTCTAGACCAATCGAGTATTGTTCCATCTTCTACAGTTAGCGTTTAAACCTTGCATGATCATTAGAATGTTGTCATTGCTAACTGTTAATCAGAAACATGATTCATTGATGTTATGTAATGCTTGATCTTGTGTTTGAATTCTCTGCTTATTGCTAATTTTGATCATCGTGAACGATAACGAAACGGGTAAATACGGTTCGGTTAGTATTGGCACAAAGACTGAATCTGTTGACACATAGGGTTCTTGTTATTAATTTGATTTGAGTACTGTTCAATGATATAGATTGATAAATATAGTAAATTTGTGAACTTGATCATCATATGTATAGACTGTTTAAGATTAACCTGTGTGATTATGTTATGATTCGGTAATTCATAAGAACGATGATTGGCTACATGATCTCTGTATGATGTTGATGGCTGTTAGGGTTTTCTGTGATTGACTGTTTAATCGACGTAACTGACATTTCAGACGAAACACAGGTGACGTCGAAATAGATGTGTTTCGCCAAAACAGATCTTGACGAAACGAACATGGCGAAACACAAGTGTTTCGCCGAGACCATGTACGACGAAATAAGCATGACGAAACATAAGTGTTTCGTCGGAGAGGGTGCACGGCGAAACAGGGGGTGTTTCGCCGAATGGGTAATCTGCACAGTAGCTTGATTTCTTTCTGTTAAGGGTTAATTGGATTAACTAACTGCTGTTAGTTGATACGCATGACTTGTATGATTTTGAATACGTGTTTAGTGTTACTTGGTGATCATTGCTTCAATACCACTATGATTGTTTAAGCATACGGGAACTTAGTGAACATAAACTGATTATGTATACGTGCGTACTTTAGGACTTGATTGATTAACTGTGAGCACCTACCTTCGCATACCGAGCAAACCAAGGTGAGTTCACACTCTTACCAAGGCATGAGATTCCCGGGGTTGGGAATGGGACTGAATGATTACTTGTATTTGCATCGTTACTGGAATACGTATCACCGACCTTGTTAGGGAAAGGTCACTTTTAGACATAGCTAGACTGGTAACACATGGGAAGCCCCCACTAATCTTCGCACACATGCCTAGATGGCCGCGATACGAATACTAATCTTCACACACATGCTTGGATGGCCACGATACGAATACTAATCTTCGCACACATGCCTGGAGGGCCGCGATACAAATACAACTAGTCTAGAATACATGGGAAACTCCCACTAATCTTCGCAAACATGCCTGAAGGGCCGCGATACAAATATACACGATACATGGTTTACTAAACAAACATACGGTTTGCAAAATGAATACTATAATAAAATAATCAACTGTGAACTCGCTCAACTTTCTTGTTGACTCGTTGTTACATGCCTTGCAGGTCAATAGGTACACATGGAGCTTGCATTGGGAGGCGCAGTCGTTGTGGACAAGGATCATGGATGCCTCGTTAAACATTTATGACATTTAAAATTATTACTTATGTTGGGTTTTACATTACTGCTTCCGCTACACATTTGATTATGTTGGCTTTTGAACACCTTTCGTATGGACGAAAGACTTTTACTTATTACATTTACTATTTACATTGTTCAATATGATTGGTGGCTTGATCCTGGTCATGTCACGCCTCCAAGCGGTGGTACTCCGTGTGTGAATTTTGGGGGTGTGACAGAATGGTATCAGAGCCATTGGTTGATCTTGGTTTTAAAAAGGGGAAAAAGTTTTTGTTAAACTAGACTATAACCTGTACAGTGCTCAACGATCCACAACGACGCTTCGCTCCACGTGCAAGACTCAACACTATAGGTACTACTATTTATGTTTACATTGCCTACTTGCTAGATTACATAGAACTTTGCTCACGGTATGCTTAGATAAACGTAACAACTATTGCTTGAGAACACTAGTGTGCTTACTCTCTTCTGTCATCACATTTTTCGCGAACCTCTCTCACTTATGTTACCTTTGCTATGAAGATCATGGCTGGACGCATTAACATGACTCAAGCCCAGTTGACGGCTCTCATTAACGAACAAGTTGCTGCGGCACTTGCAGCCGCACAAGCAGGAGGTATACCCTGCGGTCGTAACTCACTCTAGGATCCTTAGATCCCACACTCCTAAACCAACTCTTGTGTTTAACCTTGTCCTATTCTTATACACAACAGGTCAACACGCTCAGCAACCTGTTTGCACTTTCAAGAATTTCATGGACTATCGTCCTAACACATTCAGTGGCACTGAAGGAGCAGTTGGACTCCTCCATTGGTTTGAAAAGCTCGAGTCCGTCTTTGAAATGTGTGAATGCCCTGAGGCTCGCAGGGTGAAGTACGCCACTGGTACTCTAGAAGGCATTGCGCTGACTTGCTGGAACGCGCAAGTTCAGATGTTAGGGTTGGCAGCTGCTAACGCCACCCCTTGGAACGATTTCAAGGAACTGATCAAACGGGAATACTGCACACGAGGTGACATCCACAAGTTAGAAGTGGAGTTCTTCAATCTGAAAATGACGGGGTCAGAGATAGAGGCTTATACAAAAAGGTCAAACGAGCTGGCCATCTTGTGTCCAACTATGGTGGACCCTCCTATCAAGCGTATCGAGTTGTATCTCAAAGGGCTAGCACCGGAAATTCAAAGTCATGTGACATCGGCCAACCTTGATAATATCCAGGATATTACATGTCTTGCACATCGCCTCACAGACCAGGCAGTGGAACAGAACAGGCTGCCTAAGCGTATCAGTGCTACTATCGCTACTACTACTCCTGCTACTCCCAGTGACAGCAAGCGGAAATGGGATGGGGATTCCAGCAAGGGTTAGCTACAGCTCAGTCTCAGGTACAGCAGAGAAAGACTGATAACTATCAGAGCCCTGGTCAGCAATTTTCGGGCAGTCAGAGACAGGGTGGATATCGAGGAAACCTTCCAAAGTGCAACACTTGCAACAAGCACCACAATGGTCAGTGCAACAAGGGTCGTTGTTAGCGGTGTCTCAAGATGGGTCACGAGGCTAAAGATTGCAGGAGCTCATGACCTGTGAATCAGAATCAACAACAACAACCACCTGCTCCACGAAACCAGCAGCAGCAACAGCAGCGAGGCAACAGAGGATGCTATCAATGTGGTGCTGAAGGCCACTTCAAGCGAGACTGCCCCCAGTTAAACCAGAACCAGAACAACAACAACAATAATTAGGGCAATGGGAACAACAACGGGGGAAACAATGATAACAACGGCGCTAGGGGTCGTGCATTTGTGTTGGGTCAGGGTGATGCAAGGAATGATCCTAACGTAGTAATGGGTAAGTTTCTTCTCGATGACTTTTATGTTACCATATTATTTGATTCGGGTGCAGATGCCAGTTATATGTCTTTGAAAGTTAGTCAAATGCTAAAGCACGCACCAACACTTTTGAACACTAAACATGTCGTAGAATTAGCTAACGGTAAAAGTCTAGAGGCCACACACATAGTTCAGGGTAATCTTATCCTCGCTGGTCAGACTTTCTCTATCGATCTCATTCCCATAGCTCTGGGTAGTTTCGACATCGTCATTGGTATGGATTGGTTATCTCAACATCAAGCAGAGATCTTATGCAAGGAGAAGATTGTTCGTATTCCCCGTTCTGGTAAAGAACCTCTCGAAGTTCAAGGCGACAAGAGTGGTGCCGTGGTTGGCATCATCTCCTTCCTGAAGGCCCAAAAGTGTTTACGAAAGGGCCACACTGCCATTTTGGCACTGGTTACTGACGCATCATCGAAAGAGAAGAGATTGGAGGATATTCCTATAGTGCGTGACTTTCCTCAAGTGTTTCCAGAGGATTTACCTGGGCTACCGCCTCATCGCCAGGTCGAATTCCAGATTGAACTAGCTCCTGGAGCAGCACCAATAGCTCGCGCACCGTATCGTGTAGGTCCAACTGAACTGGAAGAACTGTCTAAGCAACTGCAAGAACTTTTGGATAAGGGTTTTATTCGTCCTAGGTCTTCACCTTGGGGAGCTCCAGTATTATTCGTGAAAAAGAAAGACGGTACCTTCAGGATGTGTATAGATTACCGCGAACTAAACAAGGTGACTGTGAAGAATCGCTATCCTCTTCCTCGTATTGATGATTTATTCTATCAGCCACAAGGGTCGAGCTACTACTCAAAGATAGATCTGAGGCCAGGCTACCATCAACTGAGAGTCCGGATGAGGACGTCTCCAAAACAGCATTCAGAACTCGCTACGGCCACTACGAGTTTCTAGTTATGCCATTCGGATTAACAAACGCGTATGCAGTCTTTATGGATCTTATGAACAGAGTGTGCAAACCCTACCTAGACAAGTTTGTCATAGTCTTCATCGACAACATCCTGATCTACTCTAAGAGTCAGGAGGAACACGAGCAGCATTTACGACTTATTTTGAAGCTCCTTTGAACAGAACAGTTATACGCCAAGTTTTCGAAATGCGACTTCTGGCTTCGTGAAGTCCACTTTCTAGGCCACGTGGTAAACAAGCACGGGATTCATGTGGATCCATCCAAGGTAGACTCGATTAGGAACTGGCCTGCACCGCATACACCAACGGAAATTCGCCAATTCTTGGGTTTGGCAGGTTATTACAGGAGGTTTATCAAAGATTTCTCAAAGATTGCACAGCTGCTTACACTACTGACACAGAAAGGTGTCACTTATCGTTGGGGTAATACACAGGAAACAGCTTTTCAGCACTTAAAGGATAGACTCTGCAGCGCACCTATTCTTTCATTGCCAGAGGGCACAGACGATTTTGTGGTCTACTGCGACGCGTCAATTCAGGGTCTTGGTTGTGTATTGATGCAACAGGAAAAAGTCATTGCTTACGCTTCGCGCCAACTTAAGATTCACGAAAGGAATTACACTACACATGACTTGGAGCTGGGAGCTGTCGTTTTCGCACTTAAGATATGGCGACATTACCTGTATGGTACCAAGTGCACCATCTACACCGATCACATGAGTCTCGAGCATATCTTCAAGCATAAGGAGTTGAACATGCGTCAACGTCGATGGGTTGAACTACTGAATGACTACGAATGTGCCATCAAGTATCATCCGGGCAAAGCCAATGTGGTGGCTGACGCCCTCAGCTGAAAAGACACTACGCCTAGACGCGTACTGTCACACCCCCAAAATCCACCTGCGGAGTATCACCGCTTGGAGGCGTGACATGACCAGGATCCTAACCACCAATCATATTGAACATGTAATATAATCAAGTATAGCGGAAGCATTTAAGCAAAACTCAAACATAAGTGTTAACGTATGAAATATCATAAGTGTTGAAATAGCATTCACGATCCTTTGCCCACAATGACCTGCTCCTCCCTGTGCAAGCTCCATAATGTACCTAAGGCCCTGCAAGGCATGCAGCAGAGAGTCAACAACTAGTTGAGCGAGTTCACAGAAAGTAAGTTCAGTAATAGAATAGTATAGCAAGCATTGCGTTCGTTTATCTAATCATGCATCGTATTAGTTCGTTCATTGTTCATGTATAGTATTGGTTCGTATCGCGGGCCCTTTCGGCATGTATGCGAAGATTGGGGTTAATACTCCCAAATATCCTAGACTATGTATATTTGTATCGCTGGCCACCCTGGCATGTGTGCGAAGTTCTAATATGTTTAGTTCGCAGCCTTCCCGAGGCATGTGTGCGAAGATCAGTCATAATTATCGCAGCCAACCCTTGGCGTGTGTGCGAAGATCTGTTCAAGAAGGTATACTAGTCTAGCCGTATCTTATCATTCACCACCCTCACCCTGAGGACTCATATCATTATGTTCCGTTAACTAAGTATGTACGTATATTTCATTCAATCCCATTCCCACCCTGGGAACCCCATGCCTTGGCTGTGTGAACTCACCTTGGTTTGCTCGGCAGATACACAAAGAGTACAAATAAGCTAGTAAAAGGTCAACCACGTCCTATCACAGTTATAATGCAAGTTAGGTTCGTATAAGGCACGTAGGTTACTAACACATATTGTATCACGTATAATCATGGCAAACACGTACACGTATCAGCAATCCAATAACCAACAAGTAAACAAATCCAAGTGTCCGGCCCAAACATAACCCGGCCCAATGACAATAATAGCCCATAACAACGTATCAGCCCAACCAGATAAGCAGTCCAATTAGCAGAGCTGTAAGCAAGTCCAATTATCCGGCCCAATTAGCTGGGCTCGTGTCAGTGTGCAAGTCCAATTATGTGTACGTGCATGGTCTCGACTCGAGACTAGAGATCTCGAGTCGCAACAAGGGAGATCTCGACAGATGCATATCCTTCGAGACTAGGTGGTCTCGAGTCAGGTCTCGAGTCGCAACGGGGTTACGAGTCGCAACAACTGGTCTCGGCTCGTCATGGTCCGGTTACGAGTCGCAACGGGACTCGCAACCATGGTTTCGGCTTGTGCTGTTGTGTGAGGTTCCGAGTCGCAACAAGACCCGCAATCTCGGTCTCGACTCGCAATCCGTGTGACTAACAACTTGTAACAGTTTCCATGTTTCATGCAATCAGTTATGCCAATCAATTATCAACTTCCATAATTCAAATCAACTATCAGTTTCCAATGAAACCTACCAAGTATTATCGATCAAACAGTATTCAAGAACATTCATATTATCATCAAGAACAATAGCAATTAAATCAAACAAACATGCAATCGGATTATCAAACCAGCCGATTCTAACTAGCATGCACCCTAGCCTGTGTGTAATTACATCTGTTAATATGATTATCAATCCGTTCAAGCTATACCAACACTATCAGATCTATACATGAGCCGATTACATGAACATCATCAATCACATACAATAGCCCTAGATTATCATGCAAGAAACATCACCAAACATGAAATCATATAACATCATGTATAAGCAACCAACCATAAACACTAACCGATTCTAGAGTGTGCACGAGGGATGATCCGATTACAAGGAACTTCGAGACTTGAGAGGGTCGGCTGCCTTTGATCCCGGTTCCGGTTGCGAGAGAAAGAGAGAAAGTGTGTGTGATCTAGGTTGCCAAAGTTGTGAAAGGAAAACAAAACCCTAAGGATGTGTGTATGTAAATACGTATAGGGGAAGTGGGCCGAAACCCCACATGGGCTACCTCAAGGTCTCGAGTCCAACCATATGGACCGAGTGGGTTGTGGAATCAAGTGGGTGTTGTGCGTTTTGGGCCGTTCATAACATACATACACACATAATGCACATTCATAACATAGCATTCATTAAATCCAACATATAGTTCAGTTCTCGTAATCACGTAACGTTACATCACAGTAAGTCTAAAGTTCGAGTTGTCACATTATCCCCAACTAATTGGAAATTTCGTCCCGAAATTTGGTATGCACTCACTGAGGAAGCTAGGTAAGTTCAATCGTTCACTGGTTTTCCTGGGGTGTCACATCCTCCCCCCGTTGATCTGGAATTTCGTCCCGAAATTCCGAAGTAGTAGCTTCAGCCTCAGTAGTGGTTGCATTGGTTTCGAATAACTGGGGGGGTACTTTTCTGTCATCCTGTCTTCGCGTTCCCAGGTGTACTCTGGGCCACGTTTGGAGTTCCAACGAACTCGAACAAGAGGGATTCTCTTGCTTTTGAGGACCTTCACATCCCGGTCCGTGATTTCTACTGGTTCCCCGACGAACTGCAACCGCTCGTCGATAGTGAGTTCCTTGAAAGGAATGATGAGGTTTTCATCTGATAGGCACTTCTTTAGGTTCGACACATGAAAGACATTGTGAACTGTCCCGAGTTCAGCTGGTAGGTTCAATCTGTAGGCTACCCTGCCTATGCGTTTTATGATCTCGAATGGTCCGACATACCGTGGATTTAGTTTGCCCCGTTTGCCAAAACGAACTACACCCTTCCAGGGTGAAACTTTTAGTAAAACCCGGTCTCCGACCTCAAATTCCAAAGGCTTTCTACGCTTGTCCGTGTAGGCTTTCTGACGGTCGCGTGCTGCCGCCATGCGTTGTCGTATCTGTGCTATCTTTTCTGTGGCGTCCACTAGAATCTCTGGACCCGTGATCTGACTATCCCCCACCTCTGCCCAACAGAGAGGTGACCGGTCATATACGCCCGTACAATGCCTCGAATGGTGCGGCTTGTATGCTACTGTGCTCATGTTTAATCGTGAGTCGAATGGTTTGTGCATTGCTTGCCAAAGTTCTGACGTGAATCGTGCATCGCGATCCGAAATGATGGACGTGGGCACCCCGTGCCTCGAAACAACTTCTTTAAGATAGGCGTCTGCGAGAGTGGAGAACTTGTCCGTTTCCTTTATAGGTCGAAGTGTGCAGACTTGGTGAGTCGATCCACGATCACCCATATGGTATCGTTCCCACGCTGGGATCGAGGTAGGCCTGTAACAAAATCGATGGAAATTTCTTCCCATTTCCACTGAGGTATCTTAGGCTGTTGAAGTAGACCAGTTGGTTTCTGATATTCAACCTTGACTCTCGCACAGGTCAAACCTTTTCCAACGTACGTAGCAATGTGGGCCTTCATGCTAGGCCACCAATAAGTAGTGCTGATGTCGTGGTACATTTCGTCCGACCCTGGGTGTACCGAGTAACGAGACTTGTGAGCTTCATCCATCACAAGTTCGCGTAGACCGTCGTAAAGAGGGACCCAAATCCGGCCCGTTACATAGTAGGCGCCGTCTCCCTTCTGTTCCATTTGTTGTTGTGAGCCGCGTAAGGCTTCAGCCTTGACGTTTTCGGGCTTCAATGCTTCTACCTGAGCATTTCGTATCTGTGCAGGAAGGCTAGACTGAATCGTAAGCTGTAGCGCTCGCACGCGCTTCGGTAAGGTGTCCTTTCGACTTAGGGCGTCAGCCACAACATTGGCTTTGCCTGGATGGTATTTGATGGCGCATTCGTAGTCGTTAAGTAACTCGACCCATCGTCGTTGACGCATGTTCAAATCCTTCTGCTTAAGGATATGCTCGAGACTCCTGTGATCGGTGTAAATCGTGCACCTGGTACCGTACAGGTAGTGTCGCCATATCTTAAGCGCGAAAACAACAGCTCCCAACTCTAGATCGTGCGTCGTGTAGTTCCGTTCATGAACCTTTAGTTGACGAGAAGCGTAGGCTATCACTTTATCACGTTGCATCAACACACACCCAAGACCCTGGATGGATGCATCACAATATACTACGAAGTCTTCTGTGCCCTCTGGCAATGAGAGAATAGGTGCGCTGCAGAGCCTATCCTTTAGATACTGAAAAGCAGTTTCCTGCGTTTTGCCCCAACGGTAGGTGACACCCTTCTGTGTCAGTAGCGTAAGTGGTTGCGCGATCTTTGAAAAGTCTTTAATAAACCGTCTGTAGCACGTGGTGCAGGCCAGTTTCTGGTCGAGGCTACCTTGGATGGATCGACACGGATCCCATCCTTGTTCACTACGTGGCCTAAGAAGTGGACTTCACAAATACTATGACGAACTTGTCTAGGTAGGGTTTGCACACCCTGTTCATAAGGTCCTTAAATACGGCAGGAGCATTCAAATAATATCAAACCATCCATCATATCAAACATAAAGTATAGTAGTTAAAATAATCCATAAAACCCAATACGATTTATGTTCAAACCAAACTTTGTTTGAGTATCAGAGACATAATAAAGAAAATCCCAAATCGAGTTACAAGTTCAAATATCGTTCATTGCGTCTCCTCGTCCCAACACGAAAGCTCGACCTCTTGCCTCGTTGCCATTGTTGTTGTTGTTGTTCCCATTGCCCTGGTTATTGTTGTGGTTCTGATTCTGGTTCAACTGAGGGCAATCGCGTTTGTAATGGCCTTCTGCCCCACACTGGAAACATCCCCGATTTCCACGCTGTGGCTGCTGCTGCTGTGGGTTCTGAGGAGCTGGTGGTGGAAGTTGCTGATTCTGGTTTGCAGGTCGTGAGCTCCTGCAATCTTTGGCTTCGTGCCCTATCTTGAAACATCTCTGGCAACGTTCCTTGCGACACCTTCCACTGTGGTGCCTGTTACACTTGTTACATAGTGGGTGTACTCCCCTGTATCCGCCCTGCTCCTGACTGCCAGATGATTGCTGACTCGGATTCTGGTAGTCATTCGTTCTGCGCTGCTGTGCTTGAGACTGAACGGGATCCCCATCCCATTTCCGTTTGTTGTCGCTGGGTGTAGTAGAAGTAGCAGCTGGAGTGACTGTAGCAGTAGCGTTGACACGCTTAGGCAGTTTATTCTGATCCACTGCCTGATCGGTAATGCGATGAGCGAGGCGCTGAATTTCCTGAATGTTGCCAAGATTAGCCGAAGTAACGTGGCTCTGAATCTCTGGCGCCAATCCCTTGAGATACATCTCAATGCGCTTGTATGGAGGGTCCACCATAGTTGGACACAGAACGGCCAGCTCGTTCGACCGTTTAGTATACGCTTCGATCTCTGACCCAACCATTTTCAGATTATATAGCTCGTCTTCCAACTTGTGAATATCTTCACGCGTGCAATATTCCCTCTTAATGAGTTCCTTAAAATCGTTCCATGGGGTGGCGTTAGCAGCTGCCAACCCAAGAATCTGCACTTGCGCGTTCCACCAGGTTAGCGCGATTCCTTCCAAGGTGCCAGTAGCAAACTTGACCTTGCGAGCCTCAGGGCACTCGCACATTTCGAATACGGATTCTAGCTTCTCAAACCAGTGGAGGAGTCCCACTGCCCCCTCGGTGCCGCTGAAGGAATTTGGACGACAGTCCATGAAATTCTTAAAGGTGCAAACTTGCTGCGCTGGTTGACCTATTGTGTACGAGTAGGGCAAAGTTTAAATACAAGGGCTAGTTTACCAATCTGTCACACCCCCAAAATCCACCTGCGGAGTATCACCGCTTGGAGGCGTGACATGACCAGGATCCTAACCACCAATCATATTGAACATGTAATATAATCAAGTATAGCGGAAGCATTTAAGCAAAACTCAAACATAAGTGTTAACGTATGAAATATCATAAGTGTTGAAATAGCATTCACGATCCTTTGCCCACAATGACCTGCTCCTCCCTGTGCAAGCTCCATAATGTACCTAAGGCCCTGCAAGGCATGCAGCAGAGAGTCAACAACTAGTTGAGCGAGTTCACAGAAAGTAAGTTCAGTAATAGAATAGTATAGCAAGCATTGCGTTCGTTTATCTAATCATGCATCGTATTAGTTCGTTCATAGTTCATGTATAGTATTGGTTCGTATCGCGGGCCCTTTCGGCATGTATGCGAAGATTGGGGTTAATACTCCCAAATATCCTAGACTATGTATATTTGTATCGCTGGCCACCCTGGCATGTGTGCGAAGTTCTAATATGTTTAGTTCGCAGCCTTCCCGAGGCATGTGTGCGAAGATCAGTCATAATTATCGCAGCCAACCCTTGGCGTGTGTGCGAAGATCTGTTCAAGAAGGTATACTAGTCTAGCCGTATCTTATCATTCACCACCCTCACCCTGAGGACTCATATCATTATGTTCCGTTAACTAAGTATGTACGTATATTTCATTCAATCCCATTCCCACCCTGGGAACCCCATGCCTTGGCTGTGTGAACTCACCTTGGTTTGCTCGGCAGATACACAAAGAGTACAAATAAGCTAGTAAAAGGTCAACCACGTCCTATCACGGTTATAATGCAAGTTAGGTTCGTATAAGGCACGTAGGTTACTAACACGTATTGTATCACGTATAATCATGGCAAACACGTACACGTATCAGCAATCCAATAACCAACAAGTAAACAAATCCAAGTGTCCGGCCCAAACATAACCCGGCCCAATGACAATAATAGCCCATAACAACGTATCAGCCCAACCAGATAAGCAGTCCAATTAGCAGAGCTGTAAGCAAGTCCAATTATCCGGCCCAATTAGCTGGGCTCGTGTCAGTGTGCAAGTCCAATTATGTGTACGTGCATGGTCTCGACTCGAGACTAGAGATCTCGAGTCGCAACAAGGGAGATCTCGACAGATGCATATCCTTCGAGACTAGGTGGTCTCGAGTCAGGTCTCGAGTCGCAACGGGGTTACGAGTCGCAACAACTGGTCTCGGCTCGTCATGGTCCGGTTACGAGTCGCAACGGGACTCGCAACCATGGTTTCGGCTTGTGCTGTTGTGTGAGGTTCCGAGTCGCAACAAGACCCGCAATCTCGGTCTCGACTCGCAATCCGTGTGACTAACAACTTGTAACAGTTTCCATGTTTCATGCAATCAGTTATGCCAATCAATTATCAACTTCCATAATTCAAATCAACTATCAGTTTCCAATGAAACCTACCAAGTATTATCGATCAAACAGTATTCAAGAACATTCATATTATCATCAAGAACAATAGCAATTAAATCAAACAAACATGCAATCGGATTATCAAACCAGCCGATTCTAACTAGCATGCACCCTAGCCTGTGTGTAATTACATCTGTTAATATGATTATCAATCCGTTCAAGCTATACCAACACTATCAGATCTATACATGAGCCGATTACATGAACATCATCAATCACATACAATAGCCCTAGATTATCATGCAAGAAACATCACCAAACATGAAATCATATAACATCATGTATAAGCAACCAACCATAAACACTAACCGATTCTAGAGTGTGCACGAGGGATGATCCGATTACAAGGAACTTCGAGACTTGAGAGGGTCGGCTGCCTTTGATCCCGGTTCCGGTTGCGAGAGAAAGAGAGAAAGTGTGTGTGATCTAGGTTGCCAAAGTTGTGAAAGGAAAACAAAACCCTAAGGATGTGTGTATGTAAATACGTATAGGGGAAGTGGGCCGAAACCCCACATGGGCTACCTCAAGGTCTCGAGTCCAACCATATGGACCGAGTGGGTTGTGGAATCAAGTGGGTGTTGTGCGTTTTGGGCCGTTCATAACATACATACACACATAATGCACATTCATAACATAGCATTCATTAAATCCAACATATAGTTCAGTTCTCGTAATCACGTAACGTTACATCACAGTAAGTCTAAAGTTCGAGTTGTCACACGTACGAGCATTACAACTTACTATTCAGTCTAGTCTTCCTGCACAGATACGAGGTAGAAGCATTGAAACCAGAAAATGTCAGGGCTGAAGCCCTACGCGGCTTAAGGCAACGGTTAGAACAAAAGGAAGACGGCGCCTACTACGTAACAGGACGCATCTGGGTCCCACTTTTTGGCAACTTACGCGAGCTTGTAATGGATGAAGCACATAAGTCTCGCTACTCGGTACATCCAGGTTCGGATAAAATGTACCACGATCTCAGAACTACGTATTGGTGGCCTAGCCTGAAGGCCCACATAGCAACTTATGTCGGCAAGTGTTTGACTTGTGCGAGAGTCAAGACAGAATATCAGAAACCATCGGGCCTACTTCAGCAACCCAAAATACCACAATGGAAATGGGAGGAAATTTCCATGGATTTTGTTACTTGCCTGCCTAGATCTCAACGTGGGAATGATACTATTTGGGTGATCGTGTATCGACTCACAAAGTCTGCACACTTCCTGGCTATTAAGGAGACAGATAAGTTCTCCACTCTAGCAGACGTTTATCTCAAAGAAGTGGTTTCGAGGCACGGAGTGCCAACCTCCATTATTTCGGATCGTGATGCACGTTTTACGTCGGAACTGTGGCAAGCAATGCACAAATCTTTTGGCTCTCGGTTAGACATGAGCACAGCTTATCACCCTCAGACGGATGGGCAGTCTGAACGTACTATTCAAACTCTAAAAGACATGCTTCAGGCATGTGTTATCGATTTCGGCAACAGCTGGGAAAAACACCTTCCGTTAGTGGAGTTTTCGTATAACAACAGCTACCACACCAGCATTCAAGCCGCTCCATTCGAGGCATTATACGGGCGTAAATGCCGATCACCTCTCTGTTGGGCAGAGGTGGGCGATTGTCAGATCACAGGTCAAGAACTTGTAGTTGATGCTACTGAACGGATTGCACAACGCATGGCGGCAGCTCGTGTCCATCAGAAAAGCTACGCTGATAAGCGTAGGAAACCACTCGAGTTCCAGGTTGGGGATCGAGTGCTACTCAAAGTCTCACCCTGGAAGGGTGTAGTTCCTTTTGGCAAACGAGGCAAACTCAATCCACGTTACGTCGGACCATTTGAAATCATAGAAAGAATAGGCAAAGTGGCCTACCAACTGAACTTACCAACAGACCTCGGTGCAGTTCACAACGTTTTCCACGTGTCGAATCTGAAGAAGTGTCTGTCAGATGAGACCCTCATAGTTCCTTTGAAGGAGCTCACTATCGATGAACAGTTACATTTCATCGAGGACCCTGTTGAAATCACGGACCGGCATGATAAGATCCTCAAAAACACCAGAATACCTCTTGTTCGAGTTCGATGGAACTCCCGTCATGGCCCAGAGTATACCTGGGAACAAGAAGACCGAATGGAACTCAAGTATCCCCAGTTATTCCAGAACAATGCAACTACTACTGAGGCTGAAGCTACTACAGAATTTCGGGACGAAATTCCAAATCAACGGGGGGATGATATGACACCCCAGGAAAACCAGTGAACTATACGACACAACTAGCTTCCTCAGTAACCGCATGCTAAATTTCGGGACGAAATTTCTTTCAAGTTGGGGATAATGTGACAACTCGAGTTTCCAAGATTTCCTTATTCGCATTTATTGCACGTTAATTGTTAAGTTGTCTGTTTATACGACTTGTTGCTTTGTAATCGTACACGTTTGTTATATGTTGTGACGCTATGTGATTGTTACATTTATATGCTTGGTGACTTAACATGTAATCTGTTCAAAAGTTAAAAACATTAAACTGTTACACCCCAAACCAACCCGACGAAACAAGTGTGTTTCGCCATAAATCATCACGACGAAACAGGATTTGTTTCGCCATCCCTAGCTCGACGAAACAGGATGTTTCGCCGGCCCAACCGTTTCGCCGAAGCCCATTAAGGGCCCAGTTCGTTACACGATATTTATCAGGAATTCTGTTCCATTCGTAACACTTTTGGCAAAAGTTGAAACCCTAGAACTCTCTGTGCGACGGCAACCTTGAATCCTTGAAGCCCTCTAGACCAATCGAGTATTGTTCCATCTTCTACGGTTAGCATTTAAACCATGCATGATCATTAGAATGTTGTCATTGCTAACTGTTAATCAGAAACATGATTCATTGATGTTATGTAATGCTTGATCTTGTGTTTGAATTCTCTGCTTATTGCCAATGTTTATCATCGTGAACGATAATGAAACGGGTAAATACGGTTCGGTTAGTATTGGCACAAAGACTGAATCTGTTGACACATAGGGTTCTTGTTATTAATTTGATTTGAGTACTGTTCAATGATATAGATTGATAAATATAGTAAATCTGTGAACTTGATAATCATATGTATAGACTATTTAAGATTAACCTGTGTGATTATGTTATGATTCGGTAATTCATAAGAACGATGATTGGCTGTATGATCTCTGTATGATGTTGACGGCTGTTAGGGTTTTCTGTGATTGACTGTTTAATCGACGTAACTGACATTTCAGACGAAACACAAGTGACGGCGAAATAAATGTGTTTCGCCGAAACAGATCTTGACGAAACGAACATGGCAAAACACAAGTGTTTTGCCAAGACCATGTACGACGAAATAAGCATGACGAAACATAAGTGTTTCGTCGGAGAGGGTGCACGGCGAAACAGGGGGTGTTTCGCCGAATGGGTAATCTGCACAGTAGCTTGATTTCTTTCTGTTAAGGGTTAACTGGATTAACTAACTGCTGTTAGTTGATACGCATGACTTGTATGATTTTGTATACGTGTTTAGTGTTACTTGGTGATCATTGCTTCAATACCACTATGATTGTTTAAGCATACGGGAACTTAGTGAACATAAACTGATTATGTATACGTGCGTACTTTAGGACTTGATTGATTAACTGTGAGCACCTACCTTCGCATACCGAGCAAACCAAGGTGAGTTCACACTCTTACCAAGGCATGAGATTCCCTGGGTTGGGAATGGGACTGAATGATTACTTGTATTTGCATCGTTACTGGAATACGTATCACTGACCTTGTTAGGGAAAGGTCACTTTTAGACATAGCTAGACTGGTAACACATGGGAAGCCCCCACTAATCTTCGCACACATGCCTGGATGGCCGTGATACGAATACTAATCTTCGCACACATGCCTGGATGGTCGCGATACGAATACTAATCTTCGCACACATGCCTGGAGGGCCGCGATACAAATACAACTAGTCTAGAATACATGGGAAACTCCCACTAATCTTCGCAAACATGCCTGAAGGTCGCGATACAAATATACATGATACATGGTTTACTAAACAAACATACGTTTTACAAAATGAATACTATAATTAAATAATCAACTGTGAACTCGCTCAACTTTGTTGTTGACTCGTTGTTACATGCCTTGCAGGTCAATAGGTACATATGGAGCTTGCACTAGGAGGCGCGGTCGTTGTGGACAAGGATCATGGATGCCTCGTTAAAAATTTATGACATTTAAACTTATTACTTATGTTGGGTTTTACATTACTGCTTCCGCTACACATTTGATTATGTTGGCCTTTGAACACCTTTCATATTGACGAATGACTTTTACTTATTACATTTACTATTTACATTGTTCAATATGATTGGTGGCTTGATCCTGGTCATGTCACGCCTCCAAGCGGTGGTACTCCGCGTGTGAATTTTGGGGGTGTGACAGCTTGAGATTTCAAGCTTTAAGGATTGTTGAAGTTTTGTTCAAGGAATCTTGTTAAAAATAAGTTGCATAACATTGATTTAAGTTATTATTACTCAAAAAGGCTTCACAAATCGGAAAAATAACTTAAAACTTCGAGATTCCTTGATCCAAAATTCTGCACAAAGGTGAACACGGGGTCGTGCTCGTTGAGCACGGGGCCGTGTCCAAAGTACTGTTTCATTAAAATAAGCTATTTCTGGTTTATTTTCATAGAATGTCAAGTCAAAACAGTGGAACATCTTCTGTACATTCAAGAAACAGTCAAAGAGGGAGAAGGCCTTCCATTGAAGCTACCCTTGTACACTACGTCATGGCACTACGGGAAGCTCTCGATGAAATGACTTCGGTGGAGGAGGTCCTAATAGACCGTATAAATTATCTTACTGTGGGGCTGGAAAATAGTTTTCAAGAAATTAACCTCTTGCACCAGAGGTTAAATATTCTTGTAACACCTCCTATGGAACCAATCCTCCCTTAAGAGGATTGGAACCTATCACTTGGAGTCAACAACCCTACCGGATGGGATGACATTCCAGCAGAGCCTCCCCTTGAAGATCTACAAGAAGTCCCGATGGAAGTTGTACCTCCTCAAACCAACGCCAACGATCCCGCCTTCTTCCTCCCAAGGAAGATAGAGGAGTGGCTCGCCGACGTATGAGGAACCCATGCCCGGAGAAAGGAGTTCTTTGAAGCCACATCTAACCGAGAGAATTATCTCTTTGGAAATTTTGCTAATTAGAATAACTTTTAGGCTAGAACTCCTTGGTTTAAGCTTCTTGTGCTCGCTTATCTAAATTATTAACTTCCTAGGATTATGTATTTCTCTCTATGACTTCAATCAAATGATGTGTAGGATCGTTATTGACGATCAAATGAGTCAATCAGAGCTGAAACACCACTGTTTATGCAGCGGAAATACACAAACAGTTTGAATCAAAGAGAATGGAGTAGAAATAGAATGCAGATCACTTTAAACATGTTTTCTCATTAATACTTCTCAGAAAAATTCGGCAGCAGTTCGGCTACACATTCGACATTCAGTACGAAATGAGAAAACACAACTACTATATATGGGGAGCTGATTTCGCTCCAAATGACATTGTGTCATTTCAGGCGGAATCAGCAACATCTGATTTCGCTCCAAATGACATAATGTCATTTCGAGCGGAATCAGCCCTTTACAACATAAACATTACAAAACAGCCCCTACATTATACATAATTCACATATTTGACCCCTAGACCCTATACAAGCTTGACTAAGACTAAGACGTAGGCTTTAGACATTCGTGCATCAACAAACTCCCCCTTGGATACAGCCGGAGTCTTCAGTCTTGTCTTCGGTCTTCAGAGTGACTTGAAAGTTTCCTCTCTTGACTTAGGCTTCCTCCTAAGCAAGTTCCTCAATCTTTCATTCTCTTTCTTTGCCTTTTTATCTTCCTCAGCATGTTGCTTCATCCATTTTCCTCTATTCTCATCCAGCTTCTTTCGTTTACGTTCAACTTTCTTTCTTTCCTTCTCTTCCAGCGACCACCATTTAGAATTCCATTTATTTTCAGAATTAATGCCTTTCTGAAAACAAATAGATACAACTTGTTGAAACTGCATCGCTTGCTCATGGTCTTCAGACTGAAAATGGATCTTGTTTAGACATTCAATATCCTTGGCCGAGCAATTAACTAACTAGATCAGGTCGTAAACATGTATCTCTCTTATCTCCCTTCCAGCTCAATAAGTAATAACAGCCTCAGTCGTAATGCAACTGTATACCCAGCCCAAGAAGCCTTTGTAGAAATCCTGCTCCATCCTCGGCACTGGTATATTTTTCATCGTCTTCTGCTTTTTAACGTTAAGAATAGTTTCTTCAACCCCTGTCACTGGATCTACCCTTTACACTCTCTTTGGGTAATGTGGCTTCCAGTGTCAGAAATTTTTCAACGATTCAAACTTTATGTATCCCCACATTGCAACATCATTCTTTCGAACAGGATACCCTAAAGTTCTTACTTTCGATAGCTCCTCAACATCCCACCATGGTAATGACATTATATCATATAGACGTTCAAAGTACTGTACTCCAAACTCCCTTCTGATGCATAAGCATTAACATGAGGTAGGAAACCCCAGCTAATGATGTCACCAAGTGAAATGCTTCGATCTCTCTGATAATACTTCAACAGCCTTTTGAACTTTCTTTCGTGATTGTCTTTAAACCACTTCTGCCGTTCTTCCTTCTGCATGTCTTTAGGAGTGCCATCGAAATTTTTATCTTTCAAGATTTCAGCGACTTTCCTTCTTAACTCATCCCGATTCTCTTTAGTAAAGAACTTCATCAGTGTAGGAAACTGAGAAGTATCTTCAGTTACACTCTCGTCATCAGTGCAATCTTCAACCTCAACCCTGTCATACATATCAGCATCCTCTACATACTTGTACTCATACTCAGGCTGATGGTTGATATCGAACGCATTCAATTCATCTTTGAAATCAAACTTAATGTCTGGATCCACCATATGTGTCATTCCTTTTATCTCATCCAATGTATACGTATGTATGTGTTCACCTTCCTCCATATCAGTGTCTAATCTCAAAATTAACTTTTCAACCTGTTCAACATTCTGATCATCACCATGCTCCCCCTTTCCATCAGCTCCCCTTGTCTCTTCATTCACAGTATCATTCAAGTAATCATCAACAGTTCTTTCACTTGACTGTTCAGTCAGTTTGATTCCCATACCACCCTGATTATCATCATCGTCATTGTCATCATCGGAACCATGACTGCTAGCAGAGAAAACTTTTTCATCATCGTCATCATCCTCATCTTCATCACCCTCTTCATCGTCATCCTCCTCATCATCTTCTTCATCGTCATCACCAGCAAGATCTTCCAGTGATACATGTTCTTCAAAGATTGCTGATACGGAGGATATAGGAACTGGATTCTCAATAACTAGAGATGGAACAATTGAACTTTCAGCTACTGCCACACTGCTTTCAACACCTTTTCCCTTATCTTTCATTTATGCGTCAATCTCAGCTTGGTGTTTTGCTCTAAGTTCTTCAACTGCAATCTCCTCGAATCTTTGTTCTATTGACTTTCCAAGCATATTCTCAATAACTTTGTTTAACATGTAAAACTCATGTTCTTTCATTGCTTTTGCAGCTTCAAGCTCTTTGTTTTTCATCTCGAAATATTTGTTCTACTCATCTCTGCGAGCCTTTTCTTCTTCTAATTCAGCCACTCGCACTTTCAAGAAATCAATCTATGTCTGATCTGTGTCAATCTTCTTCAATAAAGACTTGTTTTCATATTCTAGCTTCTTTTCACGCATTTCTAGAATCTTTTCACGATCAGCCACCTTCATGCTTTCATCTGCAACTATTTTGTTTTCATTCAACACATCATCCATCTTCTTTTCTAACTTCTTCACCTGTTCATCATTTGCAAAACCAAAATCTCCAATATCTTCAAGATTATCCGGAGGAATATGAAGACCCTTGTGCCCAGAAGAACCAGGAGTTAGTTGAATTTGAGTGAGTGGTGGTGTTATGAAAATTTCTTGAGAGGTGAATAAGGTTTGTTGTTGTGGTGGTGAGAGATGTAGTGGTGAAAGATGTAATGGTGAAGGTTGTCTCGGTGGTGTAGGTTGTTTTGGTGGAGAAGGTTGTCGTGGAGGTGATTGATGTGGTGGTGATTGTATTGGTGATTGATATGGTGTAGGCTCATGTGGTGGTTTCCTTGATTCTTTGGAAAGTTTCTTCTTCAAAACAATCTTCGGCTTTGTAATCTTCGGAGTAACTTTCTTAATCTTCGGAGATAGAATCCTTTTTCTTGCTCCTGCTTTCTTTTTACCACTTGAAGGTGATTGAGATTCAGAGACATGCTCTGGAGATGGAACATATGCAGCATCATCTTTCTCCTGTCTCTTCCTTTTTCTCAATTGTTTCTCTTTCTCTGTAGCTTCTTGAATTCTTTTTAGACGTTCAGTCTCATCTATTTCATCATCAGAAGAACTCGAAGAGCTTGTAGTACTTTTATTAACATCATCACCTTCGACATCATCAATAACCTTCTTTTTCTCAGCTTCCACATTAGCTGCTTGTTCAGTCACTAAATCATCAACATTTAACATCACTTGATCAATATCAGCATACGGATCTCTTCCACAGTTACAACTGGCTCTTCAACCTCAGGCTCATCAATTAATAACGTCTTTGCCACTTTCTTTTGTTTCTTCTTTGGCTGCGATGATGGCCCCTCACCCTCCTGTGCTTTAGAGGTGGCCTTTTTGCCTCTCTTCCTTGTTTCTTTGACAAACCAGTCATTTCGTGGAGTTTTGAACTCTTCAAGAGTCTTTAGCTCATCAGCATAAGCTGCTTCCTTCATTTCTTCTTCATTTCTCCAGTTTTGGTGATTGACTGGATCAGGATTAACGTAGTTCACATCTTTGATATATCCGAAGAATTCAGCAACTATCTTTGGTTCAGGATGGTTTGGGTGATATCTTGCAAGCTGCTTGAGAGAATCGTTGCTCATGTGTGACTGAACTAACAAATCATTCTTCAAATCACGTTCAATCTCTGGATATGCATGATCAATCAGCATTTGCACAAATCTTGGATACATCCAAGTCTTACTCTTTGTTGTGATATTCTCGACCATGTAGTGAAAAACAATATGCGAGAAGTTGTATTTCTTGTTCAAAACCAATGCAGTGACCATGTTCATCTGATAATCACGCATAGTATCATACCCTCCTTTGCAATGGCTAAGTGACATCAGTACATGTCACACCCCCAAAATTCACCACGCGGAGTACCACCGCTTGGAGGCGTGACATGACCAGGATCAAGCCATCAATCATATTGAACATAGCATAACATAAATAAAGTAGTTCGTAAAACCTCATTCAATACAATTGATGTTTCAAAACAATCATAGTATCAGTAGCGGAAGCATAAGTAATTAACCCAAGTAAACCATAAGTTCAATTATTCGAAATGTTTAAACATAGCGTTCATAATCCACTGCCCACAACGTCCCGCTCCTCCAGTGCAAGCTCCATAAGTACCTAAGGTCCTGCAAGGCATGCAACAGATAATCAACAAACTAGTTGAGCGAGTTCACAGTTTAAAGTTCAATATCGTATAGTGTGAGTAATGGTTTAATCGTTACGTTCCATATGATTAGTTCCATCGCGGCCTCCCAGGCAGGTGTGCGAAGATTGGGTTCGTATAGTTCGCGACCATAGTCTTTACCGACCAGGGTGTGTGCGAAGGCGGTTAATCAATTCGCGACCATAGTCTTTACCGACCAGGGTGTGTGCGAAGGCAGTTGAGTAGTTCGTTCGCGACCATAGTCTTTACCGACCAGGGTGTGTGCGAAGGCAGTTCGTAAGCATCAACAGTTTAATCGTTCGTTATAATATCAAAGTATGCACAAATAATCATCCAACCCATTCCCACCCTGGGAACCCATGCCTTGGCTGTGTGAACTCACCTTGGTTTGCTCGGTATGCTAGGTTATGCACTCACAAGTAATTAATCACGTCCTATTGTATGCACGTATAACAAATCAGTTCATGTTCGCAATGATACGCATGCAAATTTAATGTTCACATAACAGTCAGTTTGCATATCGGCACAACACGTATTGTTTCACATCAAACCATCAGCTAGTGTACACGTATACCAATGTTAACATTCATCACTAAGCATGGCATGCCAAATAATTCAAACATACATTCCAACATTCAAAATATGTTCATAATTATATATCTTTCGATCCACCCTTATCTTTCGGTACATCAGTGATCTTTCGACAAACAGTTATCACAGTTATCCTTCGAACCGAAAGTTATGTTTCGAACCAATGCCATCTTTCGACCAACTGTCATCTTTCAGTCAACCTAATTATGTTTCGGTCAATGCTATCCTTCGGTCAATGCTACTATGGTTCGGTCAAAGCTATCCTTCGGTCAACGCTACTATGGTTCGACTAACAAGCATCCTTCGACAACAACTATGTTTCGAGTAGCAAGTATCTTTCGACAATTAACAGTTACGTTTGATCACAATCAGTTACGGATATCATGCAGTCAGTTACAGAAACAGAACCCTAATCATCTACAGCCGTCATCATCGTTAACAATCATCATCGATCATGCATGTCCAAACAAATCACAACAGGTACCAAAACTTAATAGTACATCTACATAACGAGTATCATACGAGCACGATTCCTCATTACAATCGATCTATAATAATGATTAATAATCCGAACAGAATACCAAAAACCCTAATCGATAGCAGGTTTTGATCTTTGTGTTTAAACTAACCAAACCGTGTTCACTTGTTTCGTTTTCGTTTACCATAATCAACATCATCAATAAGCAAGGATTCAAACATGAGATCAGGCATTATGTATATATATCAATGAATCATGTATTCGGTTAACAGTTAACAAGGATAACAATTAAATAATCATGCAAAGCTTGGATACTAACCGAGGTGAATCGAAAACTAAAGCAAGCTTCGAGAAATTCCAAATTGCCGTCACTCACAGAAAGGCTCTAGGGTTGAAAGTGACTGCCGACTACATGCACTCACGTATTTAAACGTATCACAGAAATGGGCCAAGCCCATTAGAAAGGCTGGGCCGAAAGATGTCGAAGGATGGAGTCTTTGGTCGAAGGATATGTTTCGAGATCCTTCGAACCGGAAGCTGATCCTTCGAGTCGAAGGATATGTTTCGAGATCCTTCGAACTGTGTGCCATGCTTCGTGATCTAGACTAAGTGTATTAAATAATAATTCTAGACTAAGTGTATTAAATAATAATTCTAATATTATCTTTTACAACTACAATGCACAATGACAACACGTTTCATTAAAACACAACGCGTACAATTACAAGTCCAACAAGTCAACTACTAAACAGTCAAAGTCAACGCGCATTTAATGCGAAAGCAAAAGTCAGAAACTCGAGTTGTCACATTATCCCCAACTTAAAAGAAATTTCGTCCCGAAATTTGGTACGCACTCACTGAGGAAGCTAGGTAAGTTACATCGTTCACTGGTTTTCCTGGGGTGTCACATCATCCCCCCGTTGATTTGGAATTTCGTCCCGAAATTCAGTAGTAGTAGCTTCAGCCTCAGAAGTGGATGCATTGGTTTCGAATAACTGGGGATACTTTTCTTTCATCTGATCTTCGCGTTCCCAGGTATACTCTGGGCCACGCTGGGAGTTCCAACGAACTCGAACAAGAGGGATTCTCTTGTGTTTGAGGACCTTAACATCCCGGTCCGTGATTTCAACTGGTTCCTCGACGAACTGCAACCGCTCGTCGATAGTGAGTTCCTTAAAAGGAACTATAAGGGTCTCATCTGACAGGCACTTCTTCAGATTTGACACGTGAAATACATTGTGAACTGCACCGAGTTCAGGAGGTAGGTTTAATCTGTAGGCTACTTTACCAATCTTTTCTAAGATTTCGAATGGTCCGACGTACCGCGGATTCAGTTTGCCTCGTTTACCAAATCGAACCACACCCTTCCAGGGTGAAACTTTCAATAAAACCCGGTCCCCGACCTCAAATTCCAATGGTTTTCTACGCTTGTCCGCGTAGGCTTTCTGACGGTCGCGTGCTGCCGCCATGCGTTGCCGTATCTGTGCTATCTTTTCTGTGGCGTCCACTACAATGTCTGGACCCGTAATCTGACTATCCCCCACCTCTGCCCAACAGAGAGGTGACCGGCATTTACGTCCGTACAATGCCTCGAATGGAGCGGCTTGAATGCTGGTATGATAGCTGTTATTGTACGAGAACTCCACTAAAGGGAGGTGCTTTTCCCAGCCGTTGCCGAAATCGATAACACACGCTCGAAGCATGTCTTCTAGAATTTGAATAGTTCGCTCAGACTGCCCATCCGTCTGAGGATGATATGCTGTGCTCATGTCTAATCGTGAGCCGAAGGATTTGTGCATCGCTTGCCAAAGCTCTGACGTGAATCGTGCATCGCGATCCGAAATAATAGAGGTGGGCACTCCGTGCCTCGAAACAACTTCTTTCAAGTAAATGTCTGCTAGGGTAGAAAACTTATCCGTTTCTTTGATCAGCAGGAAGTGTGCAGACTTGGTGAGTCGATCAACTATGACCCATATTGTATCGTTTCCACGCTGAGATCTAGGTAGGCCTGTAACAAAATCCATGGAAATTTCTTCCCATTTCCATTGAGGTATCTTGGGCTGTTGAAGTAGGCCTGATGGTTTCTGATATTCAACCTTGACTCTCGCACAGGTTAAGCATTTGCCAACATAGGTGGCGATGTGGGCCTTCATACTAGGCCACCAATAAGTAGTACTGATGTCGTGGTACATTTTATCCGACCCTGGATGTACCGAATAGCGAGACTTGTGAGCTTCATCCATCACAAGCTCTCGTAAACCGCCATAAAGTGGGACCCAGATACGCCCCGTTACATAGTAGGCGCCGTCTTCCCTTTGTTCCATGCGTTGCCTTGAGCCGCGTAAGGCTTCAGCTTTAACGTTTTCGGGTTTCAGTGCTTCTAACTGAGCAGCTCGTATCTGTGCAGGAAGACTCGACTGAATAGTAAGCTGTAGCGCTCTCACGCGCTTAGGTAGAGTGTCTTTCCGACTGAGGGCATCAGCCACAACATTGGCCTTGCCTGGATGATACTTGATGGCGCATTCGTAGTCGTTCAGAAGTTCAACCCATCTCCGTTGACGCATATTCAAATCCTTTTGCTTAAGAATATGCTCGAGACTCCTGTGATCGGTGTAAATCGTGCACCTGGTACCGTACAGGTAGTGTCGCCATATCTTAAGCGCGAAAACAACAGCTCCCAGCTCTAAATCGTGCGTCGTATAATTCCGTTCATGAACCTTGAGTTGCCGAGAAGCGTAGGCTATCACTTTATCACGTTGCATCAACACACATCCAAGACCCTGGATGGATGCATCACAGTATACCACGAAGTCATCTGTGCCCTCTGGCAATGAAAGAATAGGTGCGCTGCAAAGCCTATCCTTTAAGTACTGAAAAGCGGTCTCTTGCGTATTACCCCATCTGTAAACGACACCTTTCTGTGTTAACATAGTAAGTGGTTGCGCGATCTTTGAGAAGTCTTTAATAAATCGCCTGTAGTAGCCCGCCAAACCCAAGAATTGGCGTATTTCTGTCGGTGTACGCGGTGCTGGCCAGTTTCTGATCGAATCAACCTTGGATGGATCGACATGAATCCCATCCTTGTTCACCACATGACCTAAGAAGTGGACTTCACGAAGCCAGAAGTCGCATTTTGAAAACTTTGCGTACAGTTGCTCCTTTCGAAGAAGTTCTAAAATAAGACGTAAGTGCTGCTCGTGCTCCTCCTGACTCTTGGAGTAGATCAGAATGTCGTCGATGAAAACGATAACAAACTTGTCGAGATAGGGTTTGCACACCCTGTTCATAAGATCCATGAAGACTGCAGGCGCGTTCGTAAGCCCGAATGGCATGACAAGAAACTCGTAATGTCCGTAACGAGTTCTGAAAGCGGTTTTGGAGACGTCCTCATCCCGGACTCTCAGCTGATGATACCCTGACCTTAAATCAATCTTGGAATAGTAACACGACCCTTGCAACTGGTCGAATAGGTCATCTATGCGCGGAAGAGGATAACGGTTCTTCACCGTCACCTTATTGAGTTCACGGTAGTCGATGCACATCCTAAACGTACCGTCTTTCTTCTTCACAAATAACACTGGAGCTCCCCAAGGCGAAGAGCTTGGACGAATAAAGCCCTTTTCCAAGAGCTCTTGCAGCTGCTTCGACAGTTCTTCTAGTTCGGTTGGAGCTAAACGATACGGTGCGCGGGCTATTGGTGCTGCTCCAGGAGCTAACTCAATCTGAAACTCGACTTGACGATGAGGAGGTAAACCAGGTAAATCTTCAGGAAACACTTGAGGAAACTCACGCACAACTGGTATATCCTCCAGCTTCCTTTCCTTTGCTGATGCGTCAGTGACAAGTGCCAGAATGGCAGTATGTCCCTTTCGTAAACATTTCTGCGCCTTTAAGAAAGAGATGATGCCAACCACAGCACCACTCTTGTCACCTTGTACTTCGAGAGGTTCTTGACTGGAGCGAGGAATACGAATAACTTTTTCCTTGCATAAGATCTCCGCATGATGTTGGGATAACCAATCCATACCGATGACGACGTCGAAACTACCCAAAACTATGGGTATGAGATCAATCGAGAAAGTCTGACCCGCTAGAACAATATTACAACCCTTGACTACCTGAGCAGCCTCTACACTTTTACCATTGGCTAGTTCTACGACGTGTTTGGTGTCTAGGGGTGTTGGTGTACGTTTTAATAATTTACTCATTTTCAATGACATATAACTTGTATCAGCACCCGAATCAAATAAGACAGTAACATAAATATCGTCGAGAAGAAACTTACCCATAACCACATTGGGATCATTCACTGCATCTCCTCGACCCAACACAAAAGCACGACCACGAGCTTCATTGCCGTTGTTGTTGTTGTTTCCCCCGTTGTTCTGATTATTGTTGTTATTTCCGTTGCCCTGGTTGTTGTTGTTATTGCGATTCTGGTTCAACTGAGGACAATCGCGTTTGTAGTGACCTTCAGCCCCACACTGGAAACATCCCCGATTTCCACGCTGTGGCTGCTGCTGCTGATTCTGTGGAGCTGGCGGTGGGAGTTGCTGGTGCTGGTTTGCTGGACGCGAGCTTCTACAATCTTTAGCCTCATGACCCGGCTTGTGACATCTTTGACATTGACTCCTGCGACATCTTCCACTGTGGTGTTTGTTGCACCTGTTACACCACGGGTGATTTCCCTTATAACCACTATGTCCCTGACTGCCCGATGATTGCTGACTCGGACTCTGGTAATCGTTGGTGCGACGTTGCTGAGTTTGGGACTGAACAGACGCTGATCCCCTGCTGGAATCTCCGTCCCACTTTCTTTTATTCTCGCTGGGTGTGGCAGAAGTAGCAGCAGTTGGAGTGACTGAAGTAGCAGCTGTAGCAGTAGCGCCGACACGCTTTGGCAGTTTATTCTGATCCACTGCCTGATCAGTGATGCGATGAGCGAGACGCTGTATTTCCTGGATATTGTTGAGGTTAGCCGAGGTAACGTGGCTCTGTATTTCTGGCACCAAACCCTTGAGATACAACTCAATACGCTTGTATGGAGGGTCCACCATAGTTGGACATAACACAGCCAACTCATTCGATCTCTTGGTGTAAGCTTCGATTTCCGAACCAACCATTTTCAAGTTATACAACTCGTCCTCCAACTTGTGAATGTCTTCTCTAGTGCAGTATTCCCTCTTGATCAGTTCTTTGAATTCATTCCAGGGTGTGGCGTTAGCAGCTGCCAACCCTAAGATCTGCACTTGTGCGTTCCACCAAGTGAGCGCAATCCCTTCAAGTGTGCCAGTGGCGAACTTCACCCTGCGAGCCTCAGGGCATTCACACATTTCGAAAACCGACTCGAGCTTTTCAAACCAGTGGAGGAGTCCAACTGCTCCTTCCGTGCCACTGAACGAGCTACGACGACATTCCATGAAATTCTTGAAGGTGCACCCAGGTTGTTGCTGAGCGGGTTGACCTATTGTGTACGAATAGGGCAAAGTTAAGTATGAGAATTAATGTAGGATCTAAAGATCCTAGTGTCTATACTGCAGGGTATACTACCTGCTTGGGCGGCTGCAACTGCCGCAGCAACGAGAGCCTCTAGCTGGGCTTGAGTCATGGTAATTCGTGCGGCCATTGATCTTCACATCAAAGGCAACATAAGTGAGAAAGGTTCGCGAATAGTGCGATGACAGAAGAGTGTAAGCACATAAGTATTCTCATGCAAATGACAAGTTGTGAGCAAGGTAATGTAAGCATACTACGAGCAAAGTTCTATGCAAATTCTAGCAATGTAGGCAATAAGCATAAACCTTATTACCTAGGATGTCGAGTCTTGCACGTGGAGCGAAGCGTCGTTGTGGATCGTTGAGAGCACTGTTCTGGTTATAGTCTGGTTTTAATAAAAACGTTTTTCCATATTAAAACCAAGTTCTCTATAACCAATGGCTCTGATACCAATCTGTCACACCCCCAAAATTCACCACGCGGAGTACCACCGCTTGGAGGCGTGACATGACCAGGATCAAGCCATCAATCATATTGAACATAGCATAACATAAATAAAGTAGTTCGTAAAACCTCATTCAATACAATTGATGTTTCAAAACAATCATAGTATCAGTAGCGGAAGCATAAGTAATTAACCCAAGTAAACCATAAGTTCAATTATTCGAAATGTTTAAACATAGCGTTCATAATCCACTGCCCACAACGTCCCGCTCCTCCAGTGCAAGCTCCATAAGTACCTAAGGTCCTGCAAGGCATGCAACAGATAATCAACAAACTAGTTGAGCGAGTTCACAGTTTAAAGTTCAATATCGTATAGTGTGAGTAATGGTTTAATCGTTACGTTCCATATGATTAGTTCCATCGCGGCCTCCCAGGCAGGTGTGCGAAGATTGGGTTCGTATAGTTCGCGACCATAGTCTTTACCGACCAGGGTGTGTGCGAAGGCGGTTAATCAATTCGCGACCATAGTCTTTACCGACCAGGGTGTGTGCGAAGGCAGTTGAGTAGTTCGTTCGCGACCATAGTCTTTACCGACCAGGGTGTGTGCGAAGGCAGTTCGTAAGCATCAACAGTTTAATCGTTCGTTATAATATCAAAGTATGCACAAATAATCATCCAACCCATTCCCACCCTGGGAACCCATGCCTTGGCTGTGTGAACTCACCTTGGTTTGCTCGGTATGCTAGGTTATGCACTCACAAGTAATTAATCACGTCCTATTGTATGCACGTATAACAAATCAGTTCATGTTCGCAATGATACGCATGCAAATTTAATGTTCACATAACAGTCAGTTTGCATATCGGCACAACACGTATTGTTTCACATCAAACCATCAGCTAGTGTACACGTATACCAATGTTAACATTCATCACTAAGCATGGCATGCCAAATAATTCAAACATACATTCCAACATTCAAAATATGTTCATAATTATATATCTTTCGATCCACCCTTATCTTTCGGTACATCAGTGATCTTTCGACAAACAGTTATCACAGTTATCCTTCGAACCGAAAGTTATGTTTCGAACCAATGCCATCTTTCGACCAACTGTCATCTTTCAGTCAACCTAATTATGTTTCGGTCAATGCTATCCTTCGGTCAATGCTACTATGTTTCGGTCAAAGCTATCCTTCGGTCAACGCTACTATGGTTCGACTAACAAGCATCCTTCGACAACAACTATGTTTCGAGTAGCAAGTATCTTTCGACAATTAACAGTTACGTTTGATCACAATCAGTTACGGATATCATGCAGTCAGTTACAGAAACAGAACCCTAATCATCTACAGCCGTCATCATCGTTAACAATCATCATCGATCATGCATGTCCAAACAAATCACAACAGGTACCAAAACTTAATAGTACATCTACATAACGAGTATCATACGAGCACGATTCCTCATTACAATCGATCTATAATAATGATTAATAATCCGAACAGAATACCAAAAACCCTAATCGATAGCAGGTTTTGATCTTTGTGTTTAAACTAACCAAACCGTGTTCACTTGTTTCGTTTTCGTTTACCATAATCAACATCATCAATAAGCAAGGATTCAAACATGAGATCAGGCATTATGTATATATATCAATGAATCATGTATTCGGTTAACAGTTAACAAGGATAACAATTAAATAATCATGCAAAGCTTGGATACTAACCGAGGTGAATCGAAAACTAAAGCAAGCTTCGAGAAATTCCAAATTGCCGTCACTCACAGAAAGGCTCTAGGGTTGAAAGTGACTGCCGACTACATGCACTCACGTATTTAAACGTATCACAGAAATGGGCCAAGCCCATTAGAAAGGCTGGGCCGAAAGATGTCGAAGGATGGAGTCTTTGGTCGAAGGATATGTTTCGAGATCCTTCGAACCGGAAGCTGATCCTTCGAGTCGAAGGATATGTTTCGAGATCCTTCGAACTGTGTGCCATGCTTCGTGATCTAGACTAAGTGTATTAAATAATAATTCTAGACTAAGTGTATTAAATAATAATTCTAATATTATCTTTTACAACTACAATGCACAATGACAACACGTTTCATTAAAACACAACGCGTACAATTACAAGTCCAACAAGTCAACTACTAAACAGTCAAAGTCAACGCGCATTTAATGCGAAAGCAAAAGTCAGAAACTCGAGTTGTCACAGTACACAATGAACAATAAACTTGTAGGGTTTCCGAAACTTTGACTTCAAATAATTTCCAACATTTAGTGCACCAACATATCCCATTCTTAGCATGCATCCTTTGACCATTCGTTCAGGAAACTTTGTTGGCGAGTCTTCCTCGTCTGGAAAATTCACAACCTCATGAATGAGCGCCTCTGTAACAGCAATTGTTTTCTTTTCATTGTGATGCTTCACAACTGAATTTATCACTTTGTTTGTTTCATCGTATGTTGCATGCTTCCAGAATCGTTTAATGTGTGACTTGTACACAGGACGTTGATCTGTAAGAGCTTTCTGAATAGGTATTCGACCCATGAACTCCAGAATACTGCTGAATTTTGCCAACTCTGTATTTTTCTTCACATCAAGATCACAACAACTGTTGTGAAGTGGATCAAAAATTACATTTGAACCTTGCAAAACAAAATACACAATGAATCAATACTTAGAAAAATTTCAATACTAAGTACCTTCAAGCGAAATCACAAGTAATGACAAAGCATTACAAGCGAAATCACCTAAAGATGTTTAGAGCGAAATCACATGTCAACTGAAATGAATCAGTACAGACACATAGAAGCGGAATTACAAAACTCATTTGGGGCGGAATCACTGAGTTGAGTTAGGAGCGGAAACAGATTTAATACATTGAAGAGAAATCACCTAACACTCAGAAGCGGAATCATAACCCTAATTTTGAAGCGAAATTAGATGTGACTCATTGGAGCGGAATCATATCATCCGCTTTGGGGCGGAATCAACATTCTTTTTCAATTTCAGGCGAAATCATAATTACACCTCTCAAAACTCATCAGATCATAAAATTGAACATGTTAAACTTTTAATTTGTTAATTCCGGCCAAAAGGGTATGTTTTGATTTTATTTTCATCAACAAATACACCCTAGATCTAAGTATGCAGCAACAGATCATCGTCAAACATGAATCTACTTAGATCTGTTACAATTAATACACAAATTCAAGATCTACACTGTAAATCGACAACAAATGTTTGTTTTCTTGTTCAGATTTATCTGATTAAAACCCTAAACTATGTTTTTCACATAACCATCGCCGACAGACATGAAATAAGTAAATCTGGGTCAAATCGAGTCTCAATCTACCTTTCCCACGTTAATAGTTGAGATTACCAACTAGAAACACAAGATTCTAACAGAAACCGGGCAGCAATTTGGTAGAAAAACGATGATAATGGGGTTTCGCTCGTAGTCGCTGAGAGAGAATCTTGGGGCGAAATAAGAACAAGTGACGTAGGAGCGGAATTAGATGGCCTTTTATAGCCAGTCTGATTCCGCTCGAAATGATCAACATACTTCACGATCGGAATCACTTAGAAGTTACAAGCGGAATCAGCATAAGAAGCAGTTACGAGCGAAATCAACTTTTAATGCTTTTTCAGGCGGAATTAGAACATAATTTTTAAACCTTTTTGAATTTTAACTTTTTGATTGTTCACCGACACACTCTGTTAACCAAGTCCAAGTTAATGACCTTGGTCAACTGTTCAGCCTACCAAGTCCAAATTAATGACCTTGGTTGACCGAATTATGAAGTACGCTGACATTTTGATCCGAAAACAGTTCAAATTAATGAACTTTCGAACTTTTTGAACCTTCAAACACTTTTTCAATCTTTCAAACATGTACCAATCGCAGTTTAGCATCTCTTGCTTACCCAACCTTCATCAAACAGACATGATCTGCACAAGGCTTTGATCATTTGATTCCCAACGTTTGTTGTCGAAAATAAGATGAAGAAATAAAATCTTTTTGGATTTTTTAACAAGATAAGCAGAAATATATACACACAATCTTTTTGCGAGTGTGTTAGGGGATCATATCAGCATTTGACAAGACACAAGCACCATTAAGCTTCTATTTCATTCCAAACCTTAAATAGTTCGTGTGTATTGCCGATATACTGATCCTCTTAAATTTTCACAGAACTTTCAATCTGTCTGAGATACGGAATTAATGTTTTAAGACTTAAATCTCTACATGTATCCCACCTCAGTATATACTCCCGTATCCAGATCCCAATATTTAGTCTTACAGGTGAGTATACCTAGATGATATCTGTAATGGGGTGAATTGCGAGGGCCGTGAGAGCTCAGGTCGATACTTCCGTATACGCAGAGAGATGACGGCTTCGACTTTTCGGTGGGTCCCCATTGGGGATCTTCTTTACAACAGCACATGATTATGATTTTGCAATGTTTAATCATTTTTTATGCTGAGGGGAGGCTTTACAAGTAAAGCATTGCGTAAAGCATTATCCGGGGACTAGGTCAGTATTTCCATACAGCAGAAGTCCCGGGATAATACCCCAGATATCACTAAGCATAAAGACCTAGTATCTCAGAATAAGGGACCTTTCAAACGAGATTTCGGGGGTTACCCATATATCCTGGAGGTGTTTCCCACGTAAAAGCAAGTAAATTTTAGGTTTATATCCCAAACAGACCTACTAATTTTGTAAAAACCTATCGGCACATCTTTAGCGAGACTGCTTAATGCATTTTAAACGTTACATTTCTTTAGCGTATTATATTTGTCTAGCTGATGTACTATCATTTCCCCTATTATACACAAACTCTTTTTCAAGTTTTCTAATGTTTTTGGATTTTTGTATTTTATCATGTTTTTGTATTTTTCTGCGAATTTCTCCCCCTAAAAAGAAAAACACATTTTTGTGTTTTTGTTTTTTATCGAAAAGCAGAAAACAAACTATACAAAAAGTTAACAACACGACATGGTTCACATCTGATCGCTGCCCTCCTCGGCTTCACATTCTACTACCCTCCTAGATCGCAGATTTTTCATCCCGTTTAATTTTAAAAGATAGTAAAATCTCTTTTTGTCAAAGGGTTTTGTATAAAAATCAGCTTTCTGATCATCGGTGTGTATGTGCTCAATCCGGATTAACTTCTTCTCGTGACAATCACGGATGAAGTGGTGACGGATTTCGATATGTTTCGTTTTAGAATGGTGAACCGGGTTTTTAGTGATGTTTATAGCTGCTTCGTTGTCCACATATATCGGAGTATCCAAGAATTGCAAACCGAAGTCGCGCATTTGCTGTTGGATCCAAAGGATCTGTGAGCAACAGCTGGAGGCTGAAACGTATTCTGCCTCACACGTAGAAAGCGCCACTGCGGTTTGTTTCTTGCACTGCCAGGTAACGAGTCGAGTTCCAAAGAACTGACACCCAGCAGTGGGGGACTTTGCATTCTGCTTGCAGCTTCCAAAGTCAGAATCAGCGAAACCTGATAGAGAGAAGTCACCCGAGCGAGGATACTACAAGCCGATGCTTGGGCAGCCTTTCAAATACCGTAAGATACGTTTGACAATCGTCAGGTGTGACTGCTTCGGGCTCGACTGATATCTGGCACAGAGACATGTCGGGTACATGATGTCCGGTCGAGAAGCAGTGAGATACATCAAAGATCCAATGATTGACCGGTACAGTGTCTCGTCCACTTTCACTCCACTTTCATCTGGACAAATACCATGATTCTGTGCAAGGGGGGTTGCTGCAGAACTGCATTCAGTCATGTCGAACTTGTCAAGCACGTCCTTCACATATTTTGTTTGGTGAATGAAGATTCCATCGGGCATCTGCTCCACCTGCAGCCCGAGGAAGAACTTCATCTCCCCCATCGAACTCATCTCAAACTTTTTCTTCATTACTTTCTCAAACTCTTTACACAGCTCGTCATTGGTGGAACCGAAAATGATATCGTCAACGTAAATCTGCACGATCAACAAATGGCATGCCACCTCCTTTGTGAACAAAGTGCTATCTACTGTCCCTCTGGTGAACCCGTTGGCCAACAGATATTGGGAAAGTGTCTCGTACCAGGCTCTCGGGGCCTGGTGAAGTCCGTAGAGCGCCTTGTCCAGCAGATAGACGTTGTTTTTGTGCAGTGGATCAGTGAACCCCGGTGGTTGTCCCACATACACCTCTTCTTCCGTATAGGAAGGCAGATTTGACGTCCAACTAGTACACTTTAAAGTCTTTCCATGATGCAAACGCCAGGAAGATCCGAATCGCCTCGAGTCTAGCAACAGGCGCGTAAACTTCGTCATAGTCGATGCCTTCTTGCTGACTAAAGCCTTGTACCACTAACCGTGCTTTGTTCCTCACCACGACTCCTCTGTCATCCCTTTTGCACTTGAATACGATTTTGTTTTGATCAACTTTTGATTCTGTGGCAGATCAACTAGTCTCCAAACACCCAGCTTTTCAAATTGTTGCAGCTCTTCCTGCATCACATTCACCCAGCTATCCTCAGTCAATGCATCTTTATAAGTTCTGGGCTCGATCTGCGAAATAAAACACTTTAATGAGAATTCTTCTTGCAAATGTGCAACAGAAGAATAAAAACATGTAAGAGCTCGGTTGATTTGGTCTCTGGTTTTAACACCACTTTGCAGGTCACCTATTATTTGCACTGACGGATGGTAAGACAAAGTCCGAGGCATAATGGTGTCAGGCACGTTCACTTCCGATTGCAAGTTCGATATATCAAGATCAACGGTTTGATCCTCAGCTTCCGTTGAAGTATCATTTGGTTCCTCGTCAAAGGTCGGAGCGGATTCCGCCTTTGAGTCGTTAGAATCGTCAAATGTTGGAGCTGGTTCCTCTGGTGGTTCGTGAGCTGTTCCACTTGGCCCGGCTTCATCATTGTGAGTACCCTCTGTCACACCCCCAAAATCCACCTGCGGAGTATCACCGCTTAGGGGCGTGACTGACCAGGATCAAGCCATCAATCATATTGAACATAGCATAACATAAATAAAGTAGTTCGTAAAACCTCATTCAATACAATTGATGTTTCAAAACAATCATAGTATCAGTAGCGGAAGCATAAGTAAATAACCCAAGTAAACCATAAGTTCAATTATTCGAAATGTTTAAACATAGCGTTCATAATCCACTGCCCACAACGTCCCGCTCCTCCAGTGCAAGCTCCATTATGTACCTAAGGTCCTGCAAGGCATGCAGCAGATAATCAACAAACTAGTTGAGCGAGTTCACAGTTTAAAGTGCAATATCATATAGTGTGAGTAATGGTTTAATCGTTACGTTCCATATGATTAGTTCCATCGCGGCCTCCCAGGCAGGTGTGCGAAGATTAGGTTCGAATAGTTCGCGACCATAGTCTTTACCGACCAGGGTGTGTGCGAAGGCGGTTAGTCAATTCGCGACCATAGTCTTTACCGACCAGGGTGTGTGCGAAGGCAGTGGAGTAGTTTGTTCGCGACCATAGTCTTTACCGACCAGGGTGTGTGCGAAGGCAGTTCGTAAGCATCAACAGTTTAATCGTTCGTTATAATATCAAAGTATGCACAAGTAATCATCCAACCCATTCCCACCCTGGGAACCCATGCCTTGGCTCGTGTGAACTCACCTTGGTTTGCTCGGTATGCTAGGTTATGCACTCACAAGTGATTAATCACGTCCTATTGTATGCACGTATAACAAATCAGTTCATGTTCACAATGATACGCATGCAATTTAATGTTCACATAACAGTCAGTTTGCATATCGGCACATCACGTATCATTTCGCATTTAATCATTAACTATCATTCGATTCACATTTACCCATCCTTCGATATATTGCTCATCCTTCGGTCTAACAATTATCACAACCATCACAAATATGTTTCGACACATCTATCGATACACAGTTAGCATCTTACGATTCATGGTTATCTTTCGACACATCAGCTATGTTTCGACATAGTTATCCTTCGGCACACAGATTATGTTTCGGTCAACACACTATCTTTCGGTCAAAGCTATCCTTCGGTCAACACTACTATGGTTCGGTCAATGCTATCCTTCGGTCAACACCTATGTTTCGAAGGACAGGTATCTTTCGGTCACAGCTATGTTTCGATTACTAATATCTTTCGATGAACATCAGTTACGGAATGTCAGTTACGTTTTTCTCAAAGTTTCCAAGTTTTTCCTAACTGATTATCAATTAACACCAATTTCACAAATCAATTAGCATCAACAAGATCAAACAAGCATGATTCCCATGTTTATCAAGAACCCTAATCTGAATAACAAAATCATTCAAACTATCCGATTTACACATAGGTGCCGATTACATAAACATGTCCGATTACAATATGATCAATTCGATTAACCTACATCCGATTAACATACATATTCCGGTTAACACGCAAACGACATATTGCAATACCAACATACATATCCGGTTATCATGGCCAATCCACAAGACATCATCATTGAACATCATCAAAACAGATCCGATTAACATACTAACAATATATTGCAAGACAATTTATAAATCATGAAATCAAAGCATCATAAACAACATCACACTAACCGGAAATCTGGATTACGGTATGGAATCCTTCGAACAGAGAGTAGGTTTGCTATATGCCGTCACACACACACAATAGCACTAGGGTTTTGAAAAATAACTGCCGGTTTGCATGTATCACGTATATAAACGTATCACAGAAATGGGCCAAGCCCATTAGAAAACTGGGCCGAAAGATGTCGAAGGATAGGGTCCTTGGTCGAAGGATATGTTTCGAGATCCTTCGAACCGAAAGCTGATCCTTCGAATCGAAGGATATCTTTCGTGGTCCTTCGAATCCTTCGAACAGTATGCCATGTTTCGTGATCTAGACTAAGTGTATTAAATAACAATTCTAGACTAAGTGTAATAAATAATAATTCCAATATTATCTTTTACAACCACAAGTAGTTACATGTATGCACAATGACAACACGTTTCATTAAAACACAACGCGTACAATTACAAATCCAACAAGTCAACTACTAAACAGTCAAAGTCAACGCGCATTTAATGCGAAAGTGAAAGTCAGAAACTCGAGTTGTCACATTATCCCCAACTTAAAAGAAATTTCGTCCCGAAATTTGGTACGCACTCACTGAGGAAGCTAGGTAAGTTACATCGTTCACTGGTTTTCCTGGGGTGTCACATCATCCCCCCGTTGATTTGGAATTTCGTCCCGAAATTCAGTAGTAGTAGCTTCAGCCTCAGAAGTGGATGCATTGGTTTCGAATAACTGGGGATACTTTTCTTTCATCTGATCTTCGCGTTCCCAGGTATACTCTGGGCCACGCTGGGAGTTCCAACGAACTCGAACAAGAGGGATTCTCTTGTGTTTGAGGACCTTAACATCCCGGTCCGTGATTTCAACTGGTTCCTCGACGAACTGCAACCGCTCGTCGATAGTGAGTTCCTTAAAAGGAACTATAAGGGTCTCATCTGATAGGCATTTCTTCAGATTCGACACGTGAAATACATTGTGAACTGCACCGAGTTCAGCTGGTAGTTTTAATCTGTAGGCTACTTTACCAATCTTTTCTAAGATTTCGAATGGTCCGACGTACCGCGGATTCAGTTTGCCTCGTTTACCAAATCGAACCACACCCTTCCAGGGTGAAACTTTCAATAAAACCCGGTCCCCGACCTCAAATTCCAATGGTTTTCTACGCTTGTCCGCGTAGGCTTTCTGACGGTCGCGTGCTGCCGCCATGCGTTGCCGTATCTGTGCTATCTTTTCTGTGGCGTCCACTACAATGTCTGGACCCGTAATCTGACTATCCCCCACCTCTGCCCAACAGAGAGGTGACCGGCATTTACGTCCGTACAATGCCTCGAATGGAGCGGCTTGAATGCTGGTATGATAGCTGTTATTGTACGAGAACTCCACCAAAGGGAGGTGCTTTTCCCAGCCGTTGCCGAAATCGATAACACACGCTCGAAGCATGTCTTCTAGAGTTTGAATAGTTCGCTCAGACTGCCCATCCGTCTGAGGATGATATGCTGTGCTCATGTCTAATCGTGAGCCGAAGGATTTGTGCATCGCTTGCCAAAGCTCTGACGTGAATCGTGCATCGCGATCCGAAATAATAGAGGTGGGCACTCCGTGCCTCGAAACAACTTCTTTCAAGTAAATGTCTGCTAGGGTAGAAAACTTATCCGTTTCTTTGATCGGCAGGAAGTGTGCAGACTTGGTGAGTCGATCAACTATGACCCATATTGTATCGTTTCCACGCTGAGATCTAGGTAGGCCTGTAACAAAATCCATGGAAATTTCTTCCCATTTCCATTGAGGTATCTTGGGCTGTTGAAGTAGGCCTGATGGTTTCTGATATTCAACCTTGACTCTCGCACAGGTTAAGCATTTGCCAACATAGGTGGCGATGTGGGCCTTCATACTAGGCCACCAATAAGTAGTACTGATGTCGTGGTACATTTTATCCGACCCTGGATGTACCGAATAGCGAGACTTGTGAGCTTCATCCATCACAAGCTCTCGTAAACCGCCATAAAGTGGGACCCAGATACGCCCCGTTACATAGTAGGCGCCGTCTTCCCTTTGTTCCATGCGTTGCCTTGAGCCGCGTAAGGCTTCAGCTTTAACGTTTTCGGGTTTCAGTGCTTCTAACTGAGCAGCTCGTATCTGTGCAGGAAGACTCGACTGAATAGTAAGCTGTAGCGCTCTCACGCGCTTAGGTAGAGTGTCTTTCCGACTGAGGGCATCAGCCACAACATTGGCCTTGCCTGGATGATACTTGATGGCGCATTCGTAGTCGTTCAGAAGTTCAACCCATCTCCGTTGATGCATATTCAAATCCTTTTGCTTAAGAATATGCTCGAGACTCCTGTGATCGGTGTAAATCGTGCACCTGGTACCGTACAGGTAGTGTCGCCATATCTTAAGCGCGAAAACAACAGCTCCCAGCTCTAAATCGTGCGTCGTATAATTCCGTTCATGAACCTTGAGTTGCCGCGAAGCGTAGGCAATAACTTTATCCCGCTGCATCAATACACAACCAAGCCCCTGTATCGATGCGTCACAGTAAACAACGAAGTCATCCGTGCCCTCTGGCAATGAGAGAATAGGTGCGCTGCAAAGCCTATCCTTTAAGTACTGAAAAGCGGTCTCTTGCGTATTACCCCATCTGTAAACGACACCTTTCTGTGTTAGCATAGTAAGTGGTTGCGCGATCTTGGAGAAGTCTTTAATAAATCGCCTGTAGTAACCCGCCAAACCCAGGAATTGGCGTATTTCAGTCGGTGTACGTGGTGCTGGCCAGTTTCTGATCGAATCAACCTTGGATGGATCGACATGAATCCCATCCTTGTTCACCACATGGCCTAAGAAGTGGACTTCACGAAGCCAGAAGTCGCATTTTGAAAACTTTGCGTACAGTTGCTCCTTTCGAAGAAGTTCCAAGATAAGACGTAAGTGCTGCTCGTGCTCCTCCTGACTCTTGGAGTAAATCAAGATGTTGTCGATGAAGACAATGACGAACTTGTCAAGATACGGTTTGCACACCCTGTTCATAAGATCCATGAAGACTGCTGGCGCGTTCGTAAGCCCGAATGGCATGACAAGAAACTCGTAATGACCGTAGCGAGTTCTGAAAGCGGTTTTGGAGACGTCCTCATCCCGGACTCTCAGCTGATGATACCCTGACCTTAAATCAATCTTGGAATAATAACACGACCCTTGCAACTGGTCGAATAGGTCATCTATGCGCGGAAGAGGATAACGGTTCTTCACCGTCACCTTATTGAGTTCACGGTAGTCGATGCACATCTTGAACGTACCGTCTTTCTTCTTTACAAATAACACTGGAGCTCCCCAAGGTGAAGAGCTTGGACGAATAAAGCCCTTTTCCAAGAGCTCTTGTAGTTGCTTCGACAGTTCTTCCAGTTTGGTTGGAGCTAAACGATACGGTGCGCGGGCTATTGGTGCTGCTCCAGGAGCTAACTCAATCTGAAACTCGACTTGACGATGAGGAGGTAAACCAGGTAAATCTTCAGGAAACACTTGAGGAAAATCACGCACAACTGGTATATCCTCCAGCTTCCTTTCCTTTGCTGATGCATTAGTGACAAGTGCCAAAATGGCAGTATGTCCCTTTCGTAAACATTTCTGCGCCTTTAAGTAAGAGATGATGCCAACCACAGCACCACTCTTGTCACCTTGTACTTCGAGAGGTTCCTGACTGGAGCGAGGAATACGAATAACTTTTTCTTTGCATAAGATCTCCGCATGATGTTGGGATAACCAATCCATACCAATGACGACGTCGAAACTACCCAAAACTATGGGTATGAGATCAATCGAGAAAGTCTGACCCGCTAGAACAATACTACAACCCTTGACTACCTGAGCAGCCTCTACACTTTTACCATTGGCTAGTTCTACAACGTGTTTGGTGTCTAGAGGTGTTGGTGTACGTTTTAATAATTTACCCATTTTCAATGACATATAGCTTGTATCAGCACCCGAATCAAATAAGACAGTAACATAAATATCGTCAAGAAGAAACTTACCCATAACCACATTGGGATCATTCACTGCATCTCCTCGACCCAACACAAAAGCACGTCCACGAGCTTCATTGCCGTTGTTATTGTTGTTTCCCCCGTTGTTCTGATTATTGTTGTTATTCCCGTTGCCCTGGTTGTTGTTGTTATTGCGATTCTGGTTCAACTGAGGACAATCGCGTTTGTAGTGACCTTCAGCCCCACACTGGAAACACCCCCGGTTTCCACGCTGTGGCTGCTGCTGCTGATTCTGTGGAGCTGGCGGTGGAAGTTGCTGGTGCTGGTTTGCTGGACGCGAGCTTCTACAATCTTTAGCCTCATGACCCGGCTTGTGACATCTTTGACATTGACTCCTGCGACATCTTCCACTGTGGTGTTTGTTGCACTTGTTACACCACGGGTGATTTCCCTTATAACCACTATGTCCCTGACTGCCCGATGATTGCTGACTCGGACTCTGGTAATCGTTGGTGCGACGTTGCTGAGTTTGGGACTGAACAGACGCTGATCCCCTGCTGGAATCCCCGTCCCACTTTCTTTTATTCTCGCTGGGTGTGGCAGAAGTAGCAGCAGTTGGAGTGACTGAAGTAGCAGCTGTAGCAGTAGCGCCGACACGCTTTGGAAGTTTATTCTGATCCACTGCCTGATTAGTGATGCGATGAGCGAGACGCTGTATTTCCTGGATATTGTTGAGGTTAGCCGAGGTAACGTGGCTCTGTATTTCCGGCACCAAACCCTTGAGATACAACTCAATACGCTTGTATGGAGGGTCCACCATAGTTGGACATAACACAGCCAACTCATTCGATCTCTTGGTGTAAGCTTCGATTTCCGAACCAACCATCTTCAAGTTATACAACTCGTCCTCCAACTTGTGGATGTCTTCTCTAGTGCAGTATTCCCTCTTGATCAGTTCTTTGAATTCATTCCAGGGTGTGGCGTTAGCAGCTGCCAACCCTAAAATCTGCACTTGTGCGTTCCACCAAGTGAGCGCAATCCCTTCAAGTGTGCCAGTGGCGAACTTCACCCTGCGAGCCTCAGGGCATTCACACATTTCGAAAACCGACTCGAGCTTTTCAAACCAATGGAGGAGTCCAACTGCTCCTTCCGTGCCACTGAACGAACTAGGACGACAATCCATGAAATTCTTGAAGGTGCACCCAGGCTGTTGCTGAGCGGGTTGACCTATTGTGTACGAATAGGGCAAAGTTAAGTACGAGAATTAATGTAGGATCTAAAGATCCCAGTGTCTACTGCAGGGTATACTACCTGCTTGGGCGGCTGCAACTGCCGCAGCAACGAGAGCCTCTAGCTGGGCTTGAGTCATGGTAATTCGTGCGGCCATTGATCTTCACATCAAAGGCAACATAAGTGAGAAAGGTTCGCGAATAGTGCGATGACAGAAGAGTGTAAGCACATAAGTATTCTCATGCAATGACAAGTTGTGAGCAAGGTAATGTAAGCATACTACGAGCAAAGTTCTATGCAAATTCTAGCATGTAGGCAATAAACATAAACCTTATTACCTAAGAAGTTGAGTCTTGCACGTGGAGCGAAGCGTCGTTGTGGATCGTTGAGAGCACTGTTCTGGTTATAGTCTGGTTTTAATAAAAACGTTTTTCCATATTAAAACCAAGTTCCCTATAACCAATGGCTCTGATACCAATCTGTCACACCCCCAAAATCCACCTGCGGAGTATCACCGCTTAGGGGCGTGACTGACCAGGATCAAGCCATCAATCATATTGAACATAGCATAACATAAATAAAGTAGTTCGTAAAACCTCATTCAATACAATTGATGTTTCAAAACAATCATAGTATCAGTAGCGGAAGCATAAGTAAATAACCCAAGTAAACCATAAGTTCAATTATTCGAAATGTTTAAACATAGCGTTCATAATCCACTGCCCACAACGTCCCGCTCCTCCAGTGCAAGCTCCATTATGTACCTAAGGTCCTGCAAGGCATGCAGCAGATAATCAACAAACTAGTTGAGCGAGTTCACAGTTTAAAGTGCAATATCATATAGTGTGAGTAATGGTTTAATCGTTACGTTCCATATGATTAGTTCCATCGCGGCCTCCCAGGCAGGTGTGCGAAGATTAGGTTCGAATAGTTCGCGACCATAGTCTTTACCGACCAGGGTGTGTGCGAAGGCGGTTAGTCAATTCGCGACCATAGTCTTTACCGACCAGGGTGTGTGCGAAGGCAGTGGAGTAGTTTGTTCGCGACCATAGTCTTTACCGACCAGGGTGTGTGCGAAGGTAGTTCGTAAGCATCAACAGTTTAATCGTTCGTTATAATATCAAAGTATGCACAAGTAATCATCCAACCCATTCCCACCCTGGGAACCCATGCCTTGGCTCGTGTGAACTCACCTTGGTTTGCTCGGTATGCTAGGTTATGCACTCACAAGTGATTAATCACGTCCTATTGTATGCACGTATAACAAATCAGTTCATGTTCACAATGATACGCATGCAATTTAATGTTCACATAACAGTCAGTTTGCATATCGGCACATCACGTATCATTTCGCATTTAATCATTAACTATCATTCGATTCACATTTACCCATCCTTCGATATATTGCTCATCCTTCGGTCTAACAATTATCACAACCATCACAAATATGTTTCGACACATCTATCGATACACAGTTAGCATCTTACGATTCATGGTTATCTTTCGACACATCAGCTATGTTTCGACATAGTTATCCTTCGGCACACAGATTATGTTTCGGTCAACACACTATCTTTCGGTCAAAGCTATCCTTCGGTCAACACTACTATGGTTCGGTCAATGCTATCCTTCGGTCAACACCTATGTTTCGAAGGACAGGTATCTTTCGGTCACAGCTATGTTTCGATTACTAATATCTTTCGATGAACATCAGTTACGGAATGTCAGTTACGTTTTTCTCAAAGTTTCCAAGTTTTTCCTAACTGATTATCAATTAACACCAATTTCACAAATCAATTAGCATCAACAAGATCAAACAAGCATGATTCCCATGTTTATCAAGAACCCTAATCTGAATAACAAAATCATTCAAACTATCCGATTTACACATAGGTGCCGATTACATAAACATGTCCGATTACAATATGATCAATTCGATTAACCTACATCCGATTAACATACATATTCCGGTTAACACGCAAACGACATATTGCAATACCAACATACATATCCGGTTATCATGGCCAATCCACAAGACATCATCATTGAACATCATCAAAACAGATCCGATTAACATACTAACAATATATTGCAAGACAATTTATAAATCATGAAATCAAAGCATCATAAACAACATCACACTAACCGGAAATCTGGATTACGGTATGGAATCCTTCGAACAGAGAGTAGGTTTGCTATATGCCGTCACACACACACAATAGCACTAGGGTTTTGAAAAATAACTGCCGGTTTGCATGTATCACGTATATAAACGTATCACAGAAATGGGCCAAGCCCATTAGAAAACTGGGCCGAAAGATGTCGAAGGATAGGGTCCTTGGTCGAAGGATATGTTTCGAGATCCTTCGAACCGAAAGCTGATCCTTCGAATCGAAGGATATCTTTCGTGGTCCTTCGAATCCTTCGAACAGTATGCCATGTTTCGTGATCTAGACTAAGTGTATTAAATAACAATTCTAGACTAAGTGTAATAAATAATAATTCCAATATTATCTTTTACAACCACAAGTAGTTACATGTATGCACAATGACAACACGTTTCATTAAAACACAACGCGTACAATTACAAATCCAACAAGTCAACTACTAAACAGTCAAAGTCAACGCGCATTTAATGCGAAAGTGAAAGTCAGAAACTCGAGTTGTCACACCCTCGGTGGGTGGAGAAACTACGAGCGGTCTAGGCACTTGCTCCTGTGACATAGATTGTTGATACTGGTACATAAGTGCTAGTTCCTCGTCACTCGGCTGAACCGGTAGTTGAAACGACTCCCAGAGGTTGTCGTAATCGAACAGGAATCTTTGTCCGGGAAGTTGTGGTGATGAAGTGTGCTTCTGACAATCCACATGCTGAACTTGTATCACTTTCCCCAGGCACGGTACGAACACCCTCTTCAACGGGCTTGCGTAACCTACAAAGAAACCCTCATTTGATTTAGCACCAAATTTTCCATTCTCGTCAATAAACGTACACGGAGACCCAAATGGCTCCAGAAACTCTAAATTCGGCTTGTATCGGTGCAGCAACTCAAAACATGTCTTTTTGTACTTCTTGACGGTGAGTACGCGATTCAAAGTATAACAAGCTGCAGCAACTGCTTCGCTCCAGAAGAAGATCGGTAGTTTGGAATCGGCTAACATTGTTCGAGCTGTCTCTATTAGAGTCCGATTCTTTCTTTCAGCAACGTCGTTCTGTTGTGGTGTGTATGGCGCACTGAATTCATGAAGAATTCCCTTTTCATTGCAAAACTCGTACATTTTGTTGTTTTTGAATTCCGTTCTGTTGTCACTACGAATTCTTCGGATCGGCAGCTTATACACTGTTTCCATCTTCTTGAACAACACCATCAGCGACTTAAACGTCTGATCCTTTCTTTCCAAGCACACAACCCACGAGAATCTTGTAAAGTCATCAGTCACTACCAAGCAGTACAAATCTCCACTGATGCTCTTTACATTGACCGGCCCGAAGAGATCCATGTGTAATCTCTCAAGAGGTAACCTGATCGAATTAAGTATCTTTGGTGGGTGTGACTTCCGAGTCTGCTTCCCTTTTTTACAAGCTACACAATCATCAGACAAATGAAAACTCTTTAAGTTTACACCTTCTACCAAATCATTTTGTACTAGAAAATTCATTTTACGAACATGAACGTGGCCCATCTTACGATGCCACATAATTGATTCTTTTTCCGTTGCTTTCGATTTTGACACAAAACATTGTTTTTGATGAGTTGTTGGTGTTGCGACGCTCATATCAAGAATATACAGGTCGTTCTCCCGTGGAGCGCGCAACTACACCATCTCATCAGGGATTTTAAACCCCGGTTTTAAAACCAACCACTCGTTTTTTTGTAAAATGTACACTGAAAGATTTATCACATATTTGAGAAATGCTAAGTAAATTGTTTTCCAACTCTACGATATAGTTCACTTTCTCAAATGAGATGACCCCATTTGTCAATGTTCCCTGTCCAACAATTCTGCCGCCTTGATTTCCGGAGAAGCCCACATAAATTCCATTTATTGATTTGACGTAGTAAAGAAGAGCTAGCATCCCTATCATATGTCTCGATGCACCACTATCCATGATCCACTTCGAAAGGATAGACCTGGGCAGCCCCTGCATACATCAAATCAACTCATTCAAACAATGACGCCCATGACTTTTTGACCTCAGAAACAGTACCAAATACTACATCACACTTCTCATCATTTTTAGGAAAGTTAAATGTGACATTAGGAACATCATCTTTCACAACTGGTTTTACTTTGTTGTTAATCGGGGGAACTCAGTAAGAAATTTATCTAGTTCAGATTCAAACTCGACAACATCATCTTTTAAAACCTTTGTTTCATTTTTAAAGCATTTTCCATCTTTTTCACCTTGACAGATGGTTTCGACTTCGCAACCCATGATTGGTTTTCAAAAATTTTTGTTTTAGGATAAATTTTTGAAGTCTTGTGAGACCTGGAAGATTCGCCAACCTCGAAGATCGATTTTGGCTTATCCTCAGACTTCAAAGATTCTCCTCTCTTTAGGATGCGAATCGGGGAAACCATTGGTTTCTTACCTTTTGTATCAACTGGTGACTTTGGTCGAGGTTTTTGAACAACAGGTTTTATGAAAACGGGTTTTTCAAACACTTTCTTGCATTGTTTTGCCATGTGCCCGATTTCATTACAGCGACAACAGACCCTTTTGTCATATTCGACAAAAGTTGACTTGAATGTCTCATCTTTCAACTTTTTCGCTGTATTGAAATCATCAACGGCTTTTTTACTAAAAATGTAGTCCTTTTCATCATCCACACTCGGTCCAGCAACAAAGATATCATTCATTTTCTCTTTTGGCTTAACCACCTGCTTAGCCGTCTTTTTCTCAAAACCAATCCCTTTGTTTTTAAAGTTGTTTTTCTTGTTATTACTCTTACCTTCCCACTCTTTCTTTCCCGATCTAGTAGGACGTGATGTAACAAAAGATTTTTTTGGTTTTGAAAAGAATTCTTTGTTGTTAACCTCATCAATATGCATTTCAACCAACTTGAAAACTTTCTCAACATCCTCAACCTTCACGTTCTGAAGAGGATACTTGAAATCAGAGTAAAGTTTGTTAGTTCCAATTATAGTGTAGACCACCATAATCGGATCATCATTCGCACTCTTGTCTGATTTCGGTATAAACCGATCCAAGAAATTACCCGCATCTTCAGACTCAGTAACAGCTTTCTCAGATTGAGACTTCTCAGAGTTATCACTCTCTTCATCTAACACTTGATCGACAACGGTTTTGATGACCTGTGATTCGTTGTCGGTGTCGGATGTAGAGAATGTAACATCAATGATCTTAGGCAAATCATCCTCAATTGATCTCAACTTGAGATTCAAAGCAGCTTCCACCCCGTCTGGATATTTCTGTGTATAATGATTCCACATTGGGGGTGGAACGCTCTTAAAGACTGGTGCAGCATGTGGCTGCTGTGGGACAATCTGTTCAAGAACATAAGACGAAGCCACATAACTCGTCAATATTTATCAATTCGATCATTTTCGATTTTAGCTAATTCAAGCTCTTTCTTTAGTGAAGCGATCGTGTCTAGACGAAAATTAACCTCAACTTGTTTATCAAACAGTGTTGCTTTAACTAATTTTGTTGCTTTGTCATTTTCAACACTTTCTTTTTGGATCATTTTAATTGACCTGGCAAGAGTATCATAAGCCTCTTTGACTAGTCCAATGTCAAATTTTAGCATATCTGCATGATGTTTCAATTCCTGAAACTTAGTGTCTTTCTCAAGACACTCCATGCACGGTTGTAAACACTTTTGGCATGGTGTTTCGGGGATTGAAACGACTTTCTTAACAACCTGTCCATCACAATCAATTGTCACATCCTGTTTACCAACATTTTTCAATTCAGACTCACACACTTTGACCTCCTTAACTCCAAACTCCTGATCTGACTCCTGTTTGACTGACACGGTACTGACAGACTCTGACTTCTCGAGTTCTGTGTCTACCTCTTTCAGCTTTCCCATGAGGGCTCTATCAGCAATATCTTTCAACGTGTCTCCGGTCAACTCTTTTGTCACATCTATCATTTCCTCGACAGCTTCTTTCTTTTCTTCGTATCTTGGACACGATCCAGTCGTTGGTTCTTCGAAAAATCCTGCAAAAGATTCAAACACTTTAGGAGGCATTATTGATTTCATAGAACTTGCCAATACCTCCTGTTCTGACTGGTAATAGTAAACTTCTGCAGCGATTTCTTCAATGTCAACCACATTCTCAACAGGAACATCTTCAACAACCACTGGAACATCTTCAACAACTATTTCTGGTTCAGTCACCATCTCAGGTACTTCAACTATTTCTGCCATCATGGCCTGCCCATCGCTTCCGGGGATATATTTATCCCAGCTGAAACCTTCGGCTACTTTCTCATCGTCTTGATTTACGATAAGAGCCTTCTCCGGTTTGTTCTCGATCTGCGGTCTCTGAACAGCAGATTGTTGGTTAGGTCGATGATAGATCGCCTGCCTGTAATAATCGTTTGTGAACGGGTTCTGATGGTTGTTCACTTCACGGTTCGGGCATTCTCTCTTGAAATGGCCACGTTCTTTACACTTGAAGCAGGTAACTTTTGATTTGTCGAACCCTAAGTTCTGATCAGGACCTGAGAGACTGTTTCTACCTATGATCTCCATAAAGCGTTGTGCCCTTCTAACCAAACTTGCCATTCACCATTTTATATCAATCAATTCAAGCTCCTCGGGGTCGATCTGGTCATAATCCTCTTTTGTCATATCGGGATTACCGATCCTACCTGCCACTAAACCTTCATACGCCTCTAAAACGGAAGCAAGTAACGCAATATGTTGTTTCGTGGCTGTTTCACTAATTTCATTTCCATTCTTAATATTCACCACGATGTTGCATTGCACCCTAGAAACATAAGCCTGATTATTGGAACTTGTAGAGCTTTGAGGTGAAGGCTGCTCTTGAGCTTTAAAGTTTAGATCATAGTTTACGAACGGTGAAGGCTTGTTTGATTGTGGAGTGTTTGTAGAAGCACTTGAATTTGTATCAGCACTAAAACCCGTCTGTATCTTTGGAATTTGATTTGTTGCAACAGGAGTGCTTCTGTTGGACCGTTCTTTGACCCTAAAAGTCAGTCAGAGTAGCTCATCTTCATGTATGAAGGCGGAATCAACATATATGAAGTTACAACAGCATATCCTTTTGATTCCTATCTTTTTATTGCTTTCTGATGAAATTTTGACAGAGTTTCGGCTCCCAAGCACACACATACATCCCTAATGAAATGAACCGCTCTAACCTATATATAGAGTTCCTGGTCCGCTCATAAGACATGCCAAATGAGCGGAACACTTGACACAAAAGCGGTCCAGAACTATGACATAAAAGCGGTCCAAGATGACACATTAACTAATAAGCGATCCTAACCCTATTTCACACAATATTTACACCTTGACCCCTTATTGACCAATTTCGACTTCAGACTTTTTGTAGACGCAGTCAACAGACATTTCGTGCATCAACAGACTCCCCTTGGATGTTGACGTAGTCTTTATCAGTCTTCAGTTCCATAGTCTTTAGTCTTTGTCTTTTCACCAACTTTGTCTATCTTCACAAGCATTCTTCACAGGTTTCAGCATGAACACCTTGCTCTAACTTCAGCTTCCCAATAGCAGTTGATCCAGACTCCCCCTTTCACAGACTCCCCCTCTCAGCATGTTGGGATCTTGAAATATCTGGTTCAAGCTTTGACAATTTGTCTCCGTTGGAATAATAAAGTCTCCAAACTTGTTACTCAATTAACAACATTACAATCTATCTTTTCAATCAATAAAACACAAACTCAATCAGTTATAAATATCCACTCAAGTTTTCAAGTTCAAGTGAATGACCCTGAATACTTGATTAATCTACCAAGTTCAATTTAATGACCCTGATTGATCTTTTGACGAATCAAACTGATTTAGTAAAACAATTTTTCAATTTTCTTTCTGAAAAATAACAAGTATCAACTTAATGAACTCGTTTTGACTTTGAAAACAAACACATTTCCAACAATGTAAGCTCTCCTCAATCTTCAGCTCAGAATCTCCTGCATCTGCTTCATCTTTCTAAAATCCGACAATCAACTTTCTACTCTGGTTTGTCTAAAATAAAGCAGAAATAAAATCTTTTTGGATTTTAAAATGATCTAAACTAAGAAATGAAATAACAGAAAACTTAAATTGCAGAAAGTAAACTATTTACAGGTTTATTTTTGGTGAGCGTGTCAGGGAATCATATCAGCTTTTCAGACAGATTACAAGTACCGTTAAGCTACATTACATACTCAGACTTAAACAATTCACCTCGATTGTCGATATACTGATCCATCTTAAATTTTCACACAAACTTCAATCTATTCAGGATACTGTTTAAGTGTTTTAAGAAGTTAGATCAATTTATGTGTCCCACCTTTTGAATATACTCCCGTATCCAGAATCTCAATATTCAGTCTTACAGGCAAGAATACTACAATGATGTCTGTACATAAATTAGGGGTTAAATGCGAGAACTGAGGGATCTCAGGTCAGAACTTCCGTTCAGCAGAGAGATATCAGCTTCGACTTAGCAGTGTGTCCCCTTTAGAGGATCTTTTCAGCTACAACAACTGATTATCAATTTTATTGTCTAATCAGCTGAGGGCATTATGCTATATTTCAAGCATTTTGGATAAAGTATTAGCCAAGGACTAGGTCAGAACTACCGTTCAGCAGAAGTCCCGGAATAATACCCCAGACATCATAGAGTACAAACATCTAGTATATCAGAATACGAGACCTTTCAAACGAGATTTCAGGGGTTACCTATATATCCAAGTAGTGTTCCCCAGGAATTTCACAAGTTTGAAATTTTAGGTTTATATCCCGAATAAATCTACTAAATGTGCGAAAACCTATCGACACATCGTTAGTGAGACTGTTTAACTCATTTTGTCTTTCCAAATCTTTAGCATACTGTAATTGTCTAGCTGATGTACTATCATTTTCCCTATATACACAAGCTCTTTTTCAATTTTATCATGTTTTTGTATTTTTGCATTTTTTTACTGTTTTTGTATTTTTCTGAAAATAAACTATGTACAACTATCTATCTCCCCCTAAATACCAAAACACGTAAAAAACCGACAAACCATCGCAGATTGTTTCTCATCTTCATCCGCAACAGTACTCTCATCAACGCTCACAACCCCATCCGACACCGAAAGCAATTTCATACCATTAAGTTTTAACAAATATTGAAACCGATTTTTATCAAAAGCTTTGGTATGCAAATCAGCTTTTTGTTCGTCAGTGTGGATTTTCTCAATTCGTATCAACTTTTTCTCGAAGCAATTGCGAATAAAGTGATGACGAATTTCGATATGTTTAGTTTTAGCGTGATGTACTGGATTTTTAGTAATGTTAATTGCGGCCTCATTATCAACAAACAGAGGTGTGTTAAGAAACTGCAAACCGAAGTCGCGCATCTGTTGCTGTATCCACAAGATCTGAGAGCAGCAACTGCTAGCAGAAACATACTCCGCTTCACATGTAGATAACGCCACAGATGTTTGTTTCTTACACTGCCAGGTAACCAATCTGGAACCAAAGAACTGGCATCCTGCTGTTGTTGATTTCGTGTTAACTTTGCAGCATCCGAAATCTGAATCGGAATACCCTTCGAGTGTAAAATCGCCTTTTCTAGGATACCATAACCCCAATGACGGAGTACCTTTCAGGTAACGTAATATCCTCTTGACAATAATCATGTGCGATTCTCTCAGGTTAGACTGAAATCTTGCTGCGAGGCACGTTGGATACATAATGTCAGGACGTGAAGCAGTTAGGTACATCAAAGAACCTATCATGGATCGATAAAGTGTCTCATCAACCCTGTCTCCGGTGAGATCTGGGTGAATCCCATGATTAGTTGCAAGTGGGGTAGCAGCTGGAGTAGAACTTGACATTCCAAATTTCTCCAGAATATCATGCACGTACTTCGTTTGATGAATGAAAATTCCCTCAGGAAGTTGTTCAACTTGTAATCCCAGAAAGAGTTTCATCTCCCCCATTGATGACATTTCGAATTTCTGCTTCATCACCTGTTCGAAATCTTTGCATAATTTCTCATTTGTTGACCCAAAAATTATATCGTCCACATAAATTTGTACTATCAGAAGATGACCATCAACGACTTTAGTGAAGAGAGTGGCATCCACTTTTCCACGTATGAACTGGTTAGTGAGTAGGTGTTGAGACAAAGTCTCGTACCAGGCTCTCGGCGCCTGATGTAGACCATACAACGCTTTGTCCAGCAGATAAACTTTGTTCTTGTGGATTGGGTCAGTAAAGCCCGGCGGCTGACCAACATAAACCTCCTCTTTGACCTTCCCATAAAGAAACGCTGATTTAACATCTAACTGAAATACTTTGAAATTCTTCCAAGACGCAAATGCTAGGAAAATTCTGATAGCCTCTAGTCGTGCGACAGGAGCATAGACTTCGGTAAAATCAATCCCCTCCTGTTGACTAAAGCCCTGAACAACGAGTCGAGCTTTGTTCCTTACAACCACTCCTCTGTCGTCCCTCTTACATTTAACTTCCACACACCTAACTTCTCAAACTGTCCTAACTCTTCTTGCATTGCTATGACCCAAGAGTCTTCAGTAAGCGCCTCTTTGTAAGTCCTCGGTTCGACCTGCGAAATAAAGCAACTTAATGAAAATTCAGTTTGTAAAGGTGCTACTGTAGAATAAAAACATGTTAAGCCCTGGTCAATTTGACGTCTCGTGCGAACGCCCGATTGCAATTCTCCTATTATCAACTCCTCTGGATGATAAGAAAGAGTTCGCGGCATCACTTCGCTTGGAACTTCTACATTTCCCTCCAGATTAGTAACATTCTGCTCTGCATCTTGATCACCAACTTGGTTTGTTTGACTTGACAACTGGATCTGCTCCCCCTCAAGATCTGAATCACCATGGTCAAAACCTGGCATATTTTCAGCTTCTTGATCATCATTCACTTCCGACTGATTACCAGGAGTAACTGCATCATCATTTTCACCAGCATTACTAGGACCTGCTTCATCGTCATTTGAAGTTTCCCGAGGTCTTCTAGAATACTCTGCTGGAAACCTGAGCTGCGATTCATACTCTCGCAAAATATCCAGCTCATCAAAGAAATCTTCTTCTTCCTCTGATTCTTCTTTCATATCAAATGAATCCCAAAGTTTGTCTTAATGATAACGCCATGAATCACCAGGATTCTATGGCGGCATAGTGTAACCTTGACATTCAACATTTGCTGCCTCAATAATCTGCTTGTCGCTTGGAATGAAAACGCGTCGCAAAGGACTTGAATAACCCACAAAGATTCCCTCAACGCTCTTCGGACCAAACTTTCCTTTAGGCTCTATCACCGTACAGGGTGACCCAAACGGTTCTAGATACTTCAAATTCGGCTTACGTTTATTGAGTAGCTCAAAACACGTCTTGTTGAACTTCTTTACAGTAAGAACTCTGTTGAGAGTATAACATGCAGCAGAAACAGCTTCAGCCCAGAAATTAATTGGTAACTTAGAGTCTGCAAGCATCGTTCTGGCTGTCTCGATTAGCGTCCGATTTTTGCGTTCTACAACTCCATTCTGCTGCGGAGTGTACGGAGCACTAAACTCATGCAGTATACCTCTTTCATCACAAAATTCTTCCATTTTACTGTTTTTGAATTCAGTACCATTATCACTGCGAATTCTACAGATCGGCCTCTGGTACAGATTCTCAATTTTCTTAAACAATGCCATCAAGCTATCAAAAGTCTCATCTTTTGATTTCAAAAACATCATCCAAGAAAATCTGGAATAATCATCAGTCACGACCAAACAGTAGGAATCTCCTGTTATACTCTTGACATTCACTGGACCAAACAAATCCATGTGAAGTCTTTCCAAAGGTCTTGAAACTGAATTGACTTGCTTTGTAGGGTGTGACTTTTTCTTTTGTTTGCCTTTAACACAACTTATGCACTCCCCTTCTAGATGAAAACCTTTAATATTCACTCCAGTAACCAAATCATTATGTACCAAGTGATTCATTTTCCTTAGGTGAATATGCCCCATCTTTCGGTGCCATAACCTTGACTCTTTCTCCGTTGCTCTGGACACAAAACAATGAGCCTGACCCGTGGTTGTAGTAGCAACGCTCATGTCCAACACGTACAAATCGTTGACTCTTGGTGCCCTCATGATGATCCACTCTTCAGGTATCACAAATCCCGGTTTCAAGATCAAACATTCTTTGTCGGTGAAATGAGTAGTATACATCCTGTCACAGATCTGGGAGATACTTAGCAGGTTGTTCTCCAACTCAGCGATGTAGTTAACTCTTTCAAACGTTATAATGCCATTTGACAATGTTCCTTCACCTATGATCCTTCCTCCTTGATTACCCGCAAAACCCACATAACCACCGTTAATGCTATTCACATCATACAGCAATGCGGTCTTCCCTGTCATATGCCTTGACGCTCCACTATCCATTATCCACCTGGATACAAGTTTTGGAAGATCCTGCACATAACAAATCATCATTTAAGCAACTTCAAGAAAGATGTTGATTCATGCTTCGCAATCCAGGAAGCTCCGGCAATTCAAACTGTTTAGTCAAACATTGAGTCCACCCAGGCCTCATCAGCCTTAGGTGCAACCTTGACTCTCGCAATTTGAATTTTGAAATTTTCAGCCTTAAGTGGCGGAAAATTTGCATCATAATCAACAATAATTGGCTCTTCAGCCTTTTTCTCTTCAGAGTTTGAAACTTTCTTCTCAACTTTTGATTCAATTTTTGGTTTCCACACCTGTTGGGTTTCTGCCACCCTTTTATAAAATTTATCATTTTGAGTTACCAATTTCTTTACAGGTTCAATTTTTGCTTTTACGTTGTCGATTTTAACGTTTTTCTTCTCAACCACTTTCTTCTCAACATACATCGGTGCTTTACCCTTCACATCAACCTTCTTTTGTTGAACCTTCACAGCTTCAGTCCTAGGCTTCACATATGTACACTTTCGTGCAATATGACCAACTTGTTCACATCTAAAACAAGTACGAGTATCAGCTACCCGACTCGTGCCTTCAGACTGAGCCTGCGAAGCTCTCTTCTCAAAAAATTCTTTGTTTGATTTTGAAAAAATATCTTTTTCTTCATCAGCAAGTGAACTTGAACTGTTCACAAATTTTTTTCTTTTCGACAAACCTCTTGTGTGAAACATTCTTTTTCTGAAACGATTTACCCCGCTGATAACCACCCGACCAATTGTTTCTGTTGTTATTGTAAAAACGCGGTGGATAACCAGTTTTCTTGTCGTAAACCCTGTCTTTCTTTCGACTCAAATTGTTCACTGCTGACAACTCGACTTCAACAAGTTTGAAAACATTTGTCAATTTGTTCATGTTAACATTCTCAATCGGAAACTCTGAATCCAAAACCAACTTATCCGAACCCATCATCTTGTACATGACAAGATCAGATTCATCATGTAAGTTGTTTTTGGACTTTTGCTTTGGAATGTATTTGTCTAGAAAACACCTATCCTCCTCAGAAGTGTCACAATCTGGTTTAAGCACTTTGTCTACCACACTTTTCACCACATCACTTTGGACACCCTCGTCATTGGAAGACGTGAACGTGACATCAATGTTTTCAGGAAGTGTAACATCACTTTCTTCCTCAAGTTCAACCAACCCAGATTCCTTTTTAGTGTAATTGTGCAAAATCGGCGGTGGAACTTTGTGAAACCCTACACCGGTACCATCTGAAAAAACATCCTCGCCAGCTTTGTTTTTTCCTATAGGTTTAGGAACAATATGCTGCAACACAAAGCTTGCAGAGTTATAACTGTTAAGTTTCAACTAAATTCGCTCATTCTCTATTTCAGCTTCTTGAACTTTAAGTTTCAATTTAGCGATCTCATCCAGTTGTTTATTAATTGATTCTTCTTTTATTCTCACCACAGCTCGCAAATGTTCATTTTCTTTAAACGTTTTACCATTTCGTTCATCACTTTCTTTAACTGTGGTTTTGAGTTTTTCAAACTTTTCAAAAATTTTACGGTTTTCAAGAATTAACTTTTCATTTTCAGTTTTAACCTTTTCATGATCAATTTTATCTTTTTCCATTTGAGAAGTTAACTCTTTGATCCGTTCAGTTGAAGCTCTCACAGTTTTGTCACGACCAAGTATTTGATCCTCAACACTGCTGACCTTAGCTGTCAGGTTTTTAATTTTCTCATTGTTGAGGTACGTGACAGTACTACAGAAATTGCATTCTTTTGTGCAATTTTTGCAGTCAATGTTTCCATCAATCTTCTTACCTGACGCATTAGCTGACACATTTGGACTGACCTGATCCTTAGACTCAGAAACAGAATTAGGATCTACCTCAAGTGCTTTTGCAGCTAGCACTTTGTCAGCCATCTTTCCCAGATTTTCAGCTGTCAACTCCTGCGTAACATCGATCAAACCCGTATCAATCTTTTTCACTTCATTTATCTCTTCTTCTTTCTTTTCTTTCTCCTCTTTTTCTTTCTCTTTCTCTTCTTCAATCATCTTTGATGTTGGTGTTCCCCACCACTTGTGCTGCCAATATTCATCTTCTTCTTTATACTCCTTGATGATGGCCTCGATATCAAGCGTTTTGTCATCGATTGCGATGTTATCATACTTATCAAGGTAGCACTCTCTGTCTGGATCCCATCTATTCGCTCTTTTTGCCTCTAGATATACACCAGATAATCTGATAATCTTGTTTTCAGCAACCATCTTTCGGTATTTATACTTCTGTTCCTCTGTTCGATTATCTTTCCATGGAATAGGCTCATTCTTCGCCATAAAAGCATAACCAACAGCATCTTCTTCCGATAAAACCTCTTTGCTCCAATCGTAACCCCCATCATCATAAATCACAGCTAAAGCCCTCGATTTGTCTCTGTTCTCTTCCTGCTGCTTCAATCTGGGCGGCTCGGATTTATTCTGATGATAGATTACCTTCTTGTAATAGTCATCTCGAAACGGATTCTCCGATTCATCAACATATGCATTCCTGCATTCCCTCTTGAAATGACCCTTCTGCTTATACTTAAAGCACGTCACCTTCGATTTATCAAACCCCAACTTTGTAGACGGACCACCGATCGTTTTTCTCCCAGTAATCTCCATGAAGCGTTGTGCACGTCGAACTGCACTTGCCATTGCCCAACGGATGTCGATCAGCTCCATTTCTTCGGGGTCTATCTGATCGTAGTCTTCTTTCGTCAGATTTGTATTTCCGATCTTTCCGGCCACTAAACCTTCATAGGACTCCAACACAGACGCCAGAAAAACCATTTGTTGCTTGGCCGACTCTTCATCAAAATTTTGTGCGTTCTTTAGATCTATCGCGATGTTGCACGAAAACTTTGCATCAGAACGTTTGTCAGAAGATGAAGATCCACCGTGATAACCACTGTGGCTTCCACTATTTGAACTGCTTTGACTTTCTTTGTTTGCTGAAGAAACATTCTCAGCAGAAAATGCAGTTTTCGGAGAAGTAGCTTTCGGCATCAAGCTTTTCGGATAATAAAGATCCAAGTTTTGCTGATAGGATGAGTGATTGACTTTGTAAGTTTTCTTCAATTCAAGCTCATGACTTTCAAGTCTCTCAATCACCAAATCTAGAGTCAAATTTTTAGGAGAAATAGTGTTCTTCAACATTAATGCGTAATATCTCCAATCCACTTCATCTGGTAAGGAATCGAACAATTTGTCAACAAGTTCTTCCGGAGAATACGTAATCTTATGTCGTGCAAGTTCCAGCTTCAGATGACCAAACCTTTCAATCATTTTACAAACCGATTCATATTTAAGACAACCAAACATATCAAATTCTTTTCTAAGCAGTTTCGTCTTATTTTTTACAATCTCATTACTCCCTAGACACTTTTTCTTGAGTTTTTCCCATAAGTCTTTAGCATTGGAGTAGTCTATCAACGAAATGATGTCTTCCCGCACTGACTGAAACAATAAAGCCACACACTTTTGTTCTGCCACAAAAGATTCAATTTCGTCAGCTGATGATAAAGTTTCTCCACTTTTGTCTCCATGAACATATCCATTTTTCAAACTCTTCCAACTTGCAAACGCGAAAGCCATCAACCAATCCTCAAATTTTCTCGACCAACGACTATATTCCTCAATTGCCATAAGCTTCGGAGGTTTGTTGAATGTACCGAATGCACTCTCAGACTCCCAAGCTTCCTTCTTTTTCTCCTTTGATTGATTCTCGTTCGTATTGTTTGATGTCGTATCGTTGTTTCCCGAACTACCCGTGAATGCATACATATCGCTGAACGGATTCATGAAAATATCATCCATTTTGATCGTACCTGCAAAATCAACCAACACTTAGAAAACTTTTCGAGATTTTTGAAAAACAGAACCACAAAAGCGGATCTATCTGTAAGATTGACAAATAAACAGAACTGTTTGATCCAAATAGGCGAACCAAACAATGTTCTCTCAAGCGGACCAGACCAATAAGATGTACTAAAAAGCGAATCCAACTATGTCCGAATAAGCGGACCAAATAAGCGAGTCAATTGTGTCCGTTTGAGCGGACCAACAAAATTCGTATGAGCGGTCCAGAGAATGATCGTTCGAGCGGACCACGTAGTGTCCGTTCGAGCGGTTCAGAATATGATCGTTCGAGCGGTTCAGAATATGATCGTTCGAGCGGTCCAGGCTATGATCGTTCGAGCGGTCCAGGTAGTCCAAACAGATATTTCGAGCGGTTCAAACAAATTCTTTCGAGCGGTCCTGAATGTTCGAAAACGCGATCCTTAGTTTTTAGCCTGTTTTACCCATTTTTAGTCCGAATTTCACTCTAAAACTTTCTAGGGTTTGTTATTAGTGTGTTTTACACGTTATACTCAAATTTCAGACGATTTCGACCGTTGGAACCACTAGAAACTGAAAAAGTATGAGAGAAAGTGAGTAGAAAAGAGAGATTTCTGCAGATCTATGCTGTAGTAGTATGAACTCCTCGTCCTGAGCTCTGATACCACTTGTTGGACCGTTCTTTGACCCTAAAAGTCAGTCAGAGTAGCTCATCTTCATGTATGAAGGTGGAATCAACATATATGAAGTTACAACAGCATATCCTTTTGATTCCTATCTTTTTATTGCTTTCTGATGAAATTTTGACAGAGTTTCGGCTCCCAAGCACACACATGCATCCCTAATGAAATGAACCACTCTAACCTATATATAGAGTTCCTGGTCCACTCATAAGACATGCCAAATGAGCGGTCCAGAACACTTGACACAAAAGCTGTCCAGAACTATGACATAAAAGCGGTCCAAGATGACACATTGACTAATAAGCGATCCTAACCCTATTTCACACAATATTTACACCTTGACCCCTTATTGACCAATTTCGACTTCAGACTTTTTGTAGACGCAGTCAACAGACATTTCGTGCATCAATAGCTTCCTTTGTAGTAAAGAGATACGTCTTGTTGCACATTTGCTGAATTCATCTTCTTTATCTTCAACAACTCCAATTCATGAGCCTCTATCTTCTCGATGAATGAACTGAGATTCAAATTCACGAAATCCGAGTTGTTTTTCAGCATCATCAAGTATGTCCCCCATTCATCATAAGGTAATGTGTCGAACAACTTGTCGATCCACTCTTCGTTTGTCTTTGTAATCTCCAATCTTTTCATCTCTACCACAAGATGGCAATAACGTTCAATCAACTGCTTCGTCGTTTCACCCTTCATCCCGGTGAAAATGTCAAACTCTTTCTTGATTAGGGCTTTCTTGCTTTTGATCAAAGATTCGCTACCTTGGAACTTCAACTTTAATACTTGCCACATCGATTGCGAGTTGTCATCATGTTGTAACAGTACAAGAATATCTTCTTTTATGGCCTGTTGGAGAATACTGACCATCTTCTTCTCAGCCTTAAAATCATTCTGTTCAGTTTCAGTCAAACTTCCAATGCCGTTCTCTAAGCCCAATCCATCAACAGGTGGAACATATTTTTTTCTCTATCTTCATCCAACACTCAAAATGGTTGGCTTGTACCCAATTCTTGAACCGACCCGACCATCCGGCATACTCATCCAAGTTCATAAGTTTTGGCGGTTTCTGCATTGTTCCTAGCTCATTCTCCATGTTGACATTTTGAACTATGCTTGCCAGACTTTGTGTTGCCGTCATGCCGCTACACGCGAAAAGATTGTAAAAATCTTGATTTTCCATCTTAGGTGACAAATTCTGAAAAATTTTTAACTTTTTGAAAAAACAGGTTACTTTTACTGAAAAACTTTCTACACAGACTGAATTCCCAACACGATATCACGATCGAAACGGACTTAAACCCTCAAACCATGTTTTTACACTTAAAATGAATTTTCAGGCGGAATCACAGTTTTAGTTTGGAGCGAAATCAGAATTTATCCCTCGAGCGGAATCAGAAGTTGATTGTTTGGAGCGAAATCAACAGGTAATTCCGAGCGGAATCACCTCTGGAGCGGAATCACTGATTTAACCTCGAGCGGAATCACAAAGTACGAGCGAAATCACTGATTCCGCTTCAACTCCTCGAGCGGAATTAGAACTTTAGTCACAAAAACTTGATTTCGAGCGGAATCTCAAAAAGCTACGTTCGAGCGGAATCAGGTTCTAAGCCATTTTTAATCAGTTTTAAGCCGTATTTTATGCTAAAACTCTCAAAGGTTTGTTAATTGTCAATTTTACACAATATGTCAAAAGTTCAGTCCATTTTGTCCGTGGCAATGTCCAGAAACTCAAAAGGTGTAGTAAAAAAACTTTGATTCTGGTATTCTAGCTCATAACTGGCTCTGATACCAATTGTAGGATCGCTATTGATGATTAAATGAGTCAATCAGAGCTGAAACACCACTGTTTATGCAGCGGAAATACACAAACAGTTTGAATCAAAGAGAATGGATGTTGGTGCACGAATGTCTATCGCCTTCGTCAATCCGAGCAGTAGCAAGAAACCGAAGAAATCTAGACTTGAAGATGTTACTAATTAGAATTAGTAAGGTGGCGTTTTGGTAATTAATGAGAATTCTCATTAATTCCAAGGGCTATAAATAGGAGAGTTAGGATTAATTTTTAGAAACTTTTGGAAGACTTTTGAAGACTTTAGCTCTCATTTGAGGATTTGGTGATTCAAGTTTAGAGAGAGAAAGTCTTTGTATACGTGATTCTTGTACCGAACTTGTCATATCTTTCAATAGATTCACGTTCCTAGTACGTTATTGTGTGTTCGGTCACGCACGTTCACGGATTCCGCACGTCGAACGTTCGTTACGCAATCGAACGGCGTCAAAACCGGTCCTACAAGTGGTATCAGAGCTAGGAGCTCGATTGCACGATCAAACGCATTGATTCGTACGAGAATTCTGCGATTTCATAGCCGATTTCATCTATTTCTTCATCTTTTTCACAGTTTTCACGTTTTTTACTGAAAAACGTAAAATTGAAAGGGTTTTTATGGTTCAAATCGTCCGAATTTTTGATATGTTGTGCGAAAATCCTTGAATTACAATCCTACAAAGTTTCAGATCCTCAATCCTAGCCGATTAGGAGAAATTCGAATTTTTATGTTTGAGTTCGTTTGAATCAGTGAGTATCCGTTTGAAAATCATCATTCCGTTTGAAAGTGGCCTCTGTCGTTTGAAATTGGATGGATTCCGTTTGAAATTGTTGCTTCCGTTTGAAACATCGTTTGAAGCAGCCATTTCCGTTTGAACGATCGTTTGAATTATCGTTTGAATTGATCCATCCCGTTTGAAAGCAGCCATTCAGTTTGGACTATCGTTTGAAAGTGATACATTCCGTTTGAAAAACCAGTGCTTCCGTTTGAAAACATAGCTTTCCGTTTGAAAATTGGTTCCCGTTTGTCCTGACCGTTTGAGAGTGTGTCCGTTTGAAATTGGTTAAGTCAATTCATGTGATACAAAGTATTGGCAGCCTAAAATTGATAAGATTCAACTCAGTGATCACGTGATTTGTCAGTCATTTAAAAGGCAAATTATATCATGTCGTTTGTTTGTTTCAAATTGTTCATTAAAAGGTGTTGTTGAATCAGTTTGCATGTGACTTGCCGTGTATTAGTCACGTGAATTGTTTTTGCCGATTCTCAAGATATAGAATCTGTCCACTAAACAAGCGGTCCAACAGAAATAAACACACAATTAAAAATTGTCGGCACATTTAATTAGAGATAGGGGACATTGAGTGTTGGTTCAATAAAAAACAGAAATCACGTCTGATTGGCGGCCACATATATTCGGTCCAATAAGTATGTTGTTTAGTGGATGTTGAGGTTCAATGGTACAATCATACTCATCATTCTTTAATGTTGGTGTCAACTACTTTTAGTCAAATGGTTCAATAAAAGTTTTGCCGACCCACTAATTTTTGCGGCTCTATCAGCATTCAGATCCACAATCTTGAAAGGCCCATGTGTATATGTAAGTGAATTTTGTTTGTCGGCCCAGTGAAGCAAGAGGCACAATTACAATTAGTTGTCAAGTGTTTGGCAGCCTAGTAGAAACATTGGCCCAATCAAAGTTGAACAACAAAACTACGGCCCAATCACAGTGGTTTACAACCGACTCTATTAGTATATTTGTGCACCAATTTTATTAACTTGCAGTCTCATTAATATTCATATTAAAATCATTTGGCCCAATCACAAGAAGCATAATCACATGTCTTGATATAAATGTGACAACCCATGTGTGAATAAAAAAAGAGGGTCCAATCACAAAACAATTTTTGTTGAAAAAATTAAAATTGTCGGATGCTTCATAGGGTTTTGTGTTTGTCACTTGAATTGTCGGCCTAGTGGGTAGTTGGTAAAATTGATAAATCATTGTTTCTTGATCAAATCTGTGTTAAAGCCCACATATAATTGGAATAAGTTGGTTGGCCCAATCATGTGATATAACAGTGTTTTGAGAAAACAGCTCAATCAGTGAAGGCCCAGTTCATCTTTAACCCGTATCTTGTGAATTATTTTTGTTCAGACCCATTCATTCAGCGATCTCACGTCATCAACATTGAAACAAATCAACGAATCTTCGACAACGAGTCTTAGATTGATTTCACACACTCATTTTTACGCATTCAGTTCGTTTAAAACTGATAGTGTGTTTGATTGTTTGTTTGCAGGTGATCCGAGGTGATTAGTAATGCATCGGATATTTGCCTGAGCGAATCCTCACTCGATCCACTGTCGCCTAATCTTTGATTGAAAATTCGTCATTGTGAATCTTTTGATACCAAAACATGGATTCTGAATTTTATACTGCACTGAACAAGTTCAATAATTTTACAGGTATCAAGGGAGAATCAATTGAAGAGTTGATCAAAAGGTATGTTGAGTTGTATTGGGAGATGGAAAGATTGAAGATAACCAAGACTAATGAGGAATAGGTTGACAAGTTGGCAAATGTTTTACCGGGTGATAGGTGGAGAACGTATTTGTTAGATTTGAGGAAGATATATTTAGACGTGAATTTGAGCTTGTTTATCGAGAAGATCGAAGCTCAAGAACTTGAACTCCAAAAGATTAGTAATTCAGAAGCAGCTGATGAAGCAAAATTAAAATCTGAGGAAATCGTTCGAGAGGTAGAGGAGCAAGTTAAAGAAATTTCAGCTATCAAGGTGGAGAAGAAAGCTGAAATTGTAAAGATGACAGAGAAGTGCTCAAACTGTGAAAATCTGAAATCTGAAAATGCCAAACTCTTGAGGGATTTAGAGAGTTTGACATTAGAAAACGAAAATCTTAAAAATTCAGAAAATGTTTTGAAAAATCAAAAACAAAATTTAGAAGATGAAAAATTAAAAATGGAAAAAGAATTTCAAAGTCAAATAAAAATTCTTGAAGATGGGAGAGATGTGTTTAGCAAAAACAACATCGAAAAGCAAAAAATGATAAATTTTCATCTTCAGAAGATTATTCAACTTGAAGAAGAAGGAGAGCAAGCTCGAAAGAAAATCAACGAGCTTGAAAATAAATTGAAAGGTTTTGTGATTTCTTCAGCGTATGTGAATATTCCATGTCCAAAACCGATCAATTCTGTTCCAATAAGTGACAATGTCACAAACTTTGACAATGTCAAAGTTGAAGATTGTGATGAGAAATCTGATGATGAAAATACAAAAATTGAAAAACAAAAATTAATTTAGAATTAAAAGAAAAATTCAAAAATACTGTTTTGCAATCTACTGAAATAGGTGAATGCTCAAAGCAGAAACTTGTTAAGAAGAGTGTAGAACAAAAACAAAAAGTTAAAAATTTGAAAATTGTTCAAAAAGATAATAAAAGCTCATCAGATCGATCATCCAATCGCATTCAAAAAGCACAGAAATTGAAAAACGAAAACTCAAAAATTGTTGGTAATAAGTGGTGCAGGTTTGACCACAGTGCTCAAAAGTCAAATCCAACAATCAAGAAGAGGAAAGAATATCACCAAGCCAAACAATGCTTTGATCTGAGCGTTTGGTATGAAAATGGTGATTGGTATGATAACAGAGTGTGTTACCGATGCGGCTATCAAGGAAACATTGCTGTTAACTGCCAGAATTGGAGCTATGAGACGAGGAGATGCTATAATTGTCAAATCAAAGGACACATTGCCAGAGATTGCCCAATGAGATCAAATGAGAGATCGAGGGCTGTATCTCAGAAAAGGGTGATGAAGTCAGTCAAAGTCAAAGAAAAGCCCAAGGAACTGAAAGTTTCAGAACAGAAAGTCAAAGAACAGAAGGTTCAAAAACCTAAAGTTCAAGAAACGGAAGTGAAGCTTTCTCAGGGGCAAAAAGACAAACTGCGAAAGAAGAGGAAGAAGGCCAGAGAATATCTGGAGAAGATTTTGTCCTCGTGTTCACCGGACAGATCGAATAAGAGTTCTGATGAATCAACTCCCTCAACTGCAAAGTCAAGCAAGTCAAATTCATCAGATACAAATCTGAGGATGAAAAAGGACAAGAAGAAGGTAACATTTTCTGGCGATGAATCTGTTTCTTCGGAAACAAAGGAGCCACATGTCGGCGATGAATCTGACTCAATAAAGTCAGACAAGCCACATTCAGGCAATGATTCTGGTACGGTAAAGCCAGAAGAGCCAGTTGTTGAGGTAAACACTGAGAATTTAGGTTTAACAATGGATGATACAAACTTTCCACCATTGTTGAACAAGAATTCAAAATCACCCAAGGACAGTCAGGCTTGGGTGAAACTGTTTAAATGAAAAACCTGACTTGCTGGAGTTCCCAGGTTGGTAAGCGTGGAACATGAATCGGCACATTTCTTGAGAAATTCACTTTGGTGATATTTCGTCTTTCAAAAGATAAATTAAGGACATTAAGTTGTACTTGATTCATCTTTCCTACAAGTGATTAAAGATGAACAAGGTGATGAAACCCCGAGTTTATGAAACGACACACAAAACTAATTTTCCGGAAAAACCATTTTGATTAAAACAAACTTAAGTGTTTTTGAAATCATAATGGGAAAATAGTTTGTTGTCAAGGGGAGTTCTGATTGTTTATGCCAGGTGGATAGAGAATTGAAGTGATTCTCATCATGTTGTCAAATTTGTACAGTTTGTTTCAAATTTTCCCAGAAAATCAAAATCGAAACATATTTTGATTTTAGGGGGAGTAAAATTTTAAAAAAATTAGAAAATTTGAAAATGTCAAAAACATTGAAAAATTCAAAATGAGTTTTGCTGAAACAAGAGGAAATGATAGTAAATCAGTTGGACTGTCACAGCATGCTAAAGAAGTGGAGAGATAAAATGTGATAAGCGATCTCACTAAAGATGTGACGATAGGCTCAGCTAGACTAGTAGATTTGCGATAACGATACAAACTTAAATGAAAAAGCCTAGTTCTAGTGGGAAACATTATTGAAAGCATAGTACTTAGTTTTGTCCTTCTTGATTGTGTGCCTACTCAGTAATCGCTGATTGTCAAAAGACATAAAAATGGTTAAGTTTGTGAACTTTCACAACTTTGCTAAAAAGTCCATGTGATTGTGCATTTCATTTTGCAAAGATTTAAACTTGTCTTATTTCTTTATTTTGTTTAAGCATCGGACATCCTCTGCGTATACGTGAGTATCGACCTGGATGTTGTTGCCTAAACGTTCTTCTTTATTTTCTTTGGTGTTTCGTTTAAGCTTTGGATCACCTCTGCGTATACGGGAGTATCGACCTGGTGGTTAAAGCCAAAACAACTTCAACTTGTTTTTATTTTCTTATTTTGTTTAAACATTGGACTTTCTCTGCGTATACGGAAGTATCGACCTGATTGTTAATGTTTAAGCATTCTGCTTTGTTTTCGCACAATTCACAGTTGATAAAAGTTTAAAGGCATTACTTGAGTTAGTGTATTACATGATGAGGGGATATGCTGAGATCGTGGGGTCCATAAGAATTTAGTGCAAAATTAATATACCTTAACGTATCGGTAAGCATTTTGAAAGTTTTTAGATTGAGTTTAAGTGGACAACAATATCGTCAATCTATGTGAATCGTTTAGAGCTTAAAACGATTAAAAGCTTAACGGTGCGTGTGATGTGTCTAAAAGCTGATATGATCCTCTTTCGCAAACTCACAAAAATATGTTTGTACATATTTCATTTCTGCATTTAATTTCTGTTATTGCATTTATGTTTCTTAGTTTCAAAAATCCAAAATGATTTTCGACAATTGATGTTGAAAAGCTGACATTCAAAATCTCAAAGGCTAAACATGATGAACAGACAGGTTGGTTAAATGGTTTGAAATGTTTAGATGATTCATTAAGTTGAATCAGAATTTGGAATGTTTCAAATTTTGATAAATTTTAAATGTGAAAATTCTCAAATGTTTAGTTGATTCATTAAGTTGAATCACAACTTTATTGGTTTGTAATAGAGAGTTTGAGATGTGCAGGTTTCTGATTTGTTGATACGGAAAGCCAGGCATCAATCCCAAAAGCACGGAAGCTTGACGAAAGGGGGAGCCTGAAGAGTCTGAAGAAAGAGAGCAATGGAAGCTGAAGACAGATCCACCGGGATTCTGTTCAAGCAAGAGGAACTCAAGAGAGAGAGAGAGAGAGACAAGTCGCTATGAGTTTCACTACGGATTGACTACGGCAATATCCAAGGGGGAGTTTATTGGTGCACGAATGTCTATCGCCTTCGTCAATCCGAGCAGTAGCAAGAAACCGAAGAAATCTAGACTTGAAGATGTTACTAATTAGAATTAGTAAGGTGGCGTTTTGGTAATTAATGAGAATTCTCATTAATTCCAAGGGCTATAAATAGGAGAGTTAGGATTAATTTTTAGAAACTTTTGGAAGACTTTTGAAGACTTTAGCTCTCATTTGAGGATTTGGTGATTCAAGTTTAGAGAGAGAAAGTCTAGAGAGAGAAAGTCTTTGTATACGTGATTCTTGTACCGAACTTGTCATATCTTTCAATAGATTCACGTTTCTAGTACGTTATTGTGTGTTCGGTCACGCACGTTCACGGATTCCGCACGTCGAACGTTCGTTACGCAATCGAACGACGACAAAACCGGTCCTACAATGGAGTAGAAATAGAATGCAGATCACTTTAAACACGTTTTCTCATTAATACTTCTCAGAAAAATTCGGCAACAGTTCGGCTACACATTCGACATTCAGTACGAAATGAGAAAACACAACTACTATATATAGGGGAGCTGATTTCGCTCCAAATGACATAATGTCATTTCGAGCGGAATCAGCCCTTTACAACATAAACATTACAAAACAGCCCCTACACTATACATAATTCACATATTTGACCCCTAGACCCTATACAAGCTTGACTAAGATTAAGACGTAGGCTTTAGACATTCATGCATCAACATTATGTCATTTGGAGCGAAATCAGCTCCCCTATATATAGTAGTTGTGTTTTCTCATTTTGTACTAAATGTTGTAATGAATAAAACACACTCGGGATGGTAAAGGATAACAAGGGAAACGAGAAACATCACCCCATGCACGAAAACAGGGCCATCCGACAAAAAATTCTTCACTACAGCAAGTTCAGCACGGGCCGTGTCCACCTAACACGGCCCCGTGCTGCACAAACTGCAGAAAACGCCCAGTTTAGGTAACTGGACACGGGTCGTGTTCACTGAACACGCCCCGGTGTCCAGGCCTCTGTTTCTCTTTACTAAATTTTGTCACTGGCACCTGAACACGGGGTCGTGCCCGATCACCACGGGGCCGTGTCCAGAATGCCAGTAACATAAAATTTTGCTTTTAACACCCTTTTACACATTCAATCAACCTAAAAACTTATTTTTGGACACATTGAGGACAATGTGTAATTTAAGTGTGGGGGGGGATACTAAAACTTTGAATCTTGCAAGTCCTAATTAACAAGCCTTACACAAAACTCTATTGGAACCGCTAATCACCCCAAATTTTTTTCAAAAAAAAATTTCATTTTTTTCACTTGTCTAAGTTTAAGTTGGGAATTTCAAGTTCTAAAAAAAGTTATATTTTTACAAATTTACAACCGATAGCGTCGTGATAAAAAGAACCAACATAAGAAAATTATGAAACGACATGACAAGCTTAGTTAAAATTTGATTATATATACTTGATCACATAAAAACCCATTCTCACAAAAGTGAGTTTTGAGCCTTTAATGAGCATACAAATACATATCTTTACACTAAATGCTCATTTTTCATTTCTTGTGTGAATAGCCGCTTGGTTCGTACGACTCCAGAACTTGTCACAACAATGCATTCCCGGTCCTTACCAACTTAAACCCGAGTAAGTAAATGATGGAGGCATTAGGACTAACCCTTTTTTCTTTCTACACCATTATTTTTCATTTTTTTACCACCTACCCAAAATCCCCCTAGTTAACCCCTTTGAGCCTAAACCTTTTCATTTCTTAACCCAAAATAATCACCCTTTTTACCCACCTAAACCTTTTTATTTTAACCCTTTCTTTTAGTAACAAAGCTCGGTTTTTCTTATGACTTAAAATATATATATATATATATATATAGATGAAACCAAATAAACAAACAAGTTCATCAAAAATTACTTTGTTTGAAATAAATGGTTCATCAAAATAAAATAAAATTGTGAAAAATAAAAAATTCTTTCAAAAACCGACGCTTTTTACGCTTTTCTCCATTTCACTAACCACTAACCCAACCACCCACCTTTAGCCCAAGCCTAACCGTTCACCCAAAAAGTCCTCTTGATATTTACAAAGGTATATAGTTAAAAAGGAGGAGGATTGATTGCTTGGCAAGCTTATGGTAGGAGTAAGTTCCATACCGCTCTCGAGTGATTCACTAAAAAAAATACACCTTCGGCCGAGTGTTGAGTGATCCCCCGTGAGGTATGTGAACTTGTATATAAATGGAATTTTAAAAAAGGCATGTTATGCCCTAATAAGTAATTTATCTTATGAAACGTTTTTAATAAATCATGATGAATAGGATTGTAAATAAATAAAAATAAAACTTAAATAAAGAATCTTGGAAATCGCGACACTCTATGACAAGCCTAAAAACCTTCTCTTCTACCCATTCCATTTGGGAGTGAAAAAAGCCACATTATAAGGAGTTTTGCTTGAGGACAAGCAAAGATTCAAGTGTGGGGGTATTTGATGTGCACAAAACGCAACATATAAATTACATCAATTGTGGCATAAAACTAACCCTTTTTTAGTACTAATGTTGGAAAAAGTGTGCTTTTGTCTTCCTTTTGTATTTTCAGGATTAAATGAGCTCAAATGAACAAAAGAAGCAAAAAGGCAGCTAAATCTAACATAAATACAAGAAAAGGAACAAACGTGGCATGCCCGACCTCCCGACAACATCTTCCCAAGCAAAACAAGAAGACAGAAGCCTGAACACGCCCCGTGCTGTCACACCCTGGCTTTGCGGAAACGTGGTTAATTTTGGTGTGACTTCTTAATACCATAGCTTAACCATAACAAAGCTATATGAATTAAAAACATGCAAGATCATCCATTAAGTATTAAAAACCAAATACAATACCATTGTCTTGACGGGAAAACACCCTAATACCCATAACATTGTTCAACAAACAAACAAAACATAAACACAGTTTAAGGACTGTGACTTGTCCAGGAAAGAGTCACACTCCCTAAACCCCGGATGACCTCGGAAACTAGTGCAGCGGGAAAACATGCCATACCGTGCCAGATCTTTAATTCCCTGAAATACATGTAAGTTGAAAAATCAACAATGCGAAAGTGAGTAAATAAACCTTTGTATTTATCAAAATCCTGGTATGTAGCAAATAAGGAAAAAGAAAGAGATCACCAATGGTTTGCAAGGCCATTGATATGTGTGAAGTGCAAGTAGGAAGACTCAACCCTTGCGATTTTGCGTCGGGGCACAAAGTCACCCCGAGGTCCGTTATGCTGGACCTGGGGTTGGGCTCGCTACACCCAGATAGATCTACCGCTTACGTCCCTCGGTCCTACAATGAGGATTAATGGCCTCCAGTTCCCGCCTACCCACTCACATGATCTAAGTAATAACCCTCCTTACGCTAACCATACCATAGTACTCATAATCATAGTAATATGTATTTCACCCCCGCAGTTTAGAAAACTGAAAACAGTTAAGAGAAAAAGGGGGACATGAACTCACAGTCGGTGCGTCTCTACCAAGCACTCCAAATCAGGCAGCTGTGCAACGACCTACATGTGCTAATTCTATTAGACGGACGGCCGTGCCTTAGCTTTATAGTTTAAGTTTCTGGGAAATAGTTAGACAACTATTTCAGGTTTACTTTTCGTATGTACTTGGTAGTTAATCTCCTTCCCAAGGATGGGGGATTTAATACATGTGCGTTTGAACTATATCATTAAGTCTCACTTAATATATATCTTATTTCTAACTCCAAAATATAAATATTTTTCTCAAAAATATTATATTTTCACTTCACATAACACTTCCAAAAATAATACGGTGATAAAATACGCGTTCATGAATATTTCCGTATAATGCGTAAGTTACGTTTTATCGATCGAGCGGTAATAAATATTACCAGTGTAACTTATATAGTTATCGTAGAGGCGTTCGTATTATTTTGGATCTGTTATCGTTCGAATTATTATTTTTACTCTAAAAATAATATTTATGTATTTTCCCAAAATATTCATAAACAGTGTGGTGAAAAATATATTTACCGAATATATATTTATCACGTTTAATTTTGTGAAAATCCCACCTCCGATTATTTAGTCAATAAAGTCATGGCGAAATTTATATTTTGAAAACATGCCAAAAATAATTCTAACACTTGTAATGTAAATAATTCTAAGTGTTAGGTTTTTAGAAAAATTTCGCCAGAGTTTCCTCTGTAACTGAAGGTGGCCACGCTTTCAAGCGTATCATTTTCTTTTACAAAATCAATTTCAATAACATCTTCTTTTCAATCAACAATTTCCGACACATCAAACTAGTCGACAAGTATGTAAATCGCATAATCGCATGAACTTGTAGTTTTTCCGAAACTATAGTGTAAATCCCAATATATTTTGTGGATCTTTATATAAAGTAGTTCGATCTCGTAAAAACCTCGTTTTTAAAGTAAATCCATCTTTACAACTTCTCGTCATCTTTTACAAAGTTTGTTATTTTGTCGAACTTTTCATTTCACAAGTGTCTACACACTTGTGGTTTATAAAAATCACACTTGTTAGTGTAAGATCCGTCTTTTAGAAAAACATGATTTCTTTGATACGTGGTTCTTTGAAAATACCATTTGTACATACGTAGATCCGCTAGTTTCAAACACTATTTTACAAGTAAAAATACTTTTACACAAGTTCATGTTTCTCGTGTGGTAGAGTTTCACCTTTTAACCCTTATCTCATTCAAAACAAGCTTATGTCAAGATCCATGACTTTAACCAAACCGGGTTAAATGATGATCCGAGCTACCACGACGTAGATCGAGCCTAGATAACCACAAATTTCAATTACTACATCATTTACACAACTTATGATCTTTTAACCAACAATACTTGCATTTTTAGTAGACTTTTATGCTTCAAATTGTAAGTTTCCGCATTTTAACCGTTACATATCATATTAACCACTTTAGAATAGTTCGAGAGAGTGTTTTAAGCATTATACCTCTACCTCGAGGCTAGGGAAGAAACTAGTCGAAAAATAGGTGGTTAAAAGCAATGTAGTGAGGTCCTTGCGATTCCGTAAGCACCGAGCCTTCTTGCGTGATCACCTTCACCCTTAGGTGCCCTTGGAATGATTTAAGAAGTTTGAAAATAATGGTGGTGTGTATGTATGGTTTCGGCCGAAGTCAACAATGGGGAAAGAGAGTGAAAAAAAAAAAAAAATCTTGTGAAGTGTTATAGTGTGAATGCCATGCTTATCCCTTAAACAAATATATAATCAATTTTTGGTGTATTAACCACCGAATAATATGTACACTAGATTTCAAGCAAAGTCAAATAAAATATTCAAACTTGTAAGGAGCATGTCCCCTTGGGGGAAACGATTGTTGGGAGGGTGTGGTTAATAGTTTGATTTTAACTAATAAGTCAAGCACTAGTTAGTTAGTTTAGTTGGAGATTTAATTAGTGTATTGTGTGGTGTGTAATTTATAACGGGTATTAGGGTACTCGGCGACCCTAACTGGCTCAGAAAAGAATCAATAATGTCATAGACAATATTTTTAGGTCCCGGGTAAAGTCCGGTTGTACGGTTGGATATTACTCCGATAAAGCGCCAAATAATTATTTAAAGTGTCGTTGATATTATTTTTAGTGACACAGTTTATTCCCGATACTTTGGAGAGTGTCTAGTAATATTTTTCCAACTTTTTGCACTTTACTAATTTAGATAAATGCTGAATTTTTATTTTAAAGTGCAGAATTTTGTTCTCAAAGTACGTTTTAGGCACATCCGGTCACTATAATTATATCTAGTGACGCAGTTCTACAACCCTTGTATCCCTACACTCACTATGAGTGTAGTAAAATATTTCTGGCTCATACAGGCCTTAGAGGCAGTATCTGCCTGATGCTGGCTTTATCAGCATGTTCAATAGGTTATCCGCTCATAGTGCTACTGTGCTTTTGTGCATCATGTTTGTCACTAGAGTTCAGTATGTAAGTAATGTAGTGACAGTAAATAAAGTATGATGCAGATATGTACAAGTATCAATAGTCAAGTAGCAGTTCATCCACACTTTCAGTTAAGCACAGTAATTAAGCAGCAATTAATTATTAATTAAATCGTATGGATACCTGGTTTAGTGAGGGTTGTCACATTCTCCCCCCGTTAGAAAAATTTCGTCCCGAAATTTTAAGTTCTGCTTGTAGAAGCAGGGTTCTTAGGAAATAAGTGGGGGTAGTTCTCTTTCATTCGGTCCTCACGCTCCCAGGTGAACTCAGGACCATGGCGGGCATTCCAACGAACTTTGACGAGCTTGACACTGCTCCGGCGGGTCTTGTTCACTTTCCAATCCGTGACCTCAACGGGTTCTTCAACGAAGTGGAGCGTGTCGTCAACATGAATTTCATCGGTAGGAATGGCAACGGTATCTTGTGTTGGACTTTTCTTCAGATTGGATACATGAAATGTATCGTGAACTCCATTCTGTTCGGCAGGTAGGTCCAACTTGTATGCTACGGTCCCAATTCTTTCCAAAATCCTGAACGGACCAATATACCGCGGATTCAACATTCCACGCTTCCCAAAGCGTGCCACACCCTTCCAGGGTGATACCTTCAACAAAACCATATCACCAACCTCAAACTCTAGAGGTTTCCTGCTTCGATCCGCGTAGGCTTTTTGCCGGTCACGAGCCGCACTGATGCGATCTCGGATCTGTGCAATCTTGTCGGTGGTTTCCTGGACTACATCAGGACCAACCAACTGTCTATCACCGGCGTCAGACCAACAGAGCGGTGATCTGCACTTGCGCCCATATAAAGCCTCGAATGGCGCGGCACCAATACTGGTGTGGTAGCTATTGTTGTATGAGAATTCAACCAAAGGCAAATGCTTATCCCAGCTACCGCCCAAATCCATAACACATGCTCTCAGCATATCCTCCAACGTCTGAATCGTCCGCTCGCTTTGACCGTCGGTCTGCGGGTGAAACGCGGTGTTCATATTCAACTTCGAGCCAAAAGCTTCTTGGAAGGATTGCCATATCCTTGATACGAACCTTCCGCTTCTATCAGAGATGATCGAGAGAGGTACTCCATGGCATGAAACAATCTCTCTCATGTAGATTTCAGCCAGCTTGCTCGTATTATCCTTTTCTCGGACAGGCAAGAAGTGTGCTGACTTCGTTAATCGGTCCACTATCACCCAGATAGTGTCATGGCCTCTCGGCGTTCTTGGCAATTTCGTAACAAAATCCATGGAGATTTGTTCCCACTTCCACTTGGGAATCTCTGGTTGTTGCAGAAGTCCTGAAGGCTTCTAGTATTCCGCCTTAACCTTAGCGCAAGTTAAGCATTTGCTCACATAAACAGCAACATCGCCTTTCATCCTAGGCCACCAATAATAATCTTTAAGATCTTGGTACATCTTATCCGCTCCAGGGTGGATAGAGTACCGCGACTTGTGAGCTTCATCGAAAATAACCTTCCTTAGATCACCAAACAGAGGAACCCAAATCCTTTTCTCAAAACATAACGTTCCTTCCTTGTTTGGCACCAATAACTTCTCCATCCCACGGAGATACTCTTCTGCAAGGTTTCTTTCCTTGAGAGCTTCTTTCTGCGCTGCACGAATGCGCAAGGAAAGATCGGTCTGAATGATCATCTCCAAAGCCCTAACCCTTATGGGCTTGATCCTCTCTTTTCGACTTAGGGCATCGACGACCATGTTCGCCTTCCCTGGGTGATATTTTATCTCGCAGTCGTAGTCGTTCAGCAACTCAACCCATCGTCTTTGCCTCATATTCAGCTCCTTCTGGTTGAATATATGCTGTAGGCTCTTGTGATCTGTGAAGATTGTACACTTCGTACCATAAAGGTAGTGTCTCCAGATCTTTAAAGCAAAAACCACTGCGCCGAGTTCCAAATCGTGTGTGGTATAGTTCTTTTCATGTACCTTCAGCTGGCGTGATGCGTAGGCAATAACCTTTTGGTGTTGCATCAACACACAACCCAATCCTTGACCCGATGCGTCGCAGTATACCACAAAATCATCTGTACCCTCTGGTAGGGCTAAGATTGGCGCGTTGCAAAGCTTATCTTTCAATACCTGAAACGCTTCTTCCTGTTTGATTCCCCAATCAAACTTCTTGTCCTTCTGAGTGAGGAGCGTCAATGGTTGAGCGATCTTTGAAAAGTTCTCGATGAATCTTCGGTAATAGCCAGCCAAACCCAAGAATTGCCGAATCTCGGTTGGCGTCTTTGGCGTTTCCCAATCCTTGATCGCCTCGATCTTGGTTGGATCCACGTGGATTCCATCTCCATTTACCACGTGCCCAAGGAATTGCACTTCTCTTAGCCAAAACTCGCACTTAGAGAATTTGGCGTATAGCTGTTCCTTCTTTAGCAGCTCCAGAAAGGCTCTTAAATGCTGCTCGTGCTCAGCCTTCGTCTTTGAGTAAATCAAAATGTCATCGATGAATACAATCACGAACTTATCCAAGTACGGCTTACAAACTCGATTCATCAAATCCATGAATACTGCAGGTGCGTTTGTCAGACCAAACGGCATAACAAGAAACTCGTAGTGCCCAAAACGGGTTCTGAAAGCTGTCTTCGGGATACTCTCCTATTGTATTCTTAGCTGATGGTAACCAGATCGCAAATCGATCTTCGAATAGAAGCTTGAACCTTGAAGTTGGTCGAACAGATCATCAATCCTTGGCAGAGGATACCAATTCTTGATCGTCAGCTTGTTCAACTCTCTGTAGTCAATGCACATACGGAAACTACCGTCCTTTTTCTTGACAAACAAGACTGGAGCTCCCCAAGGCGAGAAGCTTGGTCGGATAAATCCCTTGTCTAACAACTCTTGAAGTTGTGTCGACAGTTCTTGCATCTCAGACGGAGCAAGTCTGTAAGGTGCCTTAGCCACAGGCGCGGCGCCTGGAACTAAGTCAATGCGAAACTCTACTTGCCTTTGAGGCGGCAAGCCAGGCAAATCTTCTGGGAAGACTTCTGGGTATTCCCTCACGACAGGGATGTCTTTGATCTTCGGTTCTTCTGCTTTCTTATCCACAATGTGTGCCAGAAAGGCAACACATCCTTTCTGCAAACACTTTCTTGCTTTCAGACAGCTAATAATTCTTAACTGTGCCTCATGCTTCTCTCCGTGAACAACAATGGTCTCACCATCTTCGGTCGGGATACGAACGACCTTCTCATGACAAACTATCTCGGCCTTGTTACTCGATAACTAATCCATTCCTACTACCACGTCGAAGCTTCCCAACTGGACTGGTAGTAGATCTAGAGCGAACTCACGCTCTCCCAATTCAATCACAGAACCCCTGACGACTTCATTGGCTTCTACTAACTTCCCATTCGCCAATTCGATCGAGTACGGAATATCTAACTTACTAGCGGCTAAACCAAGCATATTCTTAAATTCTAACGACACGAAGCTATAATCGGCGCCGGTATCAAATAAAACGGATGCATAGCGTTGGTTTATAGGGAACGTACCAGTGACAACATTGGGGTCCTGGCGTGCTTCCCTCGCTTCTATGTTGAAAAACCTTCCGCGGGCTTGGTTTAATTCCGGGCAATTCCTCTTGTAGTGCCCAAGATCACCACAGTTGAAACATCCGGGTCTCTGCCCATTTCCACCACCGTTTCCAGCTTGATTGTTCCTCTGATTACGATTCATAGTGCCCGCTTGGTTTGCATTATTGACCCGATTCCCATCACCTCCATTGTTTCCTTGTGGGCGATTTCCATTACCACCACGATTATTTCTATTCCCAAATCCTCCTTGGCCTCCCCGGCCAGCACTAGCCCAACAGGAATCCTTCAAGTGACCAGTCTTTCCACAAGCTTCACATACTTTTGGCCCGCATCGACCAGAGTGATGGCGTTGGCAAGAATTACACTTGGGATGTGCACCCATATATCCCTTACCTTTCCTCCTGCTACCAGCGGTATCCTGAGCTGGCATACTTTGCTCTCCTTTCTTAACCACCACCCCGGTGCCCTGCTTGAAGTTTGAAAACTTCCGCTTGTTTCCCCCTGATGACTCCACATGAGTCTCTTTCTTTTTGGGCTCCGCTTCATCAAACTTGTTCAAACGAATTGCCTCCTCGGTGAGAGCCACGCTCAAATCAATGGCTTCAGTGATCGCCGCAGGTTTGGAGGAGGTCACCATGCTTATAATCTGAGGAGCTAATCCCCAAATGAAACGTTCAATTCTCTTGAACTCAGGAGTGACCATGTAGGGTACCACATGCGACAAGTCGTGGAACCTCTGAACATACTCTGCTATCTTAGGACCTTCCATTTTCAAATGCCAGAACTCGGTCTCCAATCTCTGGATTTCAGCGCGGGAACAGTACTTTTTGCGCATGAGTTCCTTCAGTCCAGTCCAGGTCAGCGCGTAGGCAGCAGCTTCGCCAAGTGTCTGTACTTGCAAGTTCCACCAGGATAGGGCTCCATCCAAAAACAGCCCAGAGATATAAGTGACTTGCTGATCCAATGCGCATTTGCTCATGCGAAGAATGGATTCTGTTTTCTCAGCCCAGCGGACAAAGGCGACAGCACCTCCTGTGCCATCAAAGTTTACGGGCTTGCAGTCCAAGAACTGCTTGTAGGTGCACCCTGCACATACATAATAACATACATTTGGCATTAGCATTCTCGCTAAGGAAATCCATTTAGGTCATGGTATGTCTTAATGACTTAGGGTTACCATGAGGTGGATTGTTATTGTTGCCAGAGTTGCTTCCACTCATTCCTCCTTGAGAGGCAGCATATTGAGCAATGGCAGCAGCAATGACTTGCTGTAGTTCTTCCTGAGTTGTAGGCATTTGCTGTTGTTGACGTCTTGGCGGCATCTTCTAAAGATGTGTTTACGTCGGTCGGGCCATAGTAAAGCGTACGTATATAGTAATAGTAATAGCACATAACATCTCATGTTATCAATATATCACAAATACTAGTCACACAACATCCTATGTCACAAATATTATACACACAACATCCCATGTCATAAAAATATAAATAAGCAATCAAGCGAATCAAATATGATGAGAATACTGCGATTGCTATATATCGAGACCACGTAGTAAGTGTATCAGTACATCACTGTGTCATACAATCATCAATCAACTAGGGGCTACATCACCCCTGTCCAAAAACTATATCAAGTCAGTGTCAAATACATCAAATACATCAAATATATGTCAACAAAAGTCAGAATCATCATGTAGTCTCCAAAAAGGTTGTGCAGTCAAAAGCAATCGCGGTCTTCTCACCAACGTCTACCCAGACAGCACTGATGGGCTCTATACAGATGGCGGTGGAGGAGGGGGAAAGTGAGTGTAAAACAAACGACGTAACTGGAGCCAGTCCTCCTCCATGGCTCTCTGAGTACGGATGAAAGAAGCGACCTGCTACTCTAAAGCAAAGAGGCGTGCAGCATAATCTGGGGGTACAGGTCGAAATGGCTGCAAAGGAGAGTGTGTCTGATCATGGCACGAACATGGTGGCAGCTGAGCTCTCTCAAGCTCCTGGATACGCTGCGTGTGTGACTTATGCTGAAAAACGAAAGACATCAAAACGTCCTCTATAGTGTGTCCCACATGGAACGGATGGTAAGGATCAGTAGGTGGCATGACAGGCAATGACGGCCAAAGGAATGGCGTACTGGTGGGATCAAAAGGTGCCACATGAAAAGGAGAGACAGGGGGTACAACAGGTGGAAACTGTGGCATAACAGGAGCAGATGTCGGTATATGCCCAAAGGGATGGGCTGACGAACCCTCTCCAGGTCTCGCTGGAGGTACAAACTGAGGAACCTGAAAGGAGAAATCAACATGTCGTGTATCAGTGTGGTGTGGGGGAATAGGTGGGACATCCTCATCAGCAGGAATCCACCCGTGCTGTGCGTGCTCGTCTGGCGGATCCATGTGGTCTGCGAACAGTGCATGCTCAGGCCCTAGTGGAACGGGATCGGGTGGGGGAGCAACAAAAGGGTGAACAGGTGCAATGTGATCGACAGGATGGTCAACAGGTATATCAACAATAGGTGGGGGAACAACAGGATCGACAGCAACGACGTGATCACCCTCCAGCAATGGAGCATCCATAAGGTGATCATCGATAGGCGGGTCAGCTAGAACAGGCTCAATAGGGATGTCAATATGCACGGGGTCATGCTCAGGCATAGGGTCTAGAGCGGCTGCCTGCTCAGGAGCCAAGGCAGGCTCAGGGTCATCAAAAGCCATCTCGAAATCGAACTCGGGGTCAATAGGATCGACTGGGTTAGCAGGATCCTCCATGGGCTGATCCATAGGTATGAACTCTATATCATGATCCGGGTCGAATCCCGGAGGAAAGATGGGATCAGAATCCTCTATGTCATCATGGTCAAACGCAAACTGGGAATAGGAGCAACAGAGGATGCCTGGTCGGGGTCCGAACCATGCGAAAAGTGTTGTGCGCTCAAAGGGTGGGAAGGTGCGGATGCCACAGACTCAAAGGAGTCTGGGACCGGAGAATGCGCAGGCGAATCCTCGGCGGGAGCATCAGCGATCATCAGAAGATCGCCAGCAGGAAGTAGGGCCGCGTCAGCCTCGGCGTCAAGAAGTAAATCATACGCAGGATAAACGGCTAAAGGTATAGGAGCCGGAATCTCTACTAATGGTAGGTACTCAACGGGAGGGCCATCTGCAGGCTCATCAGCACCCTCAGGTAGTGCGAAGGGCTGAAAATCGTCCTCGTCAGTGCTGATGTAGTCAGAAGTGTGCACCTCGTGCTCTGAGGATGGGAGGTCATCAGATACTACAGGTATAGGTCCGGTGGTGTCCGAATCGCCGGTACCGGGCGAGTCCATGAGTCTGTAACATAGACACAAATATGCACAAATAATCAGTCATACAATCAAGTAATCACATAATTCACCAAGTAAGAAATCACATAATCCTCCTAGTCCCACTAGCCTCCCAGTGTCCTAGACTGACATTCCAAATTCTCCCAGTCTCTAAGACTGCTCTAACATCTACCTCGACCTCCTAGATCGAGCCTCGGCCTCCATGACCGAGCCTCAGCCTCCAAGACTGGGCCTACTCTTCCTAGTCTCACTAGCCATCTACCTCGATCTCTAAGATCGAGCCTCGGCCTCCAAGACCGAGCCTCAGCCTCCAAGACTGAGCCTGAAATAATAAACATCTACCTCGATCTCTAAGATCGAGCCTCGGCCTCCAAGACCGAGCCTCAGCCTCCAAGACTGAGCCTAAAAATAATAAATAAAATGTGCTCAACATTTGTTTATAAAAAGGTTTTGGATCTGGACTTAACTGGTATGCAGTGTAAAAATGTTTTCGTGAGAGCCCTAGTGATCATAGTCTAGACTCGAGAAAGAATCCTAGTTCGCTATGATCAAAGCTCTGATACCAAGCTGTCACACCCTAGCTTTGCGGAAGCGTGGTTAATTTTGGTGTGACTTCTTAATACCATAGCTTAACCATAACAAAGCTATATGAATTAAAAACATGCAAGATCATCCATTAAGTATTAAAAACCAAATACAATACCATTGTCTTGACGGGAAAACACCCTAATAACCATAACATTGTTCAACAAACAAACAAAACATAAACACAGTTTAAGGACTGTGACTTGTCCAGGAAAGAGTCACACTCCCTAAACCCCGGATGACCTCGGAAACTAGTGCAGCGGGAAAATGTGCCATACCGTGCCAGATCTTTAATTCCCTGAAATACATGTAAGTTGAAAAATCAACAATAATGTTGAGCGAGTTCATGCGAAAGTGAGTAAATAAACCTTTGTATTTATCAAAATCCTGGTATGTAGCAAATAAGGAAAAAGAAAGAGATCACCAATGGTTTGCAAGGCCATTGATATGTGTGAAGTGCAAGTAGGAAGACTCAACCCTTGCGATTTTGCGTCGGGGCACAAAGTCACCCCGAGGTCCGTTATGCTGGACCTGGGGTTGGGCTCGCTACACCCAGATAGATCTACCGCTTACGTCCCTCGGTCCTACAATGAGGATTAATGGCCTCCAGTTCCCGCCTACCCACTCACATGATCTAAGTAGTAACCCTCCTTACGCTAACCATACCATGTAAAAAGTACTCATAATCATAGTAATATGTATTTCACCCCCGCAGTTTAGAAAACTGAAAACAGTTAAGAGAAAAGGGGGACATGAACTCACAGTCGGTGCGTCTCTACCAAGCACTCCAAATCAGGCAGCTGTGCAACGACCTACATGTGCTAATTCTATTAGACGGACGGCCGTGCCTTAGCTTTATAGTTTAAGTTTCTGGGAAATAGTTAGACAACTATTTCAGGTTTACTTTTCGTATGTACTTGGTAGTTAATCTCCTTCCCAAGGATGGGGGATTTAATACATGTGCGTTTGAACTATATCATTAAGTCTCACTTAATATATATCTTATTTCTAACTCCAAAATATAAATATTTTTCTCAAAAATATTATATTTTCACTTCACATAACACTTCCAAAAATAATACGGCGATAAAATACGCGTTCATGAATATTTCCGTATAATGCGTAAGTTACGTTTTATCGATCGAGCGGTAATAATTACCAGTGTAACTTATATAGTTATCGTAGAGGCGTTCGTATTATTTTGGATCTGTTATCGTTCGAATTATTATTTTTACTCTAAAAATAATATTTATGTATTTTCCCAAAATATTCATAAACAGTGTGGTGAAAAATATATTTACCGAATATATATTTATCACGTTTAATTTTGTGAAAATCCCACCTCCGATTATTTAGTCAATAAAGTCATGGCGAAATTTATATTTTGAAAACATGCCAAAAATAATTCTAACACTTGTAATGTAAATAATTCTAAGTGTTAGGTTTTTAGAAAAATTTTGCCAGAGTTTCCTCTGTAACTGAAGGTGGCCACGCTTTCAAGCGTATCATTTTCTTTTACAAAATCAATTTCAATAACATCTTCTTTTCAATCAACAATTTCCGACACATCAAACTAGTCGACAAGTATGTAAATCGCATAATCGCATGAACTTGTAGTTTTTCCGAAACTATAGTATAAATCCCAATATATTTTGTGGATCTTTATATAAAGTAGTTCGATCTCGTAAAAACCTCGTTTTTAAAGTAAATCCATCTTTACAACTTCTCGTCATCTTTTACAAAGTTTGTTATTTTGTCGAACTTTTCATTTCACAAGTGTCTACACACTTGTGGTTTATAAAAATCACACTTGTTAGTGTAAGATCCGTCTTTTAGAAAAACATGATTTCTTTGATACGTGGTTCTTTGAAAATACCATTTGTACATACGTAGATCCGCTAGTTTCAAACACTATTTTACAAGTAAAAATACTTTTACACAAGTTCATGTTTCTCGTGTGGTAGAGTTTCACCTTTTAACCCTTATCTCATTCAAAACAAGCTTATGTCAAGATCCATGACTTTAACCAAACCGGGTTAAATGATGATCCGAGCTACCACGACGTAGATCGAGCCTAGATAACCACAAATTTCAATTACTACATCATTTACACAACTTATGATCTTTTAACCAACAATACTTGCATTTTTAGTAGACTTTTATGCTTCAAATTGTAAGTTTCCGCATTTTAACCGTTACATATCATATTAACCACTTTAGAATAGTTCGAGAGAGTGTTTTAAGCATTATACCTCTACCTCGAGGCTAGGGAAGAAACTAGTCGAAAAATAGGTGGTTAAAAGCAATGTAGTGAGGTCCTTGCGATTCCGTAAGCACCGAGCCTTCTTGCGTGATCACCTTCACCCTTAGGTGCCCTTGGAATGATTTAAGAAGTTTGAAAATAATGGTGGTGTGTATGTATGGTTTCGGCCGAAGTCAACAATGGGGAAAGAGAGTGAAAAAAAAAATTCTTGTGAAGTGTTATAGTGTGAATGCCATGCTTATCCCTTAAACAAATATATAATCAATTTTTGGTGTATTAACCACCGAATAATATGTACACTAGATTTCAAGCAAAGTCAAATAAAATATTCAAACTTGTAAGGAGCATGTCCCCTTGGGGGAAACGATTGTTGGGAGGGTGTGGTTAATAGTTTGATTTTAACTAATAAGTCAAGCACTAGTTAGTTAGTTTAGTTGGAGATTTAATTAGTGTATTGTGTGGTGTGTAATTTATAACGGGTATTAGGATACTCGGCGACCCTAACTGGCTCAGAAAAGAATCAATAATGTCATAGACAATATTTTTAGGTCCCGGGTAAAGTCCGGTTGTACGGTTGGATATTACTCCGATAAAGCGCCAAATAATTATTTAAAGTGTCGTTGATATTATTTTTAGTGACACAATTTATTCCCGATACTTTGGAGAGTGTCTAGTAATATTTTTCCAACTTTTTGCACTTTACTAATTTAGATAAATGCTGAATTTTTATTTTAAAGTGCAGAATTTTGTTCTCAAAGTACGTTTTAGGCACATCCGGTCACTATAATTATATCTAGTGACGCAGTTCTACAACCCTTGTATCCCTACACTCACTATGAGTGTAGTAAAATATTTCTGGCTCATACAGGCCTTAGAGGCAGTATCTGCCTGATGCTGGCTTTATCAGCATGTTCAATAGGTTATCCGCTCATAGTGCTACTGTGCTTTTGTGCATCATGTTTGTCACTAGAGTTCAGTATGTAAGTAATGTAGTGACAGTAAATAAAGTATGATGCAGATATGTACAAGTATCAACAGTCAAGTAGCAGTTCATCCACACTTTCAGTTAAGCACAGTAATTAAGCAGCAATTAATTATTAATTAAATCGTATGGATACCTGGTTTAGTGAGGGTTGTCACACGTGCTCAGTGAGCACGGGGGCATGCCCAAGTGTCAGCAGAAAAGACAAAGTGGTAGAAGCTTCTATTGCCCACCATGGGGCCGTGCTCAGCGGACACGGGGCCGTGGTCAACTATAAGATTTACGAAATCCAGGCAAATCTCAATAGTACAGATATGCTTCTGCACACGGGGTCGTGCTCAGCGGACACGGGGGCGTGGTCAACTAATGCAGACAGCATTTAATGAAAATGCATTTAATGAAGAAAGAGAGTAGGATGGGCACGGGGCCGTGCCCGAGCTTCTGTTCAGCCTATAAATAGGAGTGCTTGGAGCTCTTGCAACTCAACCCTTGGCAGACCACCTCTCTCACACTTCACCCACCACCCACCACCATCACAACACCATCATCCACCACCATCATCCATTGTCCATCATAGAGTGTGTGAGTCGTCTTGGGATCCAAGATTGATCGTAAGAGTTCTTGACAATCAAAGGCCATGTTTGCCTAAGTCTCTTACATCACTTGGTGAAGACAAGTGTTTAGTGTAATACTTTTTATTTTTAATCTTTTGCACTTTTTAATTGGTTTTATATTAATGACTTTAATTACTAGTTTCTTATGTTGAAGGTGATTCTTCCTTATCGTTTGTCCGTGGTGTCTTGGCATTATTTTTCTGTCTATATAAAATAAAATATTTTCACCATTCATATCTCCACGATCTATATGGAGGTATGTTGGCTACCTGGTCGGGGGTTAAAGGAACGGTTTGGTAAGAGTCTTGCCATTGTTCAGTGTATAGATCCTGCAAAGGACCTGGGTCAAATTTAGTAGGACCTCCTTCAATACCCAACGGTATTGGATGGCGGGGGTCCAAACTCTTTGATCCCCTCATAAGTTAAACTACTATTAAAGCTTTAACCCGGCTACTTAGGACTGTATCCCTGCTGACTCAGACTACTTAGCCGAGGGTAACGTCACCTTCAAAAGAGGGGCCTACCACATTACGCATTAATAACTTAATTAATTATCTTTCAATAATCCGACCCTTTAGGATTGTATCCTTGCTGACTCAAACTACTGGGTTGAGGGTAACGTCGCCTTCAAAAGAGGGGCCTACTACAATATGTAAGATAATCTCTTAAACAAGTGCAAAAGTGCGAAAATAATCAAAGGTTACACTACACACGAGTCGGATCCAAGTGATTCATCTTGTCTATCTGTTTTTATTTTTATTTTATTTTCAGCATTTTATTTAGTTTTATTTTCCTAGATTATAAACCTTTTTCTAACATTTTGATTTGATTAGACGTTGAGGATCAACCGGTACTAAAAGCTCTTGTGTCCTTGGACGACCTCGGTATCTTACCAACACTATACTACGTCCACTATGGGTGCACTTGCCCATATATGTGTTTAGTGTTAGTGAATATCGTGTTTATAAATTTAAAACTTTGCTAAAAAGTGTAAAAAGGGCTTAAAATATACACCTAAAATATATACACACTGACACGCATCAATACAAATCTTGTGATTTAGCTTGGTTTCTTTGGAAAACTATTTTAGAAATCATCCACTCACAAGACTTGTATCTTGTTCAAATCATCATCACATGAAAACAACTTTTATTATTCAAGTTCATGTAAACATAAGGCATGATGATCTTGGTCTTTCACAAGATTATCACATCAACTTACTAGATCATGTGTTTAATCACAATCTAGTAGGTTCCATATGATGTCTAACATCACTAACACTAGTAATCAATCAACAAGAAGCAAATAAAACACAAATCAACAAGTATTCATATGTTATTAAGCTTATGTTAGAGATTTATGATTATGTCTTTTAGTGTTCATCATGTTTAACAATGTTCATCATCTATTAACCATCAATATATGAAGTATCAAGAGATCATAAGGGCCTTACTACTAGCACAAGGCTAGGGAAGAACACTTGATGTTGATGATGACAAAAGTGGAGGATAAAAGCTAATGGGAGAGGTCCTTCAAGATCCAAGACCACCAAGCTTCATTAAACACCTTCTAACACCTTTGTAGGAACTTGGAATGGATGGGAGTGAGTTGAATGATGATGATGTTGTTGTGGTTGTTCTCGGCCGAAGAGGGAGAGGGAGAAGGAGAGAATGGTGTGAGTGAATGATGAATGAGGTTGTGATCTTGAGGTTAGAACTTAGAATCCATGTTAAGCTATTACCTAATGGTTCTTATGTCTCTTAAGTACTTAACACAATCTCTAGCATATCATTTAGGATCAAAGGAAGATTATGGGAAATCTTATAAGATTTTGGAGGTGGGGGCCACATAAGTGACCATCCACTTGGGGGGGGGGTCTCTAGTTGGGTTTTAATGTTTAGTTAAGTGATTTAGTTGGAAGTTAAGTGTATTAGTTAGGTGTCATGTGTATGATGTGTTATTTAGTTTGTTAGGGTGTTCGGGGATCATAATAGCTCAAAAACATTAAAACAATGCTTCTAGTAATATTTTGGTGTTTCGGGTAATATCCGGTTGTTCGGTTAGACACCGGTTCGTTAAAGTGTCAAGCTATTCCGTTTAGTGATCTTTATGCACCATTTTGTGAAACTTTTAATTCCCGACACTTAGGAAAGCATTCAGGACCATTTTGCCATATTTTTGCGTGTTACTAGTTTGTTAAATTGCTGATTTTTGCTGAAATATGCTGAATTCAGCACTTTGAGTTGGTTTTAGGCACTTTCCGGCATTTAAACTATCACCTAGTGAAGCAGTTTTATGGTCCTTACTTCCCTACACACCATATAGTGTGAAACTTAGTCTATGGCCTATACAGGGTCTCAAAATACTGTTTGTCTATGTACTGAACATCGTCAGTATTTTTCTGAGTTATCCGCTAACTGTGCTAGCTGTGCTTTGTGCATCGTTTATGTCACTAAAGTTTTCATGTAAAAATGATGTGACAGTATGAAATGTGATGCACATGTAAGTATGATACAGTAATCAGAAAGCAATTGTTTGTAATTCAGCACAGTCATTAAGCACTAATCAATATTAATTAATTGTATGGATACCTGGATTTTTGACAGTTGTCACAAATACAACTAACTGACTCATTTGAAAAGAGTTTATGAAAATTGTTTTATGCGCACATGGCAGAAAATCATTTATAACTTGCGACAATCTTTACTAAAATCTTGTATATAGATTTACATGTTGGCCATACCATTGGGGCCAGTTTGGAAGCCGGTCATGATTAACCGACTCGCCACTTATAAAACCCACAAAGGAGTTATTCCCAACATGTGGGTTTATTTATTATTTAGCATTTGAATCTGTCAGGTGTATGCCTATACCCAGTGCATAGGTCATGGCCATTAATAACTTCAATGAGCCGAGGATATCCAGTCGACAGTCGTTAACCCCCAATGTTTATGTTATCAAACAAAACAGATTAAAATGGGTTATGCAGATTTAAATCACAATCCGATTAAATGATCTCATACCCGACCAAGCAGTAATAATTTACCGTCTCCCAAGCCCGTATAAGGGAAAATAAGTTAAAAGTATTTACCTGAGCTAATGTGCAAGAAAATGCTACTTAGCCGTATATTCTTAAGACCTTATGCAAATATCTTCTACCGAAGCTACTTAATCTATAATGAAGGTTTTATTAACCTATTAGGATACTAACGGGTCTTATTTAAGTCAAAGACTTAGACCGCTTAGTTATAAAGATGTTTTACGGTTCGAAATGCTAGATTAAGCGGAGACCGGAATGGAATGTGATTTAGACTCGACAAGTTTGAATACTTGTATAATATGGGTAAACTAAACACATTCTGGATTTTGAAGTTTAGATGATAAGGTTAAACCCGTTTCGATTAATTCATGCAAACTAGTTACATAAACCGAACCGAACACATATAAGCATAACGGGTAACCAAATGAACCATACTAAGCACCTAATTAGCGTAAAAGTCGATAATTGACTATATTTGCAAGGTTTATGAAATTCTGAGATTTTGAACAGCCTTGGATGGTCAAAATATTTTATTTTTCATATTAGATCAGTAGGAAAAGGTTTTGCGTGTTAATCATATATAAAACACATTTTTTTTTGCAAAAAAGGACAATATCGTCAATTATAGAATTTATACAAGAACTCAATGTTAAGGTCAGTATCTAATCTGACCCGTCATTCCAAAAATTCCTAAAAATGATATCATAACAGTAGGTTAAGAGTATTGTGTCAAAATTTATGTTTAAACATGATTCATGCATTAAAGGGGTAATTTAGTCTTTATAAAAAGCTAAATTTACGATAATTTGCATAACATCAATCTGAGACCAGAATATAGTGTCAAAATATTTTAGACATGTTTATAAATCAGTACCTAACTTATTTGTATGTTCATATATTCAAAAATCTCATTTCTAGACCATAAAGGCATATTGGTCAATATTAAGCATAATAACGGAAACATGCATAGAATTCAGAATTTCCAAATGACCATGTAATATAACCTCAGAGAGTTATACTACAACATTATATGGTCACAATGGAAGCTTAAAACATAGAAGAATTAAGCTTAATCGGGTCAGAACTGAAAGTCAAAGCAAAAGTCAAGCTTTTGTCACTTTCGGTTGCGAATCGAGCCTAAACTTAGAATTGTCGGGTTAAACATGTTTAGACATGTTCTAATAATATTTACCAAGTTATGAAAGTGGCAAAACATGATTTATATCCTCTACATTATCAGATTATGTTATTATTTAAAAATCTGACTGGTTTGACTTTTTATTTAATTACTTTGACCCGACAATTAACTAAGTAAACGTGACAATTAGGAGGTGCGCTTTCGAGGGATTAACACCTACCTAATTATGATCACGTAGCCATATTCGCCTCCAACAATGGCTGGACCATTTAGGTCTAAACCGAAGGTCAAAGCCGTTTTGCGGCAACTTTGACTCTCGGTTTTCTTAAATAAACAAAACTGAACTAAGGTGGCTAAGGACACTTACAAAGGGTCCTAGCTTTGAACTTTGAACTAGAAAGAGCTTCCTTTTGTGTCAGGAATCTCAAGAAATGCTCAAGGAAGCTTAAGCAAGTGAGAAGATATAAATTTTTGAATGAGCAAAGAATGAGGCTGCATCAAGCCCCTATTTATAGTTAAAAGAGCTTGTCTAGGATCAATCCATGTGTTCTAAGGTGCTCTAGGATGTCCCCAAGTGTCCAAGAGTTTTTAAAAATTGTTTACAAGCTGCTAGTTTAGAAATCAGATTGCAGAACTGGTATGTGTGGGGAGCAAGGCTGCATGCTGGCAGCTGCCAGTTTCTGCTAAAAAATGGCCTCGCCCGCGACACGCGCCAGGTGCAGGCGGGTCCAGCGCGACACGCGGGGCAGATCAATTTCAAAACTTGTTTTATAATTTACAAGTTTAGTACCTGCACTTATGTAACTTCTATTTCTTTCATTGCCAACACTAGGGGCCCATCAAATTAGGTTATAAATATTCTTGGAAGTATAATCAAGTACCGTTAAGCTCTGAGTTCGTTAAAAATGTCTCTCAGGAGTAGAATTATCATATTGACTCTTTCAACCCCTCTTCTTGGAATTTGCAGATTTAATCATATAATGGTACCGAAACCTCGTAAATTCATTATCAGATATTCTTGAGAGTATAATCAAACATTACGAAGCCTCGGGTTCATTAAAAGGTCACTTAGAGGTAAGAATTAACATGTTGACACGTTTAACCCCTTTGTCTTGTAAACTTTCAATTTATTTTACAGACAGCTTCTTTCGTCTGATAAATTACTCATTCAAGAATACAAACATTGTGTGAGGTCATTCAGAGGCATAAGTTTAGCATGTTGGCACTTTTAGTCCCTTCGCATACATCTTTTCACTGTTTGTCAACTTTAGTCCTTCTAACTCAAACTTTTACATGTTTAGGGTTTAGGACACATGTCTTTACATAATTGGACACGATTTTACGAGGTGTTACAGTTGGGAAGCCCGTGAGGGAATCCATTAAAACCAGTAGATTAACATCTTTTAGGCTTCTATTAGGTTTCACCTTGAGAAAGGTCGGGGGTCCTTTATATTACCTTTGAGTTTAGCATCTTAAGATCCCGGTTCCACACTAGTTCCAATTCTGATAGAAAATCCATCAGCCATGTGTAGGATTTTAACCTGGGTAGTGCTTTATCATTATCTGATAACATCTTCAGTCATAGTTCGTGCCTGATTCGAGTTGGTGAGTATTTTACTTAATTGCATTTAGGTTGTTAGAAAAGCCCCCCTCAAAATATAAAACAATTAATTCAAGTCAGTTTAGTTAAGTAATTGAGTTTAGTTAACATAATAAATAGAGTCTCGTGGTTCCGATACTCGGACTTCTAAGGCTGTACTACATTGATCGGTACACTTGCTGATTGTGTGGTCTAGGTTTAGAGAGTCTTAGTTTATAAATTTAGAACTTAGAGTGTCTAGGTTAAAGTTAAATTAGTTAGTTTTAATTAAAACACTTTGTGCACATCAATTGGTACAACTCACACGCCTAAGTACTCACTCGATTCCTATCTTGGGATATTGAAGTCCTTTTTTCTTCTTGCCACATTCATAATTTACTAACCACGATAGATGTTCAGTAAAGTCGTAAATCATATCGGTAACACCTACGATACATAAGTGTACTATAATGTTACATATCCAAAGTAGATTACCCACATAAAAGAAAATATCCAAGTGTCATGAACCACCCAAAACAATGTCGACCCACCTCAATGTCTTAAAACCCCATAAACAACTCTGCAATCCAAAATATATATACTACATGTTAGGGGTGAGCAGAAAACCAAAATAACTGAACTGTAACCGAAATAACAGAAAAATCCGGACCAAAAAAACCGAACCGAAACAAAAACCAACGGTTCGGTTTTTAAATTTTTAATAACGGAAAATTTCGGTTCGATTTTCAGATAACATTTATAATAACTGAAAATAACCAAACCGAACCGATAAGTTATAATAGTATGCCAAATCCATATATTTTTATGTTTAAGTTTAAATTTTTTAAGTGTTTAACTCATGCTACTAAGAATTATTAATTTATTCTTGTTTGTTAAATATTTCTAAAAAGAACATTAACATGTTTCTTTATCATTAAAATGATTTATCCATTGTTTACAAGAAATTACAAAATTTAACATAAAATTCAAATGGTTTCAACGTATTATAAAGGAAAACGTCTTAACAAAAACTTTGGAGAAACATTAAAATAGATTAGAATGCTAGGTTTATGTGAACAATATTAATTAAAAAAGACTAAATATATTAACTTAAATGTAAATAACTGAAACCGAACGGTTTTCAAAAACCGAAAACCAAACTTTCGGTTACGCTTTTGGTTTTACCCAAAAACCGAACCAGACTGAATCGTGCACACCCCTACTACATGTTACAATGGATTATATAGTTTTAATTATAAAATAAATATTCCCAGGATATAGAATGAAAAAAAATACCTTTTGTCTCCTAACCAGATAAAAACCCAATAATTCTGTTTTTCCTTCTTCAAAGACAGCATGTACCACATACAAAAGAAAAATAAACTAATAACATCGAACTTGTGACTGATGAAGTTGATGTTTAAAGAGAAATCAGAAATCAGAAAGCTGTGTCGTTGTCATTATCTTCCAAACTATCAACACAAAACAAAGAAACACAAACTTTACTAATTTAGAAAACAAATATATAACAGGTACACCATTAGCGAACTACATTAAGTAGGATCAAATACCAAAAATACACTAAAAAGGAATTTTACTCTTCATATCATACCTATTTCATTTAGAGTACAACTTAAAATATAGTAATAGTAATAGTAATAGTAATAGTAACAACAACAGCAGCAACAGCAACAGCAACAACAACAACAACAACAACAACAACAACAACAACAACAACAACAATAATAATAATAATAATAATAATAATAAGAATAATAATATTTTTCGCCTGTGGGTCCAAAAAGGTTTCACCATTGCCATTTTAATCCACTGGGGTTAACTTCGTCCATTTTTATCTATTAACGAGAAGAGTAATTCAGTCATTTTATACGTAATTCTGTTAACTAGAAGGGCAATTCGGCCATATATAATGACCGAATTGCCTTAACAGAAAAAATGGATGAAGCTAACCTAGTGGACTAAAATGGCAACGGTTAAACCTTTTTGGACCCATAGGCAAAAAATGCAAACTTTTGGACTATAATGGTAAAATGGCCCAAACCACAGGGACTAAAATGACATTTAACTCATAATAGTAATAGTAATCGTAATCGTAATCGTAATAGTTATAGTTATTGTATCATGTAAAGTATCCTCAATATTTAGAGCCCCCACGAAGGAAATCTGTGTGGCCTGATACTCAAATTATCTACAAAATTAAAGACTAAATCAAAATTATTTAAGCTTATTATTGTAACACCCGTCATAAATCGGATCTCCAAAATCCGACCTAAATTGTGAAACCGGACCCTTGCAATTAAAAATAATAATAATAATAATAAGAGTTTTTAATAACTATTTTATATATATATATATATATATATATATAGGTACGAGATCAGGAGAGAACGGTGAAAAGTGTGAGAACGGATCCTGGTCGGCCACGTGGTATAGCGCTGTAAATTATGTGCGAGGGTACGATTGTCATTGTCCACTTCCCGCTAAACAATGTCGTTATGATTCCGTTGCCCAAAAAAAATTAAATAGAAATGGCATTTTCATCTTTATGCTAGTTTTACATGGGGTTTTTTTAAAAAAGTATTTTTTACGAATGGTGTTTATGTTTTAATGGCGTTCTATTGATATCCAACAGATATGGCGTTTTTGTGTTTTCTACTTGCTTTAAATTAGTTTTTTTAAACCTTTTTTTAATGTTGTTTATGTTTTAAATGGTTACTATTTGTTAATTATTCTAATCATGGCGTTTTCATTTGATTTGCACAAATATGATAGAAAATCACACAACCAAACATGTAGATGTAATAATGTAAAGAGTAAAACACAATAGTAAACATTAAAATTTTACAATCCATGGTGTTTAAGCTAATCTACAAAATCTTTCATCCTTTATGCTATTCTCTTGTCTGTTGTGTCAAACATTTCACGTATTTTTTGTCCCCCTAAAGCCAAGAATGTTGTTACACATTTTGTCAATTGTTTTCTGTTTTCATTTTCGCTATGAAGCAGAATTTTTCCAATGTATTTTACCCTTAGTTCATTTAGTTGTCTTTGCTGGAGTTGATTTGGGGCATCTTCTTTTACCAAACCACTTCTCCAACCAGCTATATCCCCCATGTATGTTTCCATATGCCTTATTGCGAAAATCCCACAGTCGAGCATGTTAGACGTTGTCCTCCAATCCATCTGTTGTCTGACAATCTTCGCCTTGCTCATGATCTTATGCTTTGGGTGTTTTTTAATACGCAAGTAGTTTGCAAAAGCATTGTGCTGCAGTTTCACATTTTTTCTCATATATTAGTTTGGCATTTTGTCAACATAATTCCTATATACAAAGTTTTTAAAATACTTACCAACTTTTCCACCCATCCAGCATACTTGTCTTTGATGCTGATGTTATCCCCTGCACCGCTGTTGTCCAATACATCAACTCTTTCGTGTTTTATGTTGAAACAGAAAACATAGAAATGTCTTTCCCATATTATTGGCGCGAAGACCAGTTCATAATCTTTGATGGTTTTATTTTTCCGGTCTCCTTTGAAACGTGTATTTTTCGGAACCGTTTCCATGTTTCTGTTGAATTCTTTGTATTGATAAGTTGCTTTTGTCGTTTCGTCGTATGCCGGACGATTCTATAATATTGAGTACCACATTTTAAACAACAAAACAATGTCCTATTATAATTTTATCAATTAAATATAGCAAAAGAGTTACCAGCAGTAATTCTGAGCAAAATAACCTTGAGGGTGATTCTGGAGCCTTGTATCTTTCTTCATAGTTCAGGATATGTGCCCAACATAGAATAATTGAGACGTGTGCTTGAAATCCTGGTTTCATGCTCTCACAAATCACCCTCATGAGAAACCTTTCTCCCATCTTGAACACCTCAGTCCTAAAAAAACATCATTTGGCGTTTTAGTTATACAAACTCATTCTATTATAATACATGGCGTTTTGATCGTTTTTACATGCATATTCAAGTAAACGTTATGAATGGAAAGTTTGGCGTTTTATTTTGAGAGAAGTGTACATACTCGTAATCGCCGTGTCTAGTGAAGATGTATGTGGAAAGGTTATTTTCAGGGTTTGTCCTTGGTTCATGTATAACCACTTGCCTCCTTACATAAGGTGACAAACATGCCCTGCTCAATTTCTTATCTCTCTTCTCCTCTTCAGCCACAGTCTTTTTTTCATATATTTTTATCTTCATCATCATCTGTATCAGTTTTTTCATCATTAGGCAGTTGTTTAGGGTTTAAAATTGTATTTTCTTGCATCAGCTTTGTGATGTCTGGAGTGTTGTCCTCATTGCCTTTCTCCTGCACATCTGACCTATTTGGCGATTTTGGTGGTGATGTGTTGATGGCGTTTTCATCTTGGGGTTTCTTGGGTGTCTCTTCCTCTTCAAAAGTTTTCAAGAGGTTTTTCCCGGATGTAGATGGTGGCTGCTCATATGGCGCTTTATCAAAAATTGCACCTTGTTGGTCAACACTTTTGTTCACCATCTCCCATATAGTTTTTTCTAGTTCAGTGATGAATGCCTGACTGTATTGTGTTTCTGTCGTGGGGATGTTTGGTGTCTTATCAAATACAAGCATTTTTTGGGTCTCTTCAGTAGGTTGCAGATGTTTTTTATTGGTTTAATCACTTCATCCACCATCCTTGAATTATCAAGACCTTCTTTTATATCAATCATTTGTTTTAGATCTTGTCCCGGCAGCTTCAAAATCTCAGGAATATTCCTTTTAATTATTTTTCCCCATTGTATCTCGAAATGTGATATTCAAGTGTCTTGAAATCACAACTCCATCTCTCAATATCGTTTTCGTTTATATCTTCATTTGATAATATAGTATCCTCATCATCATCATCATATATGGGGGTTGTTGTAGCAGTCGATGTTCTCTGGCCATATCCCTTTCTTTTTCTACTCTTCTATCCCCTTCTCCTTCTCCATCCCCTTCACCATTCTCTCCCGACTCCCCTTCCTCTTCTCCTTTTCCTTCTCCTTCTCCTTCCCCTTTTCCTTCTCCTTCTCCTTTTCCTTCATCTTCAACTTCAATGGCATTTTCATGAACTGTTTCCACTTCAATGGCGTTTTCATTAACTGTTTCCACTTCAATGGTGTTTTCAATTCCAACCATCTCGTTCTCCATTTCTTCTTCATTTTCACCTCCTCGTTCTCCTTCTTCTTCATTTTCAAATTCTTTGGCGTTTTCATGAACTGCTTGCACTTCAATGGCATTTTCTATTCCAGCCATCTCCTTTTCCCCTTCTTCTTCATTTTCACCTCCTAGTACCACCTCATTTTCAACCTCAATTTCTTGTGTACCTTCTTCTCTTTCAGCGGGCACTTCTTTGGCGTTTTCATCAACAAATTTTGAGATGTTCTCCTACAATGTCATACATTGTGAGTATTTAATGTGTATCAGGAGGCTGTTTGGGTATTCAGACTACTGTTTTAACAATGTGCTCATTTTATTGTAACAGTCTTCTAATTCTTTATATGCCCCATCCAATTTAACAGTCTTCAATTCTTCATTCATATTTATGGTATGGTTGCCAAGCATTGTAATTTTCAACCAACCAGTACCCAAGCATTGTCGGTATGGTGTCTATTTTCAACCTTAGTGTAGCACCAAATCCCATTTGATGTACTGCCTGTCTTTGATTTTGGTTTAGATTCATAAACCAAGCAGTCAAGTTTGTAGGTTTTACTCTTGACAAGACCCTAGCCCCACTAAACTCATGATATGGTTTTTCCTCAACCTCAACATTCTGACTTAATGCCTTCCTCTTATTGGTGTTTTGGGCCTTTCCAGTTTGGACATTTATTCTCAATCTTAACCTCTCTTTGCCTATAAAAAATGATTTCATGGCGTTTTATTTTATGGCGTTAATAACACAATGATACATTTATGGCGTTTTATAAATCAATAACAGATGATAGATGTTGAATAAGACAATAACAGTTAAATGGCGTTTATAACACAAACCATATATTTTTTGGCGTTTAGTAACAAAGCTATCACAGGATACATGTTTGTGGCGTTTAGTAACACACGAAGGATATATGTTTTTTCAATAAGAAAATGACATATATGTAAAATTTCGTTCTCATACATTGTTAAACAAACGATACAAATTTTGGCGTTTTGGCAACAAAGTGTCAACGTGTATTTTTACATCACGAAAAGTAACATTCTGTACCATGTCCTCTTGTTGTCTTCGTTCGTTGCTCCTTCGGTTTTTGGCGTTTTGGAGCAGATGACCCTTCCCCTTCCACACTTGTAGAAACTGCAAATTTTTGTTAAAATCAGAACGCCAAAAGCAGCATAATCTAGCACAATGTAAATCAAAGTTAACTCACTATGTTTTTTACCTCTGGATCTGGTTTGATCTTTTGACGCCATAGTTTTTGTTGTTTCGTGTTTTCTAGGGTTTTCGCGTTTTACGTTGGTTTTGGGGAGGTTTCTCTGGGAAGTATATATGTTTCGGTCACGCTTTGATGTGTTTTGTAGATGAACATTTACCTTTTTGTCCTTATGGAAGCTCCCCCCCCCTTTAAAAAGTTTATGCTATTTACGAAAACGCCACCATGCCATCTAGTCCATAGATTGTTTTGATCTGACGATCCATAATCGTTCTCACCGTTCTCACACTTTCACCCGTTCTCTCTAAATCCTGGCCCTATATATATAGGGCAAGGATAAATCAAAAACCCACTTGAGTTGAGAAAACCCAAGAAACTCAACATCTACCATTGATTTAAGTGATCAAGGGTTGTGATCATTTTAGCTATGTGTCTGATATTACTTTTATTTTAATAATAACCAAAAGTACATGGAAGGGTATATTGGAATGAAAACAAATACCAGATCTCTCTTTCTCTTTCATTATCCCTATGCAACTCTTCAAAACAAATATCAAATCTCTCTCTTTCTTTTCAAAATTCAAACACACTTCAACAAATCATACAAAACGATTTGGTGTCTTCTAGTTCTTCCACTTAAATGACTTGCCAAACTAAAAAGGTATTACGAAATAGATTTATATACATTTCTTAAGAAAGATAAAAAAACGTATTCGATCATCCATTGAAACTACCAGATCCAAAAGTGCTCTGATTTTTGGTGAGTGGGAAAGATGCTCCAGACCCAAAAAGATGCTCCGAATCCAAAAGATGATCCAGATCCAAAAGATGCTCCTGAAAGATGCTACAAGATCCATCTGACGGGATACTAACTCCATGTCTCCATTCTCGCGTTCTACTCAGATCTATGACTTACAACAGTATCTAAAAGCATTTGCATCTTGAAAATTTCAAGAAACTTGCCGCAGATTTAGAGTGGTGAGGTGGTGCACGGTGGTGGGTTTGATGTAATCTTTGAGAAGAAAGGTTCAAGCTTTGAGAATGATGGGGTTTTGTTTGTTTCTTCTGGTTTCATCAAGCTTTTACCTTTTTGTGAATTGTGATGATGGTGAGTACTGAGTAGTGTAATATTATTTTTTTAAATCTAACCCTTTTTGTACAACTTTTACTCCATATTGTACAACATCATAAGTCCGTTATTGAGTTGGGGAAAAGGATTTATTTTGTAATTATGTTTCTTGATTTCAAGCTATTTGTTCACTAAGATTTTCAAGAACTTAGAACCCTTATATAAAATATTCATTTTGACATGAGTTAATTCTTGATTGGTAAAAAGAGTGTTTTTTTGTTGTAATCATGTTTCTTGATTTTAAACTATTTGTTCACTGATATTTTCAAGAATTTAGAATCCCCTTTGACTTGTATTATATATTCAAGTACTGTTTATTTTAGTTTAATTAAAATTATTTTATCCACTTGAGACATGTGCTTTTGAGTTTATATTTTAATTAATATAATCTTCAATTTTTAATATTGAAGGAGAAATATTGTTGGAGATTATAAAGTCATTTAGAGATGTGAACAATGTGCTCTATGACTGGACTGATTCACCTTGTTCATACTATTGATCGTTTAACATTAACTACTGTTTGATGATAAAATCTGGTGTTGTTTAAGATCTCGAGGATTATAACATGAATAAAGTTTTTTTTTTGTCTTTTTTTTTGTTTTGTTTTGGTTTTTAATGATCCATAATGTTGAATATGTTGGGTTTTTTCTTGTTTTTTTGAAAAAGAAATCACAGTGATTGTATTCCTATAAAAACCATGGATTTTTCAAAAAGATGTTAAATAAAAATCCTTCATTTTTCGTACATTTAATGGGTGTCCTTATAGGTATGTAACCCGTGTTACGCATTTCCTTCCCAGATTTTTGTGTTACATATGGAAACCTTGTCGCATCCGTATTTGGCAAAAACAAATAGTGTAACTAATTAATACATAGACATGTATACGCTACATTAACTGTTGTCGCATACGAGTTTTAAAGGTGTGTAACATATTTTACATGTTACACTAAGTTGTTGGTACATTAACTTTACCACATAATTATGAATCTGTTCAACAGTTTTAAAAAGTGTAGCAATTTTAAGATGTGAAAGACAAAAGGTAACGATGTTTAAGAAAACCTTTTTACATCTTTTCTATACAGGGTGTATGAGTGAAGTTTCAAATGGAAATAAGGGTGAAATCAATGAAGAAGGAAATGAGGATAGTAAAACAAATGTTGTAGTAAGTATTACGCCACATATGTTACTTTTACACCATCATATACCATATGAAAAGGGTGCTAACACATGTGACACGAGCAACACAGGTTCGTTGGATGTTGGAAGACCACAAACTTAATGAGGATAAGCGAATGAAGACCTTCACGATATTGATCAAAAAAGATATTACATTTTTTCCTTAAACAATCCAAAGAAAATGTAACATACATTCCTCTAAAAAAGCATGTTATTCACCCTTACATATGTGTGGTTGAAAAAGTTGTTACGTGGTATGTTTGACATGTGACCTGATATTAAAAAAAAATGTAAAGCAATGGCTAGTTACGTTAATATTGTTCAACAAATGTATATAATAAAGTGTTGACTTGGGAATCTCAACTAGTTAAACAAATTAATACCGAATTCATAGAACCTTAGTGGTTATGAGAGACCCATAAAAGTATTTTAAAGTACATACATCCAAAAAGTTATAATGAAAAAAAGTATGTTACATGGATAGCGAGACACACAGACTAATGAAAAACAAAAAGTCGCATAAATAGTGTGACATGTTACCTATTGAGAATTATGTTATGTTGATATTGTTAAAAAAAATGTATACACACAGTGTGTTACATTGAATCTCTTGAACTATTTACTTGTAAGTTATTAAAATCTATTATACGTAATATAGATAAAAATAAAAATAAAATAAAAATGTAAGAAAAAAATATGTAATTTTGTGGTTCATATCTAGTTTTTGACTTATGTATCTACTTGACATAGATGAAACTATTCATTGTTGCTTTTCACTTTATTATACTGACACATCTTAAAAAAAGTTGGCTATGGTACTTTAAATACCTGACACATTTGTACTCTTTTTTTGTACTTTTTTAGACAATCCATTAACACATTTGTACTCTTTTTTAGACAACCCTTTGTACTTTTAATTTTTTTATCATTTATTTCAAATTTAAGATGTAAATGCAGAAAAATATTACATATGTACTAATAAAAAAAAGTAAGGCCAATAGTTGTACATGTAAACTGACGCAAAAAAGTTATATAAATAGTTTACACATAAAAGTTGCATAAATAGTTTACACAAAAAAAGTTACATATATCACTTGTGTAACAACAAAAACCCACTTTTTACATGATCAAAGTAACGTCCATATATGTAACAAACACACTTTAATTTTTGTAATAGGCCATCGTATATGTAACAACAACAAAGAACACTTTATTTCTGTAACATGCTAGTTGGCTGAACCTGGACCACATGAAGAGTTTCTAAAGTTTTCTTAACTGGATTAGGTTTTTCCTCTAGCTATTAACACCCAACTAATCTAAAAGGATAAACACCATAAACATCAAAATAAACAATAACCAGATCTACTTTGCTTTTCTTTTTCTGCCATTTGGATCCACCATAAACACCAAAATAAGTCAACCAAGAAAATGATATAAAGTTAAATTTTTAAACATACATTTGACATAAAATGTTACATAAAAATGTTAACATACATTTTACAATAATCTGAAAAAGTGTAACAATGCACTTTATTTTCTGTAAAAACACAAAAAAAAATGTAACCGACATTCTTGCTTTGATTGTTACATTTCAACACCCTGTTACATAGTGTTACAATAAAAAAGACCAGATCTTGGAGATTCATAACTTCAAATAATCAAAATCAGGTATGTTTCTAGCTATTAACACCCAGCTAATCTAAAAAGGATAAACACCATAAACACCAAAATAAACAATAACCAGATCTACTTTGCTTTTCTTTTCGTGTCATTTGAATCTACCATAAACACCAAAATAAGTCAACCAAGAAAATGATACAAAATTAAAATTTTAAACATACATTTGACATAAAATGTTAATATACATTTTTACAATAATCTAAAAAAGTGTAACAATTCACTTTATTTACTGTAAACACAAATGTAACCGCCATTTTTTGCTTTGATTGTTACATTTCAATACCCTGTTACATAGTGTTACACTAAAAAAACCAGATCTTGGAGATTCATAACTTCAAATAATCAAAATCAAGTATGTTTCTAGCTATTAACACCTAGCTAATCTAAAAAGATAGACACCATAAACACCAAATAAAAAAAAGTTGCAAATCTACAAAACATAAAAAAATGAAGATCTACAAAACACAAAAAGTTAAAAATCTGAAAAAAAAACTGAAAACAAACATACTTATAGATCTAGAGGATCATTTAGAACTGGAACATCATGTTCAACATTGAACATCTTTTGGATCATCTTCAACATCGAACCGTCATCTGAAATATCATCTTCACACATTGAACATCTTCAACCGGATCTAGAGCATCTTTTGGAACTGGTAGCATCTTTCCAGAGCATTTTTTGGATCTAGATCATCTTTTGGATTCGGAGTATCTTTTGGACTTGGTTACTAAAAAATTGTTGATCTCCAAAACACAAAAAGATAAAGATATTCTTATAACCATGTTTAAAAATATGAATAATACAAATGAATAAGCTACAGATTTGTTTACTGCCATCGGATCTTGAAAACACCACTAGATCTATTAAATATTGCTGGATCATGACTCTCACGCACTGGATCTGGTAACCACCGCTCCGTTTGTCACACCCTCAAATTACCACTTAGGGAGTATCCCTGTTAGGCGTGTGACCCCTAGTAATGAGCCACCAATTACATTGAATCCATAAGTTTAAAATATAGTTTCATCATTTAATAGTAATAAAATCCAAACATAGGTAATTCGAAAACCATCAAGTTCAGCGGAAGCGTTGACGTATCATAATGTAAATACTTTCCAAACAACCATAGTAAATAAATGTTTGAAAAATAAACCCATCAATGCAACCATGACCACTCTCGCCCTCCAGCCAGCAAGTTCCTGTTTCCAAGTACCTAACGACCTGCGAGCATGTAACAAGTGTATCAGACAAAGCTGGCGAGTTCACAGTTTTAAAAAGCGTTTGTTACCAGTTGTATGCAAAACAGTTCAATAACCAATGCAAGTAATATTGTTAATATCTCAATTCCGAACAATGACGGCTCCTGAAATACACGACTGCCCTTCCCACGTACTCCTATCTAGTACTGGGCCAGACTGGGTCATTAGTTCACCTCCGTCCTCTACAGGCACGGGGTGAGGGTGCCAAACCTAAGTAGCGCTACTAACTAATACCCGATGAGGGACTTACAAAAGATGATAGGTGAGAATATTAACCAATATACTCGTTTTTACCCAAAAGACTTATCCCACCACGGGATACCCACTGACTGTCCCCAACCACTACTGGGACGCATGCTCGAATGTAGTGAACTCACCTTTGTTTTGCTCGGTAAGACTGGTTACTTGTGTTACATTGGCCAACCATACCCTATTATGGTTATTAATATTTATTAGGTTCATATGCAAATAATGCACGTATTTACACGTATTCAACAAGTTGCATGTCAATACAAGCTATCACACATCGTGTAGCACATAAATTCATGTTTCATATAATACATACCCTAATTCAGATCAGATACAACACATTCAAATGTTTCAAACGTCATTCAAACAGTTCGTCATCGGGGTTTTCAACATTTATCGAAACAATCACATCGGCCATAATCATCAATGAAATATTACCATAATTGTTAACCTTTCATAAACACCAATACACACAGACCGTACTGAAAATCCTAAAATAAAAGTAAGAAATATAAGGGTATAAATATACTCCACTATGTACAGTTAACAACCTTCCTACCCTAAACAAACCAACAATAACAATTATCCATCCAAGATTAATAATTACTAATATTCAAGCGTAGCATGACGCATAACACCCTAACAGTTGATCATATTCAGTTCTACACAACCGTGACTTCATACTTACAAAACACATACACTTAACTTTTCAACACCAACAAGTTGTTAACTAACCAAGTTAATGGTCCACCTAAAAATACGCGACACATAATGATAACATACTGCTTGTGGCTAACTTGTGACCCGTACCTTGGTACCCAACCCAACCGAGTTTAATTCCCATTAACCCGGCTCGTATTACATAAATTGTGGTAGCCCTCCGAGCCCATTACCACTTATGGTCCACTGCGACCCGTATTCATAAAGAAGTGAACGGCCCATCAAAGCCCAGCTCACTGCACTCATATGGCTGTCCCCGAGACCCCGAGCGGCCCGGCCGCTAATGTACACAACCTGTTAGTTTGTGCAGCCCACAAGAAATCCAAACTCCACTAACTACGTATGCATTCAACTCCAAGACTCGTGACGTAAACACGTAACCTACCGCCATATTTCATGCAAACAGTGTGTAGTCTAATCATATGTGGTGGGCATCGGAGATAAGTGTGTGAGTCGGGTACGTATACAGTCCCAAAAGTGTGCAACTCGAGAATTGACACAACAACCAGGCCGATTATATTTATCTTTCATACTCATTCCCTACTTTCATAACCAATTAATTACAAGAAATTTAGTTTTATAGGAACTCCCATATTTCTTTGCTAATATCCCTGGCAGTCATGATGTTTGTTACCATACCATACAAAACAATTATCCAAATCTTCCCATCATGCACATCGAACTGAAATCAGAACATCAAGGTTGACCTTAATTCATGCTCACACACAATCCTTTTATTAATTACCTAATATGAATTTATATTTGCAAGCTACCTACTTTATTCAATTACCACAGCCACTAATATCTTCCCACAACTCGTTCATTGCCAATTTAAATAATTCATTAATCGCCAACATGCACATGATTTCCATATCATAAGTTAATGTTGCAAACACTCATGCATATCGATTGTTTCCTTTTGGTGACATTCTATCATTACTAACAAGATGTATATCAATCAAACCACTTAACAACAATGAGGGCATGCATCGAACCAGGGAAATCACACTTTTATTACATAAACACATCGATTTACTCAGCACATACCTATATGAGTGGAATAAGGATAAGGATACTAACCAGACGCACGACGCGGGAAGATGGAGATAGATAACACGAGGGGGAGGGGTTGCGACCGAGCTGGGATCCCTTTCCTGCTGTCGTCCCAAAAGAAAGTAGGGTTTGATGTGTTTTATCTCAAGTACCAGGGTGAAACCCGTATACATGCATGTATGCGAACAGGTCTTCAATTACAAGGGTTGGGCTTGGTTAGTTTGGGCTTAGCTTAGTTAGTTTGGGTTTAGGGAAAGTGGGGTAAGAACGGGATTGGGGTATTGCGGTCAAAGCAATTTAATACGACTCCGAGCACTAGTGTATGATTGAATATATGCATATAATTTAAGCACTTATAATTTAATAAGTAACAAACTCACAACCATATAATCATATAATCATACTAGTTCAATGTAATTAAAAGAGTTTAACAAGTTTACGCAACGTAGACATAATGACGACGTTTAATGGAACACGAGATTGGACAATGCTAACCTTGGGAGCACGGATTGTCACACCGTTGGTGGTAGAGGTGGGTATTCTTTTTAACCTTGAACGAGCTTTTGTTGGTGCTGGGTGTTTATTTTAATCTGGAAGAAAAGCCTTATGAATCTCGATGTAAATTTGGTTGAGATGAGAGAGATAAAGTTTCTCAAAAATGATGATGATGGAGGTAACATATTGCTTTATGGAGCAGATTGAATTCATTTGTCAACGTACTATACATAAGGTGTCAGATAAAAATTTGGAAATTGTTACATTAATTGGTGGTTGATGGTAAATTTCCAGATTTACACTATAAGTTATCTTTTTCAAAAAACACGTGGATGTTTATTGTCCAGATAATTAGGTTTCTTAGGTTTTCTCATCTGGAGTGAGTTTTCTCATTATAATTAGCCTATATATATAGAGAGAGAAAGTACATCGTACATTACGGCTTAACGTACTTCACGTACAACAACGTGTGTGATTTGTTCTATAACATATGTGATTAATGTTTTCAATATGCGTGATTATTGTGTTTCAACATGCGTGATTTTGGATTTTTGAGTTATAACGTGCGTGATTTTAAAATGAACGTGCGTAATTACCTGTCGTACGTGATGTACGTTAAGCCATATAGTACATTAACCTTCCTCTCTCTCTCTCTCTCTATATATATATATATATATATATATAGTGGAGAGTTCAAATGAGAAGAAAGTTTTTGTAAGAATAAAAAAGAAGAAATTTCAACCAATAATAATGCTTCATTTTACATTTGTAACTTATATGAATCATTAATTGGTAGTCTTCGTTTTTAATAGCTAACTATATTAAATTTGTAACTTATTTAATAAAAACATATTTTTCAAAATATATATATATATATATATATATATATATATATATATATATATATATAATTTAAAGTGTTGCATAAATTACGAGTTGTGTAGGATGAATTGTGAGCTGTGTATGATAAATTTCAATATGTGTAAGATGAATTTCAAAACGTGTAGGATAAATTTTGATGTGTGTAAACAAAAATTTAAGTGTGGAGGATGATAGTGTTTATGACTAATTAATTGATCAAAGATAATAATAAATAAGTTTAGAGAAAAACTATTTAATGTTTTACATTTGTACCCTTTGTTCTTTTTCTTCTTAATTTAATTTTCTTCTCAAATGAACCTTCTCATATATATATATATATATATATATATATATATATATATATATATATATTAGTAATTAATTATCGTCACGTGTCGAGTTTAAAAATAAGCGGGCTAGAAACATTAAGTTTATAAAGGTTCCCAGTTAGCATCGTTAGATTTTTATAAGGGATGCTTTAACAAACTTATATTTATTAGTTAAATAAGGTTATAAGTCAAGGGGTTGATTTAAACTTTAAAATTAAAAGATTAATTAACGTGGTTAGGTTGTTAGTTAAATTTGTCAAAGGGACGCACTCACTAGGTTAGTGTTTTAGGTTAAGCCATGTTACCATATTTGGAAAGATTAGGGTGAAATGTGTAAAATAGTGGAAATTTAAGTTAAAAAGCTTGTTTTAATGAAAAACTAGGTGAAAACAGGTTTCGAACCCGGGTCCCCTCATACAAACAACACACGCACCACTAGACTAGGTCTACTTTGGTGTTGTAACTCCAACGCAATTACCTTTTAACCTCATTAAAAAAGTATAGAGGAGAAAAAAATATATATACAAAACGCGTGACCCGAGACTCGAACCCGGGTCAGAGCCTTGTTGCTCTTTTTTTTTTAAAATAAGATATTTCTTAATTTTTAAATGGAAAATAAAGATCTATTTAAAAACGATTCAGAAGAATCGGAACAAACAACTGAAGTAATAAACTTTAGTGAAAACGAAAAGGGTTTTGTATCAGATTATATTATATGATTAACTCTGATCAACTAACAAAAATTAGCAAGCTTAAATTCAAGCTTGACACAAAACAAGTTTTTAATCAACCAAAAACTTTACAAAGTTTAGTTTCTAGAGCTTTTTCTAGAAAAAATAAAGTACTTTATTGTTTTAACACTGAAGAACTTTCAATTGACATAAACAATACATCTGGAGAAGTTTATTTGCCACTCCTAACAAAGGGAGAAATAGCAAAAAAGCTTTTACATATTAAACCAGAATTGAGAAAATCTCTCAATATGGTACATATAGGAGTAGTCAAAATTCTCCTAAAAGCACAGTTTAGAGATGCAATTAATTTTACTATAAAAATGGCCCTTGTTGATAATAGAATTATCAATAGGCAAGACGCTCTTCTAGGAGCGATTCAAGGAAATTTAGCTTATGGTAAATTTATGTTTACTATCTATCCTAAATTTGCTTTATATCGAGATTCAAAAGAAAAGATTTTGATAAAACTCTAAGTTTTATACAGTAGTGTGAAAGAAATGATCTTATGGAACCAGGAAATAAAGTTTTTACAATTAGTTATTTAATTTCGTATGCTTTAACTAATAGTACTCATTCAATTGAGTATAAGGAAAAAGAAAATATAACAATTGAAGATATTTTCTCAGATATTGGAGTTGTTGAAGGTAGTAAATTTTCTGAACCTTCACAATTACAAGAAAATTGGGCAATTGATATTGCACGAAATAAACAAATTCTAGGAATAAAACCTAGACACAGTTTTGCTGGAACCTCTTTACAAATAAGAGAATCTAGTAACACTGAACAACTAACTAAAAGAAACATTGTTTACATATTGTCTTTAAAACCTGAGAATCTAGTAACACTGGACATAATGTCTTTAAAACCTATTTCAACTTATTTACATATTCTTGATGAGCAAATCGCTTATGAAGAAGAAGACATATATACTTCTTTAATTCGGATACAACAATTAAAAGAAGATTTTATGATGAGTCATAAAATAAAATCCCTCAACATAGGAATTATTAAAAGAAACAGTGTTGCCTCTAAACAAAGAATTCTTGAGCTTAAAGCTAAAAAAGCAACAATATCTATAGCATGAGTTCTCTTGGTAAAATAGAAGAACTGCTTAGAGATTTAATTAAGAAGGTGGAAAGTTTGTCTACCAACGAAAATCTTGAAGCAATTGCTGCAAAAATCATCAAGGATATTTCGGATAAAGTTGATGAAAAAATGAATTCAGAAACTCTTTTGCCCGAAAAGCAAAAAGAAAAAATGGTCAATGAAAAAAGCTTTCAAAAATATTCATTTTCAAATTTCAACGTTGGAAATCCATCATTAGGAAGCTTTAAAAGTCCAAATGCATTAACATGGCCTTTCGGACCACCTAAACCACCCATATGACTAGTTTTATCAAAAACTAAATAGGGAAATCTCAAAATGCCATCAATTTGCCTTTTGGAACATACATCCAAAAGAAAAAATGAACGATATATTTTTTCATAAAAGTCAAATAAAAAGACTTGAACAAAGAATTAAAAATCTTAAAGATAAAAATATTATTTTATCTTGCGGGTAAAATGTGACAACCGTCACTTTTTCGTACATTCCATACACTAAATGAACAGTAATATGTGCTTAAATAATCGTGCATGATCTAGTTTACAAGAAAAACGAATTTTTGATTACTGTTATATACATACAATGGCATTTCATGATACAAGACTTTTATCGTTGCTACATGCAACACGAGATAGTTCAAATGATACATAGAACAGAATTGGCACCATTACCAGACAAACTAAAAATGCTGATGAAGTTAAGTACATAGACAGACAATATTTTGAGGCCCTGTATGAGCCAGAGATGACGTAGTACACTAGTATAGTGTGTAGAGAAGTAAGGACCATAAAACTGCATGCCTAAGTGATAGATGAAGTGCCGGAAAGTGCCTAAAACCCATTAAAAATGCAGAATTCTGTATATTTCAGCAATTTTCAGCTTTTTAACAAGCTGGAAATGTGTAAAAATTTGGCAAAATGGTCTTGTATGCTTTCCTAAGTGTCGGGAATAAAAAGTGTCACAAAAGGGTACTTAAAGAACACTAAACGGAATAACTTGACACTTTAACGAACCGGTATCTAACCGAACAACCGGACATTACCCAGAACACCAAAATATTGCTAGAAGCATTGTTATATTATTTTTGAACTAGTTATGGTTCCCGAACACCCTAACATACTACATAATGCATGATACACATAAAACACTAGACTTTACCTTTAACTTCCAACTAATTACCTACATTTACCATCAAAGTTACATATACCCCCCCCCCCATTATTTACGGCCCAAATATGGACCCACCAAGATTTTCCCTAAATCTTCCAAGATTTCAATAGATCTCATTTGATCTTCTCAATCTTAGTAAGATCACATGTAATCTCCAAATGATCTTCCTTGGATATGCTAAGATTTTGTAGTGTACTAGTTAGTTCAATGTTACACTTAGACCCCCCCCCACCACATATACTAGTGAAATCGGCCTCATGGCCTATTTAGTGGATTTTGTTGAATAGTTTAATTGATATTGTCATGTACTAAGAAGACATTAAAACCATTGGGTAAAACTCTTGTTGGAAGTTATAAGAACAACCCTCTAGATCATAATCTTCACAATCACCTCATCTTATCACCTTCACTCATCTCCCTCCCACCCTTCTACATCTCGGCCGAAGATAACCCCCCAGCATCACCATATTTCGGTCATCATTCATACAATCTAAGGTTATCATAAGGTGCAAGAATAAAAGGTTTGGTGCTTGAAGAACTTGAAGGACCTCACCCGTTTGCTTTTATCCACTCCATATTCATCATTGTTCTTCCCTAGCTTGAAGTTAGTAGTAAGATTCTTTTAACACTTGTTACTTCATATTTTTGGTGGTTAAAATATATATTTTGTTGAAATCATAAGAACACTAAAAGACTTGAACTTGAATCTTGAAACATATTATGAAATGTGATGATATAAAGATGATATGGTGTTGTCTAGTATATGTATGATGATTGCTTGTTGATTTCTTGAGTTGATGATGTTAATCACCACATGAAGCTTGCTAGATGGTGATTAAACACATAATCTAGCAAGTAGGAAGATGATTAAGTAACAACATAAGATAATTATCTTCTAGTAAAGACATGAACTTGAAAATAAAATGATTCTTGTAAAGTAATAAACAAAGTGAACTAGTAAACCTATAGATCCAAGATTTGTGAATGATTTTTCTAAAAAAACCAAGTAAAAGGGTGATTTTTGAAAGATCATGGTTTTTATTAAACCTACACAATTTTTAGTAATAAAATAAGTGTAGAAATACTAGTATAATTGGAAGGTTTAAGAAATAAACATTTTTGTAAAATATATTTACAAGTTGTAAACATCTAAAAACCTCAAGAATGAAGTTTATCAAAAAGTAAATATATTTTGGAGGGTAACTAAGGCTACTAAACACTTTACCAAGTTACTACCCGTTTTTGTGAAAGATCAAGTTCATGTTATATTGTAAGCGGAATAGTTTTTGCACTTGGTAAGTACAAAATGATTAAGTGATTTGTTGTTGATTGTTTGAATGATTTTTGAAAAGAAAATGATATGCTAAATAGCATGGACACCTCTATTTACAAAGGAAACTATGGCGAAATTTTCTAAAAATTCCAACACTTAGAAAATATTTTCTAAACAAGTATTCACAAGCGTGTTTTAAATTATGATTTATAACATAAATTTTGCCATAAATTTTAGTAACAAAAATACAAGTATTGGAGGTTGGTTTTTGTAAATAAAAATTGGTAAATATATATTTAGAATATATATTTTACATTAAAGACACTTGTGTGACTATGTGTATACCTTGTGTATAGCTATATTATTTTTGGATTTAAAATAATATGAGTTAACAAAAAAACCAAGAACTTACAATCCAAAATATTATCAAAAATTACAAGGAATAAAGTATATAAGTTACACACTTAAATATTGGCAAACCGAACAAGAACGTAACTTACAAGTTATTCCGGAAACTACGTTTGTAAGTATATTTTTGGTAAATATTATTTTGGATAAAAGGAATGAAAATATGATTATCGTTATTATTACAAAGTATGTTATATTTTCAACAAGAAGAAAAATATATTATTTTTGGGAGATAAAAATATATATTTTCTTGGAATACATTGTTTTTGACAAAACAAGTTTAAATATATTTTCTAAAGTAAGACTTGAAAATATATTATTTCGGAACTACAAATACAAGAATACGAAAATACACATATGTGGAATACTCCCATCCTTGGGAAGGAAATGCGAAAATAAATACTTGAGAAGTATTATAACTTCGGAAAATGTTAAAGACATAAAGGAAACGTAACTCGAAACATGAATACTAAGGCAAGGCACGGCCCGCTCGTCTAATAGACCCTAGCACATTGTAGGTAGTCCTGTTTGCTGACGAGAATTGAGTTACAAGTACTGAAGACGCAAAACAGTGAGTTCATGCTCCCCCTTTTCTTTAATTGTTTTTGGTTTTATAACTCTCGGGGGTGGAATACATGTTACGAATACATAAACGGTATGAAATGCCTATGAAATACTAGATGATGTGAGCATAGACTAAATACAGAAATGCCATTAATACTTAATTAGGGACGAGGGTTAGATCTAACGGGTACGGCCGAACCCCACTCATGGTCATAACTAGTACCGAGTAGTGCTTCGGAGTCCCAGTCGAGGTTAATCGACACAGTCGAGGTTAATCGACACAGTCGAGGGTAATCGACACAGTTAAGGTAAATTGACACAGTCGAGGTTAATCAACACAGTCGAGGAAAATCGACAAGGGTATAAGCCATTACGAGTGCTCCCTATGTCCTCACATGCCTTAAAGTCCTTGTAAAACAATTATGTTCATACACGCTTTTCATACCTGTTTACAAAGGAGTCTCTCAAAGATTTACAAGAATTACAGTACACAAACAAGACGCATGAACTCGCTCAACTATTGTTGTTGTTTTCCAAAATTACATGTATTTCAGGTAACAGGATGGATCTTGGGCGCGGGTGTCGTAACTAGAAATAGACTTCAAGTTTAGATGTAATCCACTTTTGTTGGCTTGTAACCTAGTCGAAGGTTGTTTTTTAAAAAACTTGAATAACCAGTGTTTGTAATACTCAAATTTTATGAATGGATGAACATCGTTTTGATCATGTAGTTGTTTTTTACGATTGAATGCAATGATATTAAACTAGTCACACATCATACGCTTCCGCAAAAGTCAGGGTGTGACAGTTTGGTATCAGAGCTTCGATTGTAGTGAACTAGGATTCCTTCTCGAGTCTAGACTACAATCACTAGAGTTCTCTCACAAAAACATTTTACAAAAAGGTTTTTCATTGCATTCACGTAAGGGTCAAGATCCATGAGTCAAACATTTTTCAAAGAAGAGACAAGGCAAGGACATTAGTAAGAAATACCCTCAAGATAAGGTGCCAACTAAGGCATAGTCTACACGAGTTAGACTTGCCAAAGATAAAATACACTCTTGGTGATAACTAGTACCAAGTAGTGTTTTTGTGTCTCAGTCGTAAATCGACAACTAGAAAAATGACCCCCCCCCCAAAAAAAAACGAGAGTTATATGTAATATGATGCATCGAAATGCCTGTTTATGCTAAGTAACATATTTGTTTATCGATACATACATACGGATAAGTGTACGGAATAAATATTGACGTGAATACATACAAATAAGTGTACGGAATGATTATTGACGTGAACAAGATACTTTCGACTCCGACTCCTATTATTATACGTGACTCGCATGATGAAGCTATCGACCTCGTGTTCATTGCAAAGCTCATAGCTAGAGTGATTACCAAACAAGATTCTGAGCTTGCTTCCGTAGGAGATGGCTGCTCTTCCCTCTCGATCGTGAAGGTGCCTGACTACGGTGATGATGACGAGGCAGAGGCGGTAACCTTGAACAACTTCTAATCAGCGAGACGAGATCCCTATGACTTTTGTGAAGCGAGATTGATGACATACTTGACCAGAAAAGGAAGATGAAGTATTCATCTTGAAGGTGCCCCTCCAACTACTAGGAATTCTCTTTATTCCTATTTCATTTAATCATCGTGCCTATTCGCGCGTGACGATAACGAGTGTTAGCGCATTGACCACAGCAATGGTCCTTTCCATGATAGAGGTATAAGGACAGTAGTGCCCCCTCATTGATTGATCATCTGCTTGGACGAGAGAAAGCTGGGGTAACTGTGCGAGACAATTTATTATTACGGGGGCCCACGTAATAACAATTTGTAGCGCATGGAAATCCTGGTGGACTCTACGGGTCAAGTTAAAGATCACCAACCCTCCAAGAATAACCTAAAGGTGTTCACACCTTCATATGGTAGAACAACGCATAGACCATTGCTTTAGCACTTTATAAAGTAGGAAACATGTCTTGCCTACTTCGTGTCTACCCATGTACGAGACGTTTGAGAAACGATATTTAAGCAAGAGAAGAGGAATGACATTCAGAATGATTCAGTGACATTACACCCTACCACTTTATGAAACTTGTATGACCAGGGCGATGTAGCCTCGAATACATTATTATAAACAACAGGTCAAGTTTCCAAGCCTATGTAAAGGCTCAGTAATTGTTTCCTCACTCATACAATGATGATTATATATGCATGTGGTATTGGGTGATTACCTGTTTACTTATGGTACTATGTACCTCATAGACAATTATGGAATGTTGTCTAATCCATCCCATGCTTTTGACAGAAAAGAATGCCACCCAGACATGACACAAACACCAGTACGTTACCAAGAACAGAAGCTGAGCTTCAAGAACGCATCTCACAGGCAATTGCATGACATGAAGCCCTCCGCTCTAAGCACAGCGATGGCACTTTCGGAAATAACCCTTCAACTGGCTGCACCTATAAGCAATTCCTGGACTGCAAGCCATTAAACTTTGATGGCACAAGAGGTACTGTTGCGTTTGTTCGTTGGACATAAAAGACTGACTCCGTCCTAAGAATGAGTAACTGTTCGCCCCAGCAGAGAGTTACCTTTATCTCAGGATTGTTTTTAGATGGTGCACTCTCCTAGTGGAACCATCAGGTTCAAACCCTTGGTGCAGATGCTGTTTATGCACCGAGCTGGGACGAGCTCAAGGAAATGATGGAAAAGAAATACTGTTTTAGGGCCGAAATCCAGAAGCTTGAGGTGGAGTTCTGGAATTTGAAAATGGACGGACCGAAGATTCCTGAATATGTCCAGCGATTTCACGACTTGTCTAAGGTCGTCCCCTACTTACTCAAGCCGGAATTCAAGAGGGTTGAACGATTCATTTGGGGACTTGCACCTCAGATCAGGAGCATGGTTACTACCTCGAAGCCCACAACCATCACAGAGGCTATCGATTTGAGTGTAACTCTTACTGAAGAAGCTCTACGCATGGGGAAATTTTCAGAATCTGAGGATAACAAGAAAGACACTCATGTGGAGTCACCAGGCAACATGAAAAGGAAGTCTTCAAACCTAAAGATGGGCACCCAAGTCAGCTATGGAAGCTCTAAAGCAAACAAAAGAAAGAAAGTGAATCCGCCGCATGGCAGGAAAACTGATGGAGCCACTAATAAGGCTGGTGGTAAAGTTTACTCGGGGACTAAGCCGAGGTGCGGGGAATGCAATTTTCACCATGAAGGTCGATGTCTGAGGCCTAAGTGCAGAAAGTGTGGAAAAGAAGGACACATCAAGGATGCCTATTGGGCGAAGGATCCAGAGAAAAGAAATAAAGGTAGAGTACCAGGTTGCTACAAATGTGGTGAAGCGAGGCACTTTAGGAAAGATTTCCCTAGGAAGAAACAAGCAAGGAAGGGTTTTCACGATCGAAACTCGTGAAACACGCTAGGATCCAGATGCGGTTACGGGTACGTTCCCTATTAACCAACCTTATGCATCTACTATTAATTAATACTAGCATCAACTTTAACCTTGCATGCTTAGAACTTAAGAAACTGCTTGGCCTAGTTTTGAGTAAAATAGACGTCCCGTAATCTTTAGAAATGGGCATATAGAAGGCTAGTTTAAGCAGGCGAAGCAATTAAGGATTGTATTTAGGGACTCAGAAGGCCGGAACCTTCTGTTACCATTGACTTGAGAAGTCATAATATGATGGTCAGCATGGATTGGATATCCAACTATAGAGCCTGAGAACATCTCCGTTATGGAAGAAGTTTCAGAAGCCTTTTCTGAAGACCTGCCATGAACGCCCCTCCGCAGTGACAAGAGGAGTTTAGGATGAACCTCGTGCCGGAAGCGGCACCAGTGCCGAATGACGCCTTACCGACTAGCTTCGTCCGCAAAGCATGGACCTCCGATATAACTGCAAGAGCTGCTAGACAGAGGGAATTAAGGACATGACATCCTTAGTTAAGGACATGAGGAGAAAGTTGACAGTTTCCATTTTGCATAAATTCCAGATAATTGGATATCAAGGATTGGTATCCTTTACCAAGGATTGATGACATGAACAGACCAATCATAAGGTTCTAGTTACCACTCAAAGATCGACTTGAGGGCAGGATGTCCTCAACTGTGACTACAAGGAGGAAATATCCCTAAAATAACCTTTAGGACTCACTTCGAGCATTACGAGTTCCTTGTCGAACCATTTGGCTTAACACATGCACCGACTATATTCATGGACCTCATGAATCAGGTGTACAAGCCGTACATAGATAAGAACACAATTATATTTATTTTATTGGCTACATTCTTATATGGCCAACAACCAAGGAAGGTCGTGAGCAACAGCTGCAATTTACCTTGCAACTCTTAGAGAAAGAACAGTTAATTGCTAAAATGTCAAAAACCGGATTTCAAGTTCGCGAAGTGAGAACTTTAAGATACATGGTGGATAAGAACGAAATTCATGCCAACCCTGCAACCAAGAGCTAAGGAGCTAGAGTTGCAATTATGTGACGCTTCTCGACGAAGTCTCGATTGTACGTCGATGCAACGAGACCACAACATTGCATACGCGGCACATTGATTAAGGAATCATAAGAAGAAACCTTGAGCTAGATACAGTAATTGCGCGCCGCAAATTTGACGTCATTACCTGTAAGGAAACGCTGCACGACCTACTAATCACAAGGGTTGCAGCATACCGTTGATCGTAAAAACTTGAATATTAACATGAATAGACTAAGCTACTGAACGATGCAGACTGTATGGACATGATACGTGCTTGTGTGAAGCTTTAGATGGAACATAAAAAGTCGATCCCCGTTGTGTTGAACGGAGACCAGAGATAAACAATCTACTGGCCCAAGTTGGTCCAGTAAAAACTAGAGGCAAGATCGTTCAGATACGTGATCATATCTAGACAGCCCGCGGAATACAGAAAGATTGCGTCGATGAACGGCGGAAATCTTAAGAACTTGAAATAAGAAGTATAGCTTAAATGAGAGCCTCACCTAGAGAAGGTGTGGTGTGATTTGGAAAACATAAAGGTTGGACCCCGATGTAGGGATCGGAACCATTGTTCACAAGATGAAACTTCCAGAAAAAGATCAGTAGTGATCGCGACACATTCATGTGTCTAGTCTATAGAGGAGTCTGACTCAAGGAACAGTCGTTGTTCCCACAAATAAGAATCACGTCAATGACAAACGACAAAATTACTATAGAAACCTGTTAAGGTTACGGACCAAGAGTCCACAAGATACAAAGAAGACGTAATTGAATTACTTGAGTACGATAAAATTTATATCATGACCCAGAGTACATGGGAACATGAAGGCAAATTTTAAATCTAAGTGATCAAATTTGATTCACAACTCCCCTGCGACTGATGGCATCGCTTGAATTTCGGGACAAAATTCTTTTAACGGGGGGAGACTGTGACAACCGTCACTTCTTCGTACATTCCATACACTAAATGAACAGTAATATCTGCTTAAATAATCGTGCATGATCTAGTTTACAAGACAAACGAATTTTTGATTACTGTTATATACATACAATGGCATTTCATGATACAAGACTTTTATCGTTGCTACATGCAACACGAGATAGTTCAAATGATACACAGAACAGAATTGGCACCATTACCAGACAAACTAAAAATGCTGACGAAGTTCGGTACATAGACAGACAATATTTTGAGGCCCTGTATGAGCCAGAGATGACGTAGTACACTAGTATAGTGTGTAGGGAAGTAAGGACCATAAAACTGCATGCCTAAGTGATAGATGAAGTGCCGGAAAATGCCTAAAACCCATTAAAAATGCAGAATTCTGTATATTTCAGCAATTTTCAGCTTTTTAACAAGCTGGTAATGTGTAAAATTATGGCAAAATGGTCTTGTATGCTTTCCTAAGTGTCGGGAATTAAAAGTGTCACAAAAGGGTACTTAAAGAACACTAAACGGAATAACTTGACACTTTAACGAACCGGTATCTAACCGAACAACTGGACATTACCTGGAACACCAAAATATTGCTAGAAGCATTGTTATATAATTTTGGAACTAGTTATGGTTCCCGAACACCCTAACATACTACATAATGCATGATACACATAAAACACTAGACTTTACCTTTAACTTCCAACTAATTACCTACATTTACCATCAAAGTTACATATAACCCCCCCTCCCCCTCATTATTTACGGCCTAAATATGGACCCACCAAGATTTTCCCTAAATCTTCCAAGATTTCACTAGATCTCATTTGATCTTCTCAATCTTAGTAAGATCACATGTAATCTCCAAATGATCTTCCTTGGATATGCTAAGATTTTGTAGTGTACTAGTTAGTTCAATGTTACACTTAGACCCCCCCCCCCACCACATATACTAGTGAAATCAGTCTTATGGCCTATTTAGTGGATTTTGTTGATTAGTTTAATTGATATTGTCATGTACTAAGAAGACATTAAAACCATTGGGTAAAACTCTTGTTGGAAGTTATAAGAACAACCCTCTAGATCATAATCTTAACAATCACCTCATCTTATCACCTTCACTCATCTCCCCCCCACCCTTCTACATCTCAGCCGAAGATAACCCCCCCCCCCCCACAATCACCATATTTTGGTCATCATTCATACAATCCAAGGTTATCACAAGGTGTAAGGTGCAAGAATAGAAGGTTTGGTGCTTGAAGAACTTGAAGGACCTCACCCGTTTGCTTTTATCCACTCCATATTCATCATTATTCTTCCCTAGCTTGAAGCTAGTAGTAAGATTCTTTTAACACTTGTTACTTAATATTTTTGGTGGTTAAAAGATATATTTTGTTGAAATCATAAGAACACTAAAAGACTTGAACTTGAATCTTGAAACATATGATGAAATGTGATGATATAAAGATGATATGGTGTTGTCTAGTATATGTATGATGATTGCTTGTTGATTTCTTGAGTTGATGATGTTAATCACCACATGAAGCTTGCTAGATGGTGATTAAACACATAATCTAGCAAGTAGGAAGATGATTAAGTAACAACATAAGATAATCATCTTCTAGTAAAGACATGAACTTGAAAATAAAATGATTCTTGTAAAGTAATAAACAAAGTGAACTAGTAAACTTATAGATCCAAGATTTGTGAATGATTTTTTTAAAAAAAAAACAAGTAAAAAGGTGATTTTTGAAAGATCATGGTTTTTATTAAACCTACACTATTTTTAGTAATAAAATAAGTGTAGAAATACTAGTATAATTGGAAGGTTTAATAAATAAACATTTTTGAAAAATATGTGTACAAGTTGTAAACATCTAAAAACCTTAAGAATGAAGTTTATCAAAAAGTAAATATATTTTGGAGGGTAACTAAGGCTACTAAACACGTTACCAAGTTACTACGCGTTTTTGTGAAAGATCAAGTTCATGTTATATTGTAAACGGAATAGTATTACACTTGGTAAGTACAAGATGATTAAGTGATTTGTTGTTGATTGTTTGAATGATTTTTGAAAAGAAAATGATATGCTAAATACCATGGACACCTCCATTTACAAAGGAAACTATGGCGAAATTTTCTAAAAATTCCAACACTTAGAAAATATTTTCTAAACAAGTGTTCACAAGCGTGTTTTAAATTATGATTTATAACATAAATTTTGCCATAAATTTTAGTAACAAAAATACAAGTATTGGAGGTTGGTTTTTGTAACTAAAAATGGGTAAATATATATTTAGAATATATGTTTTACATTAAAGACACTTGTGTGAATATGTGTATACCTTGTGTATAGCTATATTATTTTTGGATTTAAAATAATATGGCTTAACAAAAATACCAAGAACTTACAATCCAAAATAATACCAAAAATTACAAGGAATAAAGTATATAAGTTACACACTTAAGTATTGGCAAACCGAACAAGAACGTAACTTACAAGATATTTCGGAAACTACATTTGTAAGTATATTTTTGGTAAATATTATTTTGGATACAAGGAATGAAAATATGATTATCGTTATTATTACAAAGTATGTCATATTTTCAACAAGAAGAAAAATATAAATATATTATTTTTGGGAGATAAAAATATATATTTTCTTGGAATACATTGTTTTTTACAAAACAAGTTTAAATATATTTTCTAAAGTAAGACTTGAAAATATACTATTTCGGAACTACAAATACAAGAATACGAAAATAGACATATATGGAATACTCCCATCCTTGGGAAGGAAATGCTAAAATAAATACTTGAGAAGTATTATAACTTCGGAAAATGTTAAAGACATAAAGGAAACGTAACTCGAAACATGAATACTAAGGCAAGGCATGGCCCGCTCGTCTAATAGACCCTAGCACATTGTAGGTAGTCATGTTTGCTGACGAGAATTGAGTTATGAGTACTGAAGACGCAAAATAGTGAGTTCATGCTCCCCCTTTTCTTTAACTGTTTTTTGGTTTTATAACTCTCGGGGGTGGAATACATGTTATGAATACATAAACGGTATGAAATGCCTAAGAAATACTAGATCATGTGAGCATAGACTAAATACAGAAATGCCACTAATACTTAATTAGGGACGAGAGTTAGATCTAACGGGTACGGCCGAACCCCACTCATGGTCACAACTAGTACCGAGTAGTGCTTTGGAGTCCCAGTCGAGGTTAATCGACACAGTCGAGGGTAATCGACACAGTCAAGGAAAATCGACATCGAGGAAAATTGACAAGGGTATAAGCCATTACGAGTGCTCCCTATGTCCGCACATGCCTTAAAGTCCTTGTAAAACAATTATGTTCATACACGCTTTTCATACCTGTTTACAAAGGAGTCTCTCAAAGATTTACAAGAATTATAGTACACAAACAAGACGCATGAACTCGCTCAACTTTTGTTGATGTTTTCCAAAATTACATGTATTTCAGGTAACAGGATGGATCTTGGGCGTGGGTGTCGTAACTAGAAGTAGACTTCAAGTTTAGATGCCATCCACTTCTGTTGGTTTGTAACCTAGTCGAAGGTTGTGTTTTAAAAACTTGAATAACCAGTGTTTGTAATACTCAAATTTTATGAATGGATGAACATCGTTTTGATCATGTAGTTGTTTATTACGATTGAATGCAATGATATTAAACTAGTCACACATCATACGCTTTCGCAAAAGTCAGGGTGTGACATAAAATGAGCTCTATCACTCAAAGATTGGAGCAAATTTCAGATGAACAATTGGATATCCTTCCAGTTGAATAGATAAATGAACTTGTTAATCTCATTTCATTAGATGACAAAGAATGTGAACAAAAGTTTTCTGAAGATAAAATCTTAAATGAAAGACATTTTTCTGAAAATAAAGAACGGATCTTTTCTTTAAAAATGAAGAACCAAGGATCTTTCCTTTATAGGAAGAAGAACCCAAAACTGAAGAAAGTTCTTCAGATATTGAAATGTCTCCAAGACATTCAAAACATAGAGTGAATAATGCCTCTACTAGCAGTAATAATAGACGTTCTAATGGAAAAAAGAATACAGAATTTTCCACGCCGTATCATAAAGGTATACCTGATTCTAATAATAATAATAATGGCAGTTCAACTACTATTAATACTATTAAAATTGATTGTATCTTTAACCTCGACAAAAGAAAAGAGGTAATTGATAAATGGAACACTGGGATCAGTCTAATCATTCAGACTAATCCAGAAGAGTTCTCTCATGCTAAGGCTTTGTTATTATTGGTTGAGCATAAGTCTGCAGGAATTGTCCAAAACTTCATCAAAGGAACAACTTGGAAAGAAGATTTGCATGGTGAGGATCTTTTTGATCAAATAATAAATGCAATATACATGATGTTTTTAGGTCTTGACTTCGTGACAGATAAAGACCTAGAAAATCAAAAGTTGCTAGAAAAAGCAAGATAAAATCTTGCTAAAGCACAACTTTGTGATATATGTCTTTTAGACGACTTCACTTGTCTTTATGAAACAAATTTATATAAATTAGGCACAGGTGAATTCCATTCTTGGATTGATGCCTACTTAATGAAAACTCCCATCGTCGGAGAAAAGGCAAAAGAATGATGGAATAAAGAAAAAAATCAGTTTACAATGCACTTTCTTAGGTTTGCTACTAGAATTGTTAAAGAGGAAATTGCAGCCTATTGTGATTTTTCTAATAAACAAAAAACAGTTAAAACGTTTTAATAAAAACTGTTGTAAAAAACTCACTAAGTTACCAAAATTATCTTTTGGCTGTGAACCAACAAGAGATAAAGGTTATTTCAAAAAGAAATATAAAAATAAATATAAAACAAAAACTAAAAAACGTTTTTTGGAAAACCAAGAAAAGAAATTTTCACCGGGAAAATATTTTTTTTAAAGAAAAACGTAAGGTTTGTCCTCAAGGGAAGAAAAAATGTCGTTGCTGGATATGTTCTGAAGAAGGACATTATGCCAACAAATGTCCCAATAGACAAAAATTTCCGGAAAAATTAAAATTTATCTCGGAAGCTGAAATTGAAGGATATTTCCCTTCTGAAAATATTTTTGATGGCTATACGCAAGTATATACATTAGAAATACTAGATAACTTGCAATCCTTAGATTCTTGAACGGAAGACTCAGAATGAATTCTAACCACTCTTTTAGTTGGGGGGGATGAAAATCATAAACAAACTCATTGTTTTGAATTAGCCTATTCATATATAACTAACCCAAATTCACTTTATATCAAAGGAAAAATCCTTTTCAGATGATATAAAACAATTGCTCTACATTGTTATGTAATACAGGGGCAAGTCTTTGTTTAGCAAGCAAACATGTAATTCCTGATGATTTATGGGAAAACACTCCCAAAGATATTAAGGCAATTATTGCTAACAAAGAAGTCATTAAATTAGATAAGGTTTGTAGAAATCTTATAATCTATTTTTCTAGAGAACCATTTACCATTCCTACTATCTATCAACAAGACCCATGTATGGATTTACTTCTTGGAAATAATTTCTGTCAACTTTATGGACCTTTCACTCAATGGTTAGACAGAGTATCTTTTCATCTTAATCAAGAAATGATTTTGATTAAAAAAGTTAAAAAGCCTTTCAAATCAGAAAACCAAATTTTCTTGAATCAATGAAAAAAGATTCAAAGATAAAACAGATTCCTGGAACTAATATAGTTCAAGAGGTTATAAAACCAGAAAGAATATTTTTACTTGAAATACAAAAGTTTCAAAAAATTGAAGAACTACTTGAAAAGGTTTGTTCTGAAAATCCTATTACTCCTGGAAAATCCAAAAAAATGGATGAAAGCATCAATAGAACTTATAGATCCTAAAACCATTATTAGGGTAAAACCTATGAAATACAGTCCACATGACAGAGAAGAATTTAATAAACAGATTAAGGAATTACTTGATTTAAAATTAATTATTCCATGTAAATCACCTCACATGTCTCCATCATTCTTAGTTGAAAACGAAGCTGAAAAAGAAGAGGAAAAAAGCGCATGGTTGTAAATTACAAAGCCATTAATGCAGCTGCTAAAGGCGACAGCCATAATCTTCCTTGTATGCAGGAATTATTAACTCTTTTGAGAGGAAAAACCTATTTTTCTAGTTTCGACTGCAAAAATGGTTTCTGGCAGGTACTGTTAGATGAAGATATTAACTGCATTCACATGTCCGGATTGTCATTATCAATGGAAGGTAGTTCCTTTTGGATTAAAACAAGCACCGAACATATTTCGAAGACATATGCAAAATGCTTTAAGAGGTTTAGAAAACTACTGTACCGTCTATGTCGACGATATTATAGTTTTCTCAAACTCTTAAGATAAACACTATTTTCATGTTTTATCAGTTTTAAAAACAATTTAAAAATATGGAATTATTTTATCAAAAAAGAAAGTTAATCTTTTTAAAACAAAGATAAACTTTTTAGGTCTCGAAATAGATCAAGGGACTCATTGTCCACAAAAACATATCTTGGAAAATTTACACAAATTCCCAGATACTTTAGAAGATAAAAACATCTTCAAAGATTTTTAGGTATTTTAACCTATGCTGAGAGTTATATTCCTAAACTTGCAGAACTTAGAAAACCTTTTCAGGTAAAATTAAAAAAGGATTACATTTGGGAATGAAAACAATCCGATACAGACTATATCAAAAAGATAAAGAAAAACTTAACCAATTTTCCAAAACTTTATCTTCCAAAAGAAAATGAAATGTTAATCATAGAAACAGATGCTTCTCACGATTATTGGGGAGGAGTTTTGAAGGCCAGAACAACCGAAAAGGAAGAAATATGTAAGTATACTTCTGGGAGCTTTAAACAAGCTGAAAGAAATTACCACAGTAATGAAAAAGAATTACTTGGGGTAAAAAACACTATTTCTAAATTTTCTATTTATCTTACTCCTGTAAAATTTCTAGTCAGGACAGATAATAAAAATTTTACTTATTTTCTGAAAACAAAAATTTCTGGAGATAACAAACAAGGTCGACTTGTCAGATAGCAGATGTGGTTTTCAAGATATTCTTTCGACATTGAGCATCTTGAGGGGGGCAAAAACGTGCTGGCTGATTGCTTGACAAAATATTTTCAAAAAACATAAAATAAAAAATACATGCTTCAAATGCTTTCCATGCCTATTTAAGGAGCACACATCCTTCAAACAAAGAACCACCTATCACTTTCACAAAAGCAAGATTTATTCTTAAAAAAGGATATGGAGAATTTAAAGGCTTTACGCCTGAAAGAAAAAATTCTTTTGATAGAATTAAAAGCTATTCAAGATCAAATAGTTCTCTATGACGAAAGTCTAGAACCAACTGCTAATTCAAAGCAGAAATCCTCAAGGAAACAATCTGAATCTATTCCCTCTCAAACGGCGAAGGGTAAAGAAAAATCAAGTCTGTTTACTCATGTTGCTTTGGAAAAAAGAAAAAATAGAGTAAATGAAGTACTAAAATCTTCATCTAGCCCAGAAGCAAACGGCTCTGGTAAAGGCATATCAAATCCGTTGATGGCTGACAGTTTGCCAAACACTGAAAAGGTCTCTCTCAGACCAAGTTACTCTCAAGTTACTCAAACACCAGAAAATCTTAAATCAAGATTTTATGTTATCTTTGATGGCGAACACAGAGGAATTTATGAAGACTGGTCTATAGTAAAAAGTTATGTTGAGAAAACTGACTATCCCTTCAAAAAATTTGGGTCATTATTTCAAGCCCAACAAGAAGCCACCGGATATTCAGCAAACTTCGGGAAAAAAGAAATACCTTTAAAGGTAACCAGTTTTTCTAAACCTTTGAAGCCCAAGAAAAAAGAAAGGGTCATTGAATTCAGGAACACTTTCTCAAAACCAACAATAAAAGAAGAGAAAGAAGAAAAAGATATTATATCTTTAGACGAATTCGGAACAATTTGCTCAAAGGCTCGAGCCCTAAACCAAAACGATTTCGAGTTCGAACATATTTACACGCAAGATAAGGCTACTAAAAGTCTTATTATCTTTTGTCCAGGTGCAAGCCCAGAACTAGTTTCTCTAGCATTTTCTGTTGGATTAGCAAAGTTCATTTACCCTTCTCCTAATTTACTTGAAATAAGTAATTTATCCGAAGGAGTGAAGAAAGCTATCAAAAATTTTTGAAAGAAAATTGCCGCTGCAAGAGATGCAAATATCTTCATCAAGTGTAGTTCTACACTCCCTGACTGGTGGTATCAAGGAAAAACCTTTCCAAGTTACCATCATTTAGAAATTGGTATTGCCAAAACAAGAACAGTCAAACCTTCAAGGGTTATAAAAGAAGACTATGAAGACTAGGAAAGATGGTTAGATATTAGGACAAAAGGATTTATACAAATCCAAAATAACCTACAAAAAAATAAAGCGGGAAGCTTTAATAAAGTAAATTATTGCAGCACCAACTGCATAATTACTAGCTACAGTGGAACTCCATTACCACTACATGAAAAAGAAGTTATAGAAAGGATGGAGCAATGCATTATTTTAAATAAGATAGAAGCAGGCCCCGTCACTAAAGAACAGCTTTGCCAAAAGTTACAACGCACATTTGAAAACCATCAGGGCGAATATTGTAAAGCATCTTCTTCGGAAGAAAACAAAACCTCTGCTGAAAAAGGCAGCTATTCTTCAGATGAAGACACTCGAGAACTGGACCCACACATGGGTTTGTCGATTAAATAAACGTCATCCATGACGATTGATTAAGGGCTATAATGGTCTTTTGTAAAATTCATTTCTACTATGTAAAGAAGTTGAATTCTTTAAGTTTAGGCATCCCTTATCTCTCGTATCATTTTCCTTTCCAACTTTTCATTTGTAACAAATATTTGTGTAAGGAAGAACTTCTTGATATTTACATAATACTCTTCTTTAGCAAGGAGACCACTCACTTACACACATTTGTTACAAATGAAAAGTTGGAAAGGAAAATGATACGAGAGATAAGGGATGCCTAAACTTAAAGAATTCAACTTCTTTATATAGTAGAAGTGAATTTTACAAAAGACCATTATAGCCCTTAATCAGTCGTCCCATGTGTTGGGTCCAGTTCTCGAGTGTCTTCATCTAAAGAATAGCTGCCTTTTTCAGCAGAGGTTTTGTTTTCTTCCGAAGAAGTTGCTTTACAATATTCGCACCGATGGTTTTCAAATGTTCGTTGTAACTTTTGGCAAAGCTGTTCTTTAGTGGCGGGGCCTGCTTCTATCTTATTGAAAATAATGCATTGCTCCATCCTTTCTAGAACTTCTTTTTCATGTAGTGGTAACGGAGTTCCACTATAGCTAGTAATTATGCAGTTGGTGCTGCAATAATATACTTTATTAAAGCTTCCTGCTTTAATTTTTTGTAGGTTATGAAGGGTTGACTGTTCTTGTTTTGGCAATACCAATTTCTAAATGATGGTAACTTGGAAAGGTTTTTCCTTGATACCAGTCAGGGAGTGTAGAACTACACTTGATGAAGATATTTGCATCTCTTGCAGCGGCAATTTTCTTTCGAGAATTTTTGATAGCTTTCTTCACTCCTTCGGATAAATTACTTATTTCAAGTAAATTAGGAGAAGGGTAAATGAACTTTGCTAATCCATCAGAAAATGCTAGAGAAACTAATTCTGGGCTTGCACCTGGACAAAAGATAATAAGACTTTTAGTAGCCTTATCTTCCGTGTAAATATGTTCGAACTCGAAATCCTTTTGGTTTAGGGCTCTAGCCTTTGACCAAATTGTTCTGAATTCGTCTAATGATGTTAGTGCAATAACGTCTGTAGCTTCCGTCAACATGTAGTCATATTTTGTATAGTTGTGTGTATGTTTTGTATGTGTGTATGTAAAGCAGGACAGAATCGGGTGAAGTTTTTGTTAAGTGTTGTTGATGCCAGCCGATCGGCTAGCCCAGCCGTTCGGACAGCCCGGCCGATCGAGCAGGCTACTCGATCGGTTAGCATTGTCAGCCGATCGGCTAGCCCAGCCGATCGGCCAGCACTCTCTTATTCTGTCCTTGCCTATAAATAGCTGGTAGGTCAGTTTATTTAGAACCTTTTGACACTTTCACTTGCTACCTACCTTTTGTATGTCTGAGTTCTTTCTAGCTCCTGTACATTTTCACATCATTCAATAGAATATCAGACGGTGATTCAAAGTAGAATGTTGTCTTTGTATATCTGCTATGTGATTATATGAATTCCGCCCATTGATCACTTTAAGATTCAACTACGTTTACGAAAAAGAAGATCCCATCCGAGGGACCAACAAGTGGTATCAGAGCATTAGGAAGCTGAATCGAGACCTACAGAGACGAATTCACCGGAATTCAAGCCGTTCTTGTTGATTTAGAGACGAATTCACCGGAATTCAAGTCGTGTTTGCTGTGTCAGAAACAAATTTCACCGGAAATTTGTTATTTCTATCATTCCGACTCAAATTTCACCGGAAATTTGACCGATTCTTCTATATTCTTCTCAGATCTAGCTTTACTTTTCGCTTTTACATCTTAAAACCAGAAAAACTTAAAATTCAGTGAGATTTTACGGTTAAAAATTGACAAATTTGCTATCAATCGAATCGCAATCATTATAATTACAATCCTACAAAGTTTCACAATCAAATTCAATCTAAAACTTGTTCAAATTGATCAAAATCTATGGAAAACTGTTCATGTTTGCTGATGTCAGCCAGTCGAACGACCTAGCCGATTCTTGTACTTGCTGACGTCATCATTCCAGTTGCATAACCGTTCAGATATTTTCAAGTGTTGCTGACATAATCAGTGTTAGCCGATCAAACAAGCAATTTGATCGGACAGCATTGTTGGCATTTGATATTGTTGTTGACATCATATTGCTAACCGATCGAATACGCCACTCGATCGGACAGTAATTATGTACTGATTACATAGTTGTGTTTGTCAGCCGATCGATCGAGTCACTCGATCGAACAAGCCAGCCGATTGTGGGTGTGCTGATCGATCGAACGAGCCATTCGATCCAAGTGTCCTTGTGTTTACATCTTTGAAATTCAAAATTTTTCTAAGTGTTTGATAAACATCTCAGGTACTTAACAATGGAAGAAATTATGAACCCATTCAGTGAAATGTATGCGTTTGCTGGTAATGGTGGAGATGATTCAACAAACCGAACAAATGAGAATACTCCAAGTACGAGAAAGACGTTGACAGAAGCACTTAGTGTGGAAAGCGCTTATGGAACCTATAATAAGCCACCAAAGCTGTTAGCAATTGAAGATTATAACCGGTGGGCAAAACGATTCGAGGAATGGTTGAAAGCCTTCGCGTACCCCAGTTGGAAAAGCTTAAAAAATGGTTTTAACAATGGAAGAGAAGACTTTGAGAACATGTCAGAAAGTGAAGAGATTGAATATTTTGTGGCTGAACAGAAATGTCTAGCTTTGATTAACCAATCAGTGAGAGAAGATATTATCTCACTGATTGATTATTCAAATGCAAAGGATCTCTGGGATAAATTACAAAAGAAATGTGTCGGTTCTGCAGAAATCATTAAAAACAAAAAGAAACTGCTAAAAAAAGAATTTGATCTGTTTGGTTGTCTTAAAAATGAGTCTGTTCCAAAAATGATTGAATGTTTCGGGCATCTAAAGCTAGAGTTGGCCAGGCATGGAATTGTTTTTACTCAAGAGGAACTTGTAGACAAGTTATTTGATTCTTTACCAGACGAATTGGATTGGCAATATTTCGTAATGATGATCAAGAATACAATCCAGCCAAGTGTTCTAATAGTTGATTTGTTGATAGAGAAACTTGAGAGTCATGAGCTTGAAATAAAGAAGACACATAAAGTCAATCACTCATTATATCAACAAAATGTGGAACTTTATTATCCGAAGAGCTTGATGCAAAAGACAGGATCTCCGAAAACAGCCTTCACTGCAGAAAGTTCACAACCAATGACTCAAGAAACCTCACACAGTGGTTTTCATAGTGGAATGTCTTCCAACAATCCAAGTCAAGGACCATCTTCAAGCACATCAAACCAACAGCAAACTGCACCAAAGAATGTCTTTCAATGTAATATCGCTGTTGATTTGAAAAATGGTCAAAATTTCAGTGAGGAAACAGCGAAACAACAGATGATTTTCTTAGCATCTGTATTGGAGTCATATGAAGGGTTAGTCGCTGGGAATCTTGGCAATACCAATCTGACAAAGGAAGATTACGATCAAATAGATCCTGAAGAAATGGAGCTAATTGATATTCATTGGGCTATGGCCAGTGCTGTTCGTCGAGCACAACGCTTCATGGAAATAACTGGCAGGAAAACAATTGGTGGTCCATCTACCAAATTGGGTTTCGATAAGTCTAAAGTGACATGCTTCAAATGCAAACAAAAAGGTCACTTTAAACGAGAATGCAGAAATGAGTATGTTGATGAGTCTGCTAATCCGTTCCGAGAAGATTACTACAAGAAAGCCATTTACCATCAGAACAAATCAGAACCTCCAAGGCTGAAGCAGATTGAAGAAAAAGATAAGGAAAAGTCAAGAGCTCTAGCAGTCATTCATGATGATGAGGGATACGACTGGAGTGAGATATTGCCTGAAGAAGATGCAGTTGGTTACGCATTCGCAGCAGGAAAGATTCTTCCGTTCAAAGATACAAGAACAGAAGAAGAAAAGTTTGTGAACAGAAGAATGAAAGCCCAAACAAAAGTAAGCAGAATCTATACCATTTACAAAGAAGCAAAAAGGGCTAAAAGGTGGGATCCAGACAGAGAATGTTATCTTGATCCTCAAGGTAATATCGCAATCGATCCAAGTTCACTCAGTGTTGATGCAATCATTCAGCAATATACTGAAGAAGAGGAAGCTAGACAGAGAGAATGGTGGGGTGAAGGTGAAAAGAAAGAGAAAGAAGAAAAGGTAAAGTCAGCAGAAAAGAAGATTGATGATCGGGTGATAGATACATCACAGGAGCTCACAGCCGAAAATCTGATGAAGATGGCAGACAAAGTTCTAGCTGCAAAAGAACTGGAGGTAGATTCTAGTTCTGGAACTGAGTCAAACGCCAAGGTCAGTCAGATAAACATGAATGTAGTGTCAGGTAAGAAAGACAAAAGCGAAAGTGACTGCAAGAATTGCATGAAAAATTGCAAAGATTGTAGTACTATCGCTTATCTCAACCACAAAAAGGTTGAAGATCTGACTAAAAGAGTCAGAGAGGTTGAAAACCAAATCTTAAACCGGGATAAATTGCTAAAAGCTTTAAACGATCGTGCAAAAGAGTTAACTGAAAAAATTGAAAGTGATAAAAGTGACATAGAAAGAACAAAGAAAGAAAATGAAAAACTCATTCTTGAAAATCGTCACATCACTGAAAATTTTGAGAAGCTTAAGCGAACGGTTAAAGATTCGGACGATCGAAATGGGAAAACAACAAAAGAAAATGTTCAACTGACGGGTGTGTTAAGGGTAAAAGAGGAGTTAATAAACAAACAATTGGATGAAATTGCTAATCTGAAGCTTCAATTTCAAGAAGCAAAAATCGAAAATGAACACATCCAATTAAAATTAACTAGTTACAACTCCGCAAGCTTTGTTCTGCAGCACATTGTTCCCAAACCCATCGGGAAAAACAAAGCTGGCGAAGATGTATTTTCGGACGGAACTGGAGTGCGATATCATCAAGTCCCACCACATGTTTTAAACAATTTCTCAAAGAAAAAGTCCGGACTGGTTAATGATGATGAAAATTCAGATGAAATAAAACTTCCAGAGTCGATTGATGTTACATTCTCAACATCATCATCTGATGATAGTGTTCAGACTGATATTGTCAAAAGCATGGCAGAAAGTGTCTTAGAGTCTGATTCAAATGAAGATGATGGTTGTTTCTTGGATAAATACATTCCGAAACAAAAATCCAAGAACAACTTAAATGAAGAACCAAATCTTGTCATGTACAAGATGTTGGGTTCAGATAAGTTGTTTTCGGATACTGAGTTTCCGATTGAGAATGTAAATGTCAACAAATTGAAAAATGTTTACAAATTAATCGAAGTTGAGTTGACAGAAGTGAAGAGTTTGAACCAAACAAAAAGATAAATGAATTTTGAAAAAGATAAAGCTTACTACAAGAAACCCGTTATTCCTCCACGTTTTTCTAATAACAATCGAAACAATTGGTCGAGTGGATATCAGGGGGGTAAGTCTTATCAGAAGAAAATTGTTCAAAGCAAGAAGTTTATTGAAAAGAAAGTATTTGTGAACAATTTGAGTTCGTTTTCAAATGAAGAACCTGAAATTTTTTCAAAATCAAACAAAGAATTCTTTGAGGAAAAAGCCTCACAACCTCAGTCTGAAGGCACTAGTCGGGTTGTTGACACCCGAACATGTTTCAGATGCAATCAAGTTGGACATATTGCACGAAAGTGTACCAACTTGAAGTCTAAGACTGATGTTGTTGAAAATCAAAAGAAGAAAAATGATGAGAAAGAAAAGGCTCCATTGATTGTTGAGAAAAAGAGTTTGAAAAATGACAACACCAAAGTCAAAACGGAACCCGTAAAGAAGGTGGTAATTAAAAATGATAAATTTTACAAACGGTTCGCGACAACTCAACAAACATGGAAACCGAAAGTTGCCGAAATTAGAGCAAGTAGTTCAAAATCAAAGGTTTCTGAAATGGAAAAACAATCATCTTCTACCTCATTGGTAAAGATAAGTGTTCCTGAAAAGAAAAGGGTTCCATTATCTCAACAAATTTGGAAACCAAAAAGTGAGAAGAAAATTTCAACTTCCGAGGTGAAAAAGTCTGAAGAATCAATTACGGTTGATTATGATGCAAATTGTCCACCTCTCAACGCTGAAAATTTCAAAATTCAAATTGCAAGAGTCAAAGTTACACCTAAGGCTGATGAGGCCTGGGTGGACTCGATGTTTGACTGAACAATTTGAATTGCCGGAGCTTCCTTGATCGCGAAGCATGAATCGGCATCCTTTATTGAAATGTTTTAATCATGGTTGTTTATATGCAGGATCTTCCACAACTTGTTTCAAGATGGATCATGGATAGTGGAGCTTCCAGACATATGACAGGGAAGACTGCATTGTTATACGATGTGAGGAATATAAATAGAGGATATGTTGGATTCGCGGGCAATCAAGGTGGTCGTATAATTGGTGAAGGAACGTTATCAAATGGGATTGTAACGTTTGAAAGAGTCAATTACATTGCTGAGCTGGAGAACAACCTACTAAGTATTTATCAGATCTGTGACAGAAAGTACACCACTCACTTCACTGACAAAGAGTGTTTGATACTAAAACCGGGATTTGTTGTACCTGAGGAGTGGATCATCATGAGGGCACCAAGAGTCAACGACCTGTATGTATTGGATATGAGAATAGCAACGACAACAACGGGTCAGGCTCATTGTTTTGTGTCAAGAGCAACTGAGAAGGAGTCAAGATTGTGGCACCGAAAGATGGGGCATATACATCTTCGAAAAATGAATCACTTGGTGCACAATGATCTGGTTACAGGAGTTCACATCAAAGGTTTTCATCTAGAAGGGGAGTGTATAAGTTGCATTAAAGGCAAACAGAAGAAAAACTCACACCCCAAAAAGCAAGTCAATTCAGTTTCACGACCGTTGGAAAGACTTCACATGGATTTATTTGGTCCTGCGAATGTCAAAAGCATTACCGGAGATTACTATTGCTTGGTCGTCACTGATGATTATTCTAGATTTTCTTGGGTATCTTTCTTGAAGACAAAGGATGAAACGGTTGACAGTCTGATGGCGTTATTCAAAAAGATTGAGAATTTGTACCAGAGGTGTATCAGAAGAATTAGAAGTGATAATGTTACTGAATTCAAAAACAACAAGATGGAAGAATTTTGTGAAAAAAGAGGTATACTGCATGAGTTTAGTGCTCCGTACACTCCGCAGCAAAATGGAGTAGCAGAACGCAAAAACCGGACACTAATCGAGACAGCCAGAACTATGCTCACAGATTCAAAACTTCCAATAAATTTTTGGGTTGAAGCTGTTTCTGCCGCATGCTATACTCTCAACAGAGTTCTCACCATAAAGAAATTCAACAAAACATGTTTTGAATTGATCAATAACCGTAAGCCTAACTTGAAGTATCTTGAACCGTTCGGGTCACCCTGCACGGTGATAGAACCTTTTGGAAAATTTGGTCCGAAGTGCATCGAGGGTATATTTGTTGGATATGCAAGTCCTTTACGTTGTGTCTTCGTGCCAAGTGAAAAGCGGATTATTGAAGCTGCAAATGTTGAATGTCAAGGTAATACGATGCCGCCTCAGAACCCAGGAGATTCATGGAGTTACCATTACGACACGTTGTGGGATTCATTTGATGTGATGGAAGAACCTGAAGATGAAGAAGACTTCTTTGATGAGCTGGATATTCTTAGAAACTATGAGTCATCAGAAGAAAGATTTCCAGCACAGTATTCTAGGCAATCTCAGAAAACTTCAAATGATGATGAAGCAGGTCCTAGTAATGCTGGTGAACAAGATGATACTCCAGAGAATCAGACGGCAACAAATGATGACTCAACATCTGATATTGGTCCAACTTTTGATCATGGAGATTCTGAATCTGAGGGGGAGCAAATCCAGATCTTAGGTCAAGCAAATCCTATCAGTGAAGAAGGTGCAAATCAAAATGTCACTAATCTGGAAGGCAATGTGGATGTTGCGAGTGAAGTAATGCCCATAACTCTTTCATATCATCCGGAGGAGCTGATCATCGGAGAACTTCAATCAGGAGTTCGCACCAGACATCAAATTGACCAAGGGCTTACTAGTTTTTATTCATCAGTAGCACCTCTACAAACTGAATTTTCACTATGTTGTTTTATCTCGCAGATTGAACCTCGAACGTATAAGGAGGCGCTTACTGAAGATTCTTGGGTCAACGCGATGCAAGAAGAGCTGAACCAGTCTGAGAAATTAGGTGTTTGGAAACTGGTAGATTTACCAGAGGGTCACAGAAAAATCAACACCAAATGGGTGTTCAAGTGTAAGAGGGACGACAGAGGTGTAGTGGTCAGAAACAAAGCTCGACTTGTTGTTCAAGGCTTCAGTCAACAGGAGGGAATTGATTTTACCGAAGTGTATACTCCTGTAGCACGACTAGAAGCAATAAGAATTTTCCTAGCATTTGCATCATGGAAAAACTTTAAAGTCTACCAGCTTGATGTGAAGTCGGCCTTTCTCTACGGCAAAGTGAAGGAGGAAGTGTATGTGGGACAGCCACTGGGTTTTGTCGATCCACACCACAAGAATAAAGTGTATCTCTTGGATAAAGCATTAGATGGCTTACACCAGGCCCCGAGAGCCTGGTATGAGACGTTATCTCAGCATTTGCTAGCCAATCACTTCATCCGGGGAACAATAGACGCCACTCTCTTCACGAAGATAGTCGACGGTCACCTGCTGATAGTACAAATTTATGTGGATGACATAATTTTTGGGTCAACAAACGAGGACTTGTGCATAGACTTTGAACAAGTGATGAAGCAAAAGTTCGAAATGTCATCAATGGGGGAAATGAAATTCTTTTTGGGACTCCAAGTTGATCAACTTCCTGAAGGAATTTTCATACACCAGACGAAGTACGTTCATGATATTCTAGAGAAATTTGGAATGTCAGGTTCTACTCCTGCGGCAACCCCATTAGCAACAAATCATGGGATTCACCCAGATCTCACCGGAGACAGGGCAGATGAAACACTTTATCGTTCCATGATTGGTTCTTTGATGTATCTTACTGCTTCAAGACCCGACATTATGTATCCGACGTGCCTCGCAGCAAGATTTCAATCTAACCCAAGAGCTTCGCACTTGATCATTGTGAAAAGGATATTACGCTACCTGAAGGGAACTCCATCGTTGGGGTTGTGGTATCCTAGAATAGGCGATTTTACGCTCGAAGGGTATTCCGACTCGGATTTCGGATGCTGCAAAGTCAATGCCAAATCAACAACTGCAGGATGCCAGTTCTTTGGACCTCGCTTGGTCACCTGGCAGTGTAAGAAACAAACATCTGTTGCGCTATCCACATGTGAAGCAGAGTACATTTCTGCCAGCAGTTGCTGTTCTCAGATTTTGTGGATACAGCAACAGATGCGCGATTACGGTTTGCAGTTTCTTAACACTCCTCTTTTTGTTGATAATGAGGCCGCAATTAATATAACAAAAAATCTGGTACATCACGCTAAAACCAAACATATAGAAATTCATCATCACTTTATTCGCGATTGTTTCGAGAAAAAGTTGATATGAATTGAGAAAATCAACACTGACGAGCAAAAAAGCTGATTTACATACCAAAGCATTTGATAGATCACGTTTTAAATATCTTTTAAAATTGAATGGTATGATGCTTTTGTCGGTGAAGGATGGGATTGTTGGCGTTGATGAGGATACCACTGTAGATGATGTTGATAATCTATCTGCAATGGTTTGTCGATTTTTTACCTGTTTTGGTCTTTAGGGGGAGATAGGTATATCTGTATATATTCTTTTTAGAAAATTCAAAAACATTAAAAAATCAAAAAGCCAAAAACATGATAAAATTTCAAAATCCAAAAACAATAAAAAAAATATGAAAAAGAGCATGTGTAAAAAGGGAAAATGATAGTACATCAGCTAGACTGTTACGGTATGCTAAAGATTTGCAAAGTTTTAAAAGGTTTAAACAGTCTCACTAATGATGTGTCAATAGTTTTTTACACAGTCAATAGATTTGTTCGGGATATAAACTTAAAAAATTCATAACGAGACTTACTTTGTGGGGAACACTATTTGGATATATAGGTAACCCCTGAAATCTCGTTTGATAGGTCCCTTATTCTGAGATACTAGGTCTTTATACTCAGTGATATCTGGGGTATTATTCCGAGACTTCTGCTGAATGGAAATTCTGACCTAGTCCCCGAATAATACTTTCCGCAAAATGCTTGAAACATAGCATCACCCCCAGCAAGCTGATGAAACAATAAAATTGATAGTCGCTGCTGTTGAAATCAAAAGATCCTCTAAAGGGGACACACCGAAAAGTCGAAGCCGTCATCTCTCTGCGTATACGGAAGTATCGACCTGAGCTCTCACGGCCCTCGCATTTAACCCCTTACAGATATCATCTGTGGTATACTCACCTGTAAGACTGAATACTGGGAACTTGATACGGGAGTATATTCAAAAGGTGGGACACACGAATGAGTTAAGTTTTAAGACATCTAAATCATATCCTGAATAAATTGAAATCTGTGAGAAAACTTAAAATGGATCAGTATATCGACAATCGAGGTGAATTGTTTAATCCTGAATATGAAATGAAGCTTAACGGTACTTGTAACATGTCTAAAAAGATGATATGATTCCCTGACACGCTCATCAAAAATATGTTTGTATATAGATTTCTTTCTTTACATTCTGTTTTTCAGTTTCAGTTATACTTTTATAGGTTAGAGTCTGCTTATAAAACTCAAAAAGATTTTACACTTCTGCTTTATTTTTGACAAACCAAAGCGGAGGATTGATCTTCAGATTCACAGTCTAATGCAAGTTGCAGGAAGTTGTTCTGAGCTGAAAAACAAGTTGGGAGCTAATCTTGATACAAACAAAGAAAATAAAAAATCAAAATGCAAGTTCATTAAGTTGAAACTTGTAGAATTTTCAGAAAAATGTTTAAAATATCAGTTTGTTTTTGCTTTGAGTCAACCAAGGTCATTAAGTTGAACTTGGTCGACAAATTAAGTACCTAGGGTCATTAACTTGGACCTAGATATTTAAGTGGATTTCTCGAACACTGATAATGTGAAAAAGGTCAAAAAGTCAAATCGGTTTGAAAGTCAAAGTGCCTTGGATCGAACAGGCCAGCCGATCGGCTGGACCAGCCGATCGAACTGCCTAGCCGGTTCATTGACACACTATAAATAGGAGTTCATGCTTCATTTGTTTTTTTTTTTTTTTTGCACTTCGATCGAACCAAAAACACTCTCAGCCGATTCACTGATTACACTATTTTCATTGATTTTCATTTCTCTTTGCATCAAGATCTTTGATTTGTTGGTTTACTCATCATCTCAAATGGCAAAGGTATGTTTTCTAACATCAAAATCTTTGAAATCCTTCTTGTTCTTCATGTTCATATCTGTCGGTTCTTTAATCTCAGATTTAGGAAGATTTAGGATGTTTTGATGAAATCTAGGTATAGGGTTTTGTTCACAATGCAAAGATCTTTAAGTTTACCGGTTCAATTTCTGAAAAATCATGCTAAAACTTGATTGATCTAAGATCAAGATGTTACGGCAGTCGGCATGTTCATCATGAATTTAGACCTTGTTTAGGACGAATTAGACAAGAATGAACATAGGGTTTTGATCGCGACAACATTAGGAACATAGATCTGTGCTCAATTTGTAATAATTAGCATAAATTTTTGAATCATCTGTTTATGTTCTTCAAACTGTTCTTCATCGAAGATGCCAGCCGATCGGCTAGCCCAGCCGATCGGACAGCAATCATAATGTGCCTTAGTTGTTGTTGAATAAAGTAGTTCATGTCTTGAAAAATGTGCTTTGATTGTGCTAAGTGCTTGGAATGTGGTTTTGCATTGTGCTAGCCGATCGGCTAGACCAGCCGATCGAATAGCAATGTGCTAGCCGATCGGCTAGACCAGCCGATCGAGTAGAAATGAAGATCATGTGTGTTTGAATGTTTGCTTTGAAATCTGTGTGTTTGAATGTTGATGCCTTGAAATGTGTGCTAAATGTTTGCTATGAAATCTGTGCGTTTGAATCATTTGAAGAATACTGTTTGATCATAGCATTGCCAGCCGATCGGCTAGACCAGCCGATCGAACAGCAATGACAACATTGTCAGCCGATCGGCTAGACCAGCCGATCGAACAGCAATGTGCCAGCCGATCGGCTGGACCAGCCGATCGAACAGGAATTGCTCTTCTATTGAAAAGCTTTTGTTAGTCAATAGGGCAGCATTACTTGTTGAAAGGATAGTATTTTTTACACACTTAGATTTCTGTGCATAAGTTTGCCAACCGATCGAAGAGCATTTGCTAGCCGATCGGACACCATATGTAAGAACTTGTTTGTCACATTTTGTCAGCCGATCGGCTGGACCAGCCGATCGACCAGGAACTGTCACTATAATCATTCTCAGCCGATCGAACAGTAATGCTCTTCGATCGACCAGACCAGTCGATTCTGTAGTGTTATCACATAGGAATTTCAAGTGTTAGAAAAATTTTCAATATTTTCAGTCTTATGTCTCTATTCTTGTTTGAATGATTTATACTGAATATTTTTACAGGGACGAGGAAAAGAGAAAGACAAGAGTCATAACATACCTTGTGAAATTGATTCTGAATCAACCACTGGTACTGTGGTAGAAAAGATGGCAACATTTTTGAGAGAGAGCAGAATAGCTAAAGCTATGTCTGATAAAACTGTGATTTATGAAGCACATGTTAGAACATTCTAGAACACTGCTAGATATGAAGATTCAGACAAGATTATACATGCAGTATTGAGAAAGAAGGATCAAGCTGGAAAGGATGTAGATGTGGAATTTAAGTTTGATGTAGGAGATGTGAGGAGAGTTCTAGACTTACAAGATTCTGATAATGATCCAACAATCATGTCTGAACGTCTTGTAAAAGGTTTGTGGTGTAGAATGGGTTTTACTGGGTACATAAATGGAAAAATGTACAAAAGAAGCTTCTCCAAAGCATATAGATACTTAATGCACTGCATGATACACTCAATGGGACATAGAAAGGGAGCATATGATGAGGTTGCTGATTACATCATGAATATGATAACAAGCTTGGTGCTAAACAGAAGGTACAACATTTCACAAGTAATCTTTGAATACATGAAGGAGAATTGTGAAGCTGGAGCAGATAAGTACATCATGTATCCTAGATTCATCATGATGTTACTAAATGACAAAATCAAAGATCTTCCGAAGGATTGTGAGGATGTGATGGAGATGAGTGTTGTAAATAAGACAACAATAGGAAGAATTACAAAAGATAAGGATGAGAAAACCAAGCAAATGATTTGCATAATAAAAGATAAAGCATATGTTGCTCCTGAAAACGATAAATGGAGACATGACGATAGCAACTCATACAATGAAGATTCAAAGATGAGTGAGATGGTTGAGAAAAAGACTAGGTGGTGGCATGTTAGAGATGGAAAAAGGAAAAGGACACCTAAGTCATCCCCTGCGGTTGTTATTCCTAAAGAAGGAGAAAATGGTATAGTGAAAGGGGGAGCATTAAGACAGTTAGATCACATATGATTTAAATGTTACTAATCTTGTTGTTTATGTTTGTCTTGTAGGGTCTTCTGGAGAGCCACAGCAGAAGTTAATTGATGAGACAGTTCTAGAGCCATCTGTGGTGATTGAACAAGGTGCTGATTTGTTAAAGCAACCTTTGGAAAGCTATTTGAAAAAGAACGAAGAGGTTGCAGCACGACAAGCTCAAGGAACAAGTGTTCATGCTGAAAAGGTTACAAGGGTTCAACCAGAAACAGAAGCTTTAAGGAGTTCAAGTGATGGAGATTCTGAAGCTACTCAATCTGAATCTGAATTAATTCCTGAAACTGTTGGTAAAGGAAAAGTTCAGTTGAAGAAAAGACCGTCAAAGAAACAAAAGGGTTCAGATGATGAAGATTCTCCTTATAATCCTGAAAAGTCAAAGAAACAAAGAAAGAAACAAAAGGCAGCTCCAGTTGGTGTAATTCCCAGAAATGTCAGATCAACGAAATCAGGAGCTGAGTCACAAAAAGATAAAGAAGGAAAGGCAGCTCAACATGTTCAGAAAGAAAAATCACCAAGTGTTGATGTTCCAAAAGAACCGGAGGTGAAGGCAAAAGAAGTTCCAGTTGTGGGAACAGAAAAGAAGACAGGTGATGATGATTATGTAGAGATCACTGGATTCAGAGCTGCCAGTCCAAAACCTGTTCAACAAGATATTCCTAAGTCATCACATCAGAAAGTAGAAGATTTTAATTTTGACTTTGACAATATTGGTTCGGTTACTGGTATTTTCTCAGAAGATCTTCCAGGAGAAAGTGATATGTTCAATGATCAGGCGGTTAAAGAACTGATGAAGAAAGTTAAAGAACTGGAGAAAGAGAAAGCAAAAGCTGAGGAAGAACGTGATATGCTGAAAAGTCAAATTAATGATCTGATGGAAGCTCACAATAAAGTAGTTGCAGCATTGGTCGAAAAGGAGAAAAGGATGAACCAAATGAAGGATGATGTCGAGGGAAATTCTAAAGTGTTTGATTCGTTAACTCAAGAGATATCTTCTTTGAATGCCAAGATAAAGGATCTGGAGAATGTAAATCAAACATTAAATCAGCTTCTCAATGAGATGAGTGAAGCTTCGTCAAATGAGATGAAGGCTATGAAGTTGGAGATGGAAGCTATGAAAGCTGACAAAGTAATGAAAGATCAACAACTTCAGATGCTGGTTGCTGTGGTTGAAAGTCATTTGAAGATGAACATTCATGCTGCGTTTGATGAAATTGATGTGATGAGAGCTAATGAAAGGAGATTGGAATGTGAACGTCAAATGGCTGAAGAAGCAAACCTAAAGAACAAAGGAATAGTTGAAGAGGTTGAGGTAGTTGATGCATCTTCGAGTCAACCAGAGGTTGGAGGTTCTTCTTCGCAACCTGATGTTGAAATGATTGAAGTGGTTGGGGTTCAAGAACAAGAAGTTGTTGAAGATGATCAAGAGATGGTTGAAGCTGAAGCTGAAGAGCCTCATGAACCAGAATACTTGATTGTTGGTGAGCCTATTGAGCCTATTATTGTTGAAAATGTTCTTCGAAGAGTTGAAATTATTCAAAGAAGAAGAAGAGCAAGGGAAGTACTTTTGCTGGAGTATACAACTGACAAATTTGTGTTAGTTGGCAATGCTTACCCTGTGCCATACAATTTGAAAGAAGTGGCAAAGTTGTTAAAGTTTCTTGATCTAAAAAGAAAAGGAAGGATAGCACGTGGAGAGATTGTGGATGAAGATTCTGATAGAGAGTTGTTTGGAGATGATGAAGAAGAAGATGAAGATGATTCTGATGATAAAGATGATAAAGCTGATGATAAGTCTGATAAAGATGACAAAGGCGATGACGACAATGATCAAGGTGCTTCGGGTTTATTAATCAGTGAACCAAATGTTCAAGAAAGAGTGGATGAGCTGATGAATAATGAAATAAATGAGCAGGAGGATGAAGTTGATTATGAAGCATCGTCGTCTGGAAAACAATCTGTTTATCAGGTACTTCTTTCTAACCCTACTGTCATTTACTTATCTGGTAAACAAGGAAAGGTAGAGGTTAAAAGAACAAGGGCTGAAATGTTAGACGAATTGGGTTTGGAAGATGGAAAATTTAAATTTGATATTGAAGACGAAATTCCTCACTCACCTGCAAAAGATTTCGAGCCTAGATATCCTCATGAAGCTGATCATTATGATGACGTGATTGTTGAAAGTGCGTCAGATTCAGAGGAAGATAGAGTTGATTTTCATTATGAAGGGGAAGATGTTGCATTCCCTACTTTCACTGGATTGTTTCAAGAAAAGAATGAAAATGAGTTGAGAAGAAAGATTAAAGAAAGGGTTGCTACAGCAGATATTCCTGAACCGGTTCCTAGAGAGATAACAGCTGAAGAAAGAAAACGATGGTTCAAGAATATGCCAAAAGAAAGAAAGACTCTCAGGGCTCTTCAATACTTCACTCATAACAAAGATCTTTCTTGGGGAGATATTCTATCTTAGGGATATCTGGAAGACTTGAAAGTTTATGCAATCAGAAGGGAGCAGGGTGTACAGTATTTTGAATTCTTAGCTGATATAGCTACTTTACCATGGTGGGACGTAGATGAGTTGGTCGTTACAAAGAATATCAAGCAATACTACTACGGTCCAGAAGTTCGAGAACGTGATCAGGATTTGTGGAATTACATCAAATGGCAAGCAAAGAATAATTATCCAGATCGGAAACCATAATATCCGAAGCAGATTGTTACTTACTTGGAGAGTGGAGAAAAAGACATTACGTTGGATGTGAAACCTCCAAGATGTTTGAAGAATATGCCACTCAGAGCCATTGAACAAGATTTCTACGATCTATTTCAAGCTTGCCTATACAATCCCTCTACAGCTGAAGCAGTTATTTCTTTGTATGACAAGTCCACTGGAGAAGGTCGAAGAATAAGTATCCTAGATCCTATGTGGTTAGTCAACTGTTCGAAGAAAGATATAGATTGTCTGTTTGTCAACAAGATAATCTATGATAAGAAAGACAAAGAGATAGCTATGCAGTATCAAGGTGTGATAGATGTATGCTTCGCAAAAGAAATCAATTCAGGGAAAAATTGGAAGACAAAATGGAGAGATCTTGAAGTTGATGAATTTCTAAAGGCATACAAGCGAAGTCAAAGACAGAAAGAGATAGCTAAAAAGGCTGCAGAGAGGGGAAGAAGAAATCTTAGGTATGTGCCACCTACTGACCAAACGCCTATCGAATCTGAAGAGAACAAAATTCCAAAGTGGGATCGAAAGCGTGATGGGGACCCAGAATACCGAAAATGGTGGATAAATGAGGGAAGGCATAAAAGATGAAGGATGTTGGAAGAACGAGCTGAACAAAGAAGACAAAAGGCTAAAGAGAGGAGACGCAACAGGAGGAAATAAAGACTATGTTGGAAGGAACTACAGCTACATCCGAGGGGGAGTCTGTTAGTGCAATAACGTCTGTAGCTTCCGTCAACATGTAGTCATATTTTGTATAGTTGTGTGTATGTTTTGTATGTGTGTATGTAAAGCAGGACATAATCGGTGAAGTTTTTGTTAAGTGCTGTTGATGCCAGCCGATCGGCTAGCCCAGCCGATCGGACAGCCCGGCCGATCGAGCAGGCTACTCGATCGGTTAGCATTGTCAGCCGATCGGCTAGCCCAGCCGATCGGCCAACACTCTCTTATTCTGTCCTTGCCTATAAATAGCTGGTAGGTCAGTTTATTTAGAACCTTTTGACACTTTCACTTGCTACCTACCTTTTGTATGTATGAGTTCTTTCTGGCTCCTGTTCATTTTCACATCATTCAATAGAATATCAGACGGTGATTCAAAGTAGAATGTTGTCTTTGTATATCTGCTATGTGATTATATGAATTCCGCGCATTGATCACTTTACGATTCAACTACGTTTACGAAAAAGAAGATCCCATCCGAGGGACCAACAAATGATATAATATTTTTTTTCTTCTTTCTCTTCTTTTATTGTTGGTTTTGAGAAAGTGTTCCTGAATTCAATGACCCTTTCTTTTTTCTTGGGCTTAAAAGGTTCAGAAAAAATGGTTACCTTTAAAGGTATTTCTTTTTTCCCGAAGTTTGCTGAATATCAGATGGCTTCTTGTTGGGCTTGTAATAATGACCCAAATTTTTTGAAGGGATAGTCAGTTTTGTCAACATAACTTTTGACTATAGACCAGTCTTCATAAATTCCGCTGTGTTCGCCATCAAAGATAACATAAAATCTTGATTTAAGATTTTTAGGTGTTTGAGTGATTTGAGAGTAACTTGGTCTGAGAGAGACCTTTTTAGTTTTTGGCAAACTGTCAGCTATCAATGGATTTGATATGCCTTTACCAGAGCCGTTTGCTTCTGGGCTAGATGAAGATTTTAGTACTTCATTTACTCTATTTTTACTTTTTTCCAAAGCAACAGGAGTAAACGGACTTGATTTTTCTTTACCCTTCGTCGTTTGAGAGGGAATAGATTCAGATTGTTTCCTTGCGGATTCCTGTTCTAAATTAGTAGTTGGTTCTAGACTTTCATCAAAGAGAGCTATTTGATCTTGAATAGCTTTTAATTCTAACAAAAGAATTTTTTTCTTTTAGGCGTAAAGCCTTTAAATTCTCCATATCCTTTTTAAGAATAAATCTTGCTTTTGTGAAAGTGATAGGTGGTTCTTTGTTTGAAGGATGTGTGCTCCTTAAATAGGAATGGAAAATATTTGAAGCATGTATTTTTTCTTTTATGTTTTTTGAAAATATCGTGTCAAGCAATCAGCCAGCACGTTTTTGGCCCCCTCAAGATGCTCAATGTCGAAAGAATATCTTGAAAACCACATCTGCCATCTGACAAGACGACCTTGTTTGTTATCTCCAGAAATTTTTGTTTTCAGAAAATAAGTAAAATTTTTATTATCTGTCTTGACTAGAAATTTTACAGGAGTAAGATAAATAGAAAATTTAGAAATAGTGTTTTTTACCACAAGTAATTCTTTTTCATTACTGTGGTAATTTCTTTCGGCTTGTTTAAAGCTCCCAGAAGTACACTTACATATTTCTTCCTTTTCGGTTGTTCTGGCCTTCAAAACTCCTCCCCAATAATCGTGAGAAGCGTCTGTTTCTATGATTAAAAATTCATTTTCTTTTGGAAGATAAAGTTTTGGAAAACTGGTTAAGTTTTTCTTTATCTTTTTGATATAGTCTGTATCGGATTGTTTCCATTCCTATATGTAATCCTTTTTTAATTTTACGTGTAAAGGTTTCCTAACTTCTGGGAGTTCAGGAATATAAATCTCAGCATAGGTTAAAATACCTAAAAATCTTTGAAGATGTTGTTTATCTTCTAAAGTATCTGGGAATTTGTGTAAATTTTCCAAGATATATTTTTTTAGACAATGAGTCCCTTGATCTATTTCGAGACCTAAAAGGTTTATCTTTGTTTTAAAAAGATTAGCTTTCTTTTTTGATAAAATAATTCCATATTTTTCAATTGTTTTTAAAACTGATAAAACATGAAAATAGTGTTTATCTTCAGAGTTTGAGAAAACTATAATATCGTCGACATAGACGGTACAGTAGTTTTCTAAACCTCTTAAAGCATTTTGCGTATGTCTTTGAAATATGCTCGATGCTTGTTTTAATCCAAAAGGAACTACCTTCCACTGATAATGACCATCCGGACATGTGAATGCAGTTAATAACTGAGATTCTTCATCTAACAGTACCTGCCAGAAACCATTTTTGCAGTCGAAACTAGAAAAACAGGTTTTTCCTCTCAAAAGAGTTAATAATTCATGCATACGAGGAAGATTATGGTTATCGCCTTTAGTAGCTACATTAATGGCTCTGTAATTTACAACCATGCGCTTTTTTCCTCTTCTTTTTTCAGCTTCGTTTTCAACTAAGAATGCTGGAGACATGTGAGGTGATTTACTTGGAATAATTAATTTTAAATCAAGTAATTACTTAATCTGTTTATTAAATTCTTCTCTGTCCTGTGGACTGTATTTCATATGTTTTACCCTAATAACGGTTTTAGGATCTATAAATTCTATTGATACTTTCATCCATTTTTTGGATTTTTCAGGATCAATAGGATTTTCTGAACAAACCTTTTCAAGTAGTTGTTCAATTTTTTGAAATTTTGTATTTCAAGTAAAAATATTTTTTTGTGGTTTTATAACCTCTTGAACTATATTAGTTCCAGGAATCTGTTCTATCTTTGAATCTTTTTTCATAGATTCAAGAAAATTTGGTTTTCCGATTTGAAAGGCTTTTGTAACTTTTTTAATGAAAATCATTTCTTGATTAAGATGAAAAGATACTCTGTCTAACCATTGAGTGAAAGGTCCATACCTGAGTCTTGTTGATAGATAGTAGGAATGGTAAATGGTTCTCCGCCTTCCCAGCACATGCTTGTCCTTGGCATGCCATCCCAGCACATGCATGTCTACCCCAAGAATACTACCACCCCTTATATATATTCTGCACAAAAAGTAAAGTGACAGGAACAGTATGCGGAATCGTTATATTTATTAAATTTTACCAACGAATTGGTATTAGTTAAATGATACCATGACAATGATGCCATCTTTTAATGAAAAACCGGGTGAAAACAGGTTTCGAACCCGGATCCCCTTATACAAATAACACACGCACCACTAGACTAGGTCTAGTTTGGTGTTTTAACTCCAACGCAATTACCTTTTAACATCATTTAGAAAGTATAGATGAGAAAAAAAATATATACAAAACGCGTGACCCGAGACTCAAACCCGGGTCTCTCGGACAAACAGCTACCCAGCGAACCAGCTAAGCTACGCGGTTACTTGTGTGATATTTGATTACTTCGATATTTATGTATACACAAGAATCGAACCAGCATTCCTTCTTCCTCGCAGAATCAACTCCCTTTCGCAACCGCGAACAACCAAACCCGACCCAAGTGTTCTCGACGACCGCAGTCGTTTGGACAATCAAACCCAACCTTAAACGACATAGGATAGGGGAGATGAAGTGCTTATCATTTACTTATATGGCTTATTATATGTGGTAATCGATGCAATTAATCTCGATTAACTCTCAGTAAGTCACCATTAAAGTACCTTATGAGCAACAAATGAATTTGACAAATCGATTAAATTGAGCCATAATGTTGACATCTTTCGGTCCCAAACATCTTTACACACATTTTCTAACTCTCTAAACCTACAAAACAACACTTAATCCTGCGAATTAGATAGAAGGTCAAAGTTAGGGCTTGTAACTTTAAGTGACCATATCTCCTTCGTTCGTACACCAAATCAGGTAATTCCAAAGCTCAATCTTATTATGAAACCCATCCATCAATTTGTGTGTTAGAGGGAATCTACCATTTGAATTTAATTCCTTGATAAACTAGGGTTTTTGAGTTCTTAAAATTTGGGGCTTTAAATCTTAGAAGCATATTTTTGTGAAATTGACCTTAGAATACTGATTAGGATCATGGTAGAATAGTTCATAGTATTTGGGACTTCTATAAAAATTATTATGGATTTTTAGCATTGTTTATATAATAAAAAGTTGTATAAAAATTAGAAAATCATTGAATAAAAATTCATGAATAATATTTTCTAATGATTTTGGGGGATAACCATAATATGGAATTTTTATATAAGTTGTATAATTTTTGGTAATTACCTAATAATGATATCCATTAAAATTATAAAATACAAGTTGGGACATTTTTAATAAATTGATGATTCAAAAAATTAGGATTTGAATATGTGTGTATATATATTTGAAATAATAAGATCTTGAGGATTATCGTTATCAAATTGGCCAAACGAACATTTTAAATATAAACATAAATATTGAAAATATATAAGCTGTTTTATATGCACTAAAAGTTAATTATCTAATTTTAGACTTATTAATTTATAAACTCAATGATACATCTAAATATATAAAAAATGTGGTTAGGAATAAATTGCACAAATTTGACCTAGCGTACACATGATATTTAACCATATATATATATATATATATATATATATATATATATATATATATATATAGGGTAGGGATCCTAAGAGAAGTCCACCCTATATGAGAAACTTGAGAAGCATTCTTGACCACACATTTTTCTAAGCCTTTCGTAATATACACATATGTATAGTTTAAAATTGACTATATACATATGTGTATAACTCAATATACATATATGTATATAGTCAATTTTAAACTATACATATGTGTATATTACGAAAGGCTTAGAAAAATGTGTGGTCCAGAATGCTTCTCAAGTTTCTCAACTAGCCTATCACTTCTCACATGATCCTTATCCTATATAATATATATATATATATATATATATGTATATATATAGGGGAAGGTTCATTGGGGAACACTAAAAAAGTGGGGAACAGCAGGGAACCGACTCAAACGAACTCCGATTGGACTCATTCCAGCGGCATTGGAACCGGCTCGTCGAACCCTAACTAGGATCTCTTAACTCTAACCCCTAAAGCTAAAATATAAGGCTAAAACCTAAGCTAGACTGTAAAATCTAAACAATAAACCCTAAAAGCTAAACCTTAAAGGCTAAACCTAAAGCTAAACCCTAAAGCCAAACCCTAAACCCTAAACAATAAAGGTAAACCCTAAAAGCCAAACCCTAATATATTTAGGGTTTAGGGGTTATGATTTAGGGTTTAGGGTTAAGAGATCCAAGTTAGGGTTCGACGAGCCGATTCCAACACCGCTGGAATGAGTCCAATCGGAGTTCGTTTGAGTCGGTTCCCCACTGTTCCCCACTTTTTTAGTGTTCCCCAATGAACCTCACACACACTACATATATATATATATATATATATATATATATATATATATATATATATATATATATATATATATATATATATAGGGGACCGCTAAAATGAAACCACCTCCAGTTGTAAGAACCGCGGGAACCACTTTCTAGCCATTAGATTTTCAAAATGGATGGATGAGATTAAAAGTAGTTAAAAGTAATATTAAATTATTTTTGTCTTATTATGTCTTTAATATTTTAATCTAAAAGGGTATTTAAGTAATTTTGTTTTTTTTTTGTCTTATTATTTTTATTGTTTTTATTACATTTTTGTCCTATTTGCATTAATTGTTTTTTTTTTTCTAAATCAAATTTTTTTTTATTAAACAACATTTTTGAAATCAGATTTTTTGATAGAAAAAAATTTACGCGCGCTTTTTTACGACCCGTTTTTTACACGCGTTTTTTTACGACCCGTTTTACGCTCCGTTTTTTCATGCCGTTTTTGCGACCGGGTTTTTATGTGCCTTTTTTACGTCACGTTTTACGCCCCGTTTTTTGCCGCACCATTTTTACAAGCCGTTTTTTACGTGCGGTTTTTTATTCCCAGTTTTACGCACCGGGATTTGCCGCACCGTTTTTTACGTCACGTTTTTACGCCCCATTTTTTACGTCCCGTTTTTACGCGCCGTTTTAGCGTCCCGTTTTTACGCGCCGTATATACGGCCTGTTTTACGCGCCGTTTTTTTACACCCCGTTTTTTTCACGCCGTTTTTGCAACCGGCTTTTTACGTGCGGTTTTTTATCCCCGATTTTTTCACGTAAAACATTTTACGTTTTACGTAAACTTTTTACGTTTTACGTAAACTTTTTACGTTTTACATAAACTTTTTGCCTTTATACGTTTTTACGTAAACTTTTTACGTTTTTACGTTTTACGTTTTACGTAAACTTTTTACGTTTTTACGTTTTACGTAAAACTTTTTACGTTTAACGTTTTACGTTTTACGTTTACTTTTTACGCGCGAACTCCATTCCATTCCATTCTTATTCTTCATCAAGCACCCCTCGTTGAACTCCACTATCAGGTTAGTATAAACGCGCGATTTACGTCTTGTGTTTCCTATGAAGTGTGTGAGCGTATAATAGGTTCTCGATGTGTAAATCCCACTGTCCGATGTATGTACGTCACGAGAACATGGTCGCAAGATTTCTTTTTGATAAATAGTGATTTTGTGCAAGATCTAGGATTCAAACAACATGGTTTTGTTTTGAAAGTTGCTGACCGATGATCTATGTATATTGTAGAACACTATGTAAAGTTGAATGATGATCAAATATGTTAGCTGGGTAAACAATGAAAATGATTATGAAGAAATCCGGGTTTTCCCTTAAATGTACTACTGCACAAGCTCCGGGTACAACCTGGTTATGCACGTTTTGAACATTCAAAAATAAGGGTGATGCTTGCTATATAATAAAAGAATGATTCTTTATGCTATTGATATGGTTAGGATGATTTAATAGGAATGAGATGTTATGAAAAATGTCTGTTGATGTCCACTTCATGATTTTTGTTTTAATGATCTTAGGAATAAACTGAGTGCTTGATGCTAGAATCCATTTTGATGAAGTCATGAGAAGCATAGGGGATAAGAGTATATATGATTTAATCTTGTGATTTGATATGGATGATACGAAAATTGTGAGCTTTAAATGATTTAATGAACATGAAACTGTATGATTTAATGAACTGGGTTTCCTTTTAATAGCTTGATTATGTATTTTCATGGAGGTTGCAAACGTGTATGCTCAAGGTACAAGTTAGCACTGCATGTTTGAATAATGTAGGAGATGATTAGGTGTCACTGAATGATTGTATGCCTAGAATATGATTTGCCTTTTAAAGAGATGAGTTTCAAATGAAGAGAGAGATCGACAAAGAAAGCTTTTAAAAGATCTGACAAATTGAAAAGGTGATGGTTTTAATTGAGGAGAGAGGTATAGATTTGACATTTGGGGTAAATGACTAAACTACCCTTTTTGTTGGAAGAATATGATTGGTGGAGAGTGGTTCTCATGGTTCTTAAAACTGGAGGTGGTTTCTATTTTAGCGGCTCTCTCTCTCTCTCTCTATATATATATAATATATATATATATATATATATATATATATATATATATATATATATATATATATATATATATAGGGGACCGCTAGAATGAGAACCACCTCGAGTTGTAAGAACCGCGAGAACCACACCGTACGGGGCGAGGTGGACCAAATTTTTTTTTCAAAAACGTAGATGCATGTATTATAAACACATTCGTAAAAAAATTTTAAAAAGAAATGTCGTGCGTGTAGTTTTTTACACCACAAACTTGTAGTGTAAAAAACTACACGCACAGCATTTTTAAAATTTTTTTTTTAAGAATGTGTTTATAATACATGCATCTACGTTTTTGAAAAAAAAAATTGGTTAACCTCGCCCCGGATCAAGTAGTTCTCGCGGTTCTTACAACTCGAGGTGGTTCTCATTCTAGCGGCCCCCTATATATATATATATATATATATATATATATATATATATATAGTAAACTGCCATTTTAGTCCCTGAAGTTTGGTTACTTTTGCCACTTTAGTCCAAAACTTGCATCTGGGTCCCTGTGGTTTCAGTTTTATTGCCATTTTGGTCCAAAAATGAAATCAGGTCATACTTGTCTTATAAAATCCTGCAATTTTGTCATTTTCCTCAGAGACAAATCAGGTCATATTTGTCTTATAAAATATGGTATTTATTTATAAAAAAGAAATGATCATTTTGCCCCTGCGGAAAATGACAAAATAACCGGATTTTATAAGACAAATATGACCTGATTTCATTTTTGGACCAAAATGGCAATAAAACTGAAACCACAGTGACCCAGATGCAAAAAGTTTGAGTTTTGGACTAAAGTGGCAAAATTGACCAAACCACAGGGACCAAAATGGCAGTTTACTCTATATATATATATATAGATATATATATATATATATATAGGGTTTAATTGAATCTCATCGCAATCATAGTTATTTACTCTTGACTATTAATATAACCTTATTTTGTTTAGGATTATGATTTATAAGTTAGGCCATACAAAAGTCCCCAATTCAAGAACCCGAATCATTTGTCTCAATTTTATCATTCCGTTCATTGATTTATATTTAGGGTGTTTGCTATTATTTTTAGATCGTATCCATTCATTTCCATGTGGTAATTCTCGTGGAACAATTCTACGCAACCTGTGAGTAATCTCTTCCATTTCCCTTTTTTCAATTTTATAAGTTTTGGAGTGCATCATGTTATATAAATTTCCAAATTATTTTACCTTTAACATGCTATGTTCAAAGTGTTGATATGTGGATGTCTTTATGTGTTTCTTTTATTCTATATGCCATGTCTTGTCAGTATATTGCATTCTATTGTGTCATGTGGATCCACGGCTGACTAGGTTCCCCACGACCATGGGTTGTAGCCTAGTATCGCCACCAGTATTAGACTCGCTCTTTAGGGCTTGAGACTAATGCAAACTACAGTCTTGAGTCTTTTATTTAATTTGTTCGTATTGTTATTTGATTGTGCCCTCTTGTTTGGTATATATGGATATGTTGGCTATGCTGTTTGATATGAGAGACAATCTTCATACTAACCTTGAAATACATGTTAAAATTATTTGTTTTTAAATAAATATAAAACTATTTAAAATTATTTGTTTTTAAATAAATATAAAACTATTTTCTGTAAATTGCTCACCAACTTATTTGCTGACCCAAGAATATAATTTTCAAACGTGGTGCAGGTAATCAAGGTTGATGAACAAATGATGAGGACACGTAGCATGAGCCTTAGGAAAATAAATTGAAGACTTATGATATTTTTTGTTTTTGAGCAATGTATGAACAATTTTGATTATTATATGTCATGTGACAATTTAAATTGACATGCTTTAAATACTGTAACAATGATTATATGTCATGAGATATGGACACTCATCATGGCCTGTAGCAATCCGTCGCGTGTCGGGGTGTGTGACAATTATTTTTATTAGCCACATGGTAAATCTATGTTATATGATAGAAATTTTTAAGAACTATAAAATAAAAATGTAACACTATTTCTTTATTACTTATATTCAAGATTATTATAACAAATATAAAATAAAACTTTGCGTGAATTTGTTTGTTAAAAGTTTCCGTATAAAACCTAAGAATATCAGTTATTTAAAGATACTTCAAAATTAAAAAGAACAAGGGTCCAACATTCTTCCGTACCTTTTTGCCGTTTTGACCAAAATATTGTCAGGTTGCATACTAGGTTCATTCACACTAAACCTAAGAGGCCTTAGGTAACTCCCCTTTGGATCCTTTAGCAATATTTAGCACAACCTGGTTTCGTTACCTACCTCCGGTGTAGGGTAAAAAGAGATTGTTTAAGATTGAAGATTTTTTTTTACATAGAAATATATAAAAATAGAAAGATCACTAAAAAAGACTTTATAAGGAAAAGGGAAAGCTTTTTATTTCATGGTTTTACAATGGTTAATGTTTTGAAAAGATACAAAAGCTAAGAAAAATACAACACACCTTTAGTACATGGAAAACTTTTTAAAGACTTGTTGAAGCTCGATGCCTTTTCTTCCTCCTTCTTCCTCTTTTATAGCCCTTTTTTTCTAGATAGCCTCCAAGTCTTTTCACTTGTCATTTTCTCTTCACATGCCCTCGTTATGAGCCTTTCTTGTAACTCTAATTTTTTCAGGAGGTCTTGAAAGTTTTCTTTTATGAAAGAAAGTCCATCCTTGGGAACATTTAGAAGATGTTGGTGAGACATTTTAGTATGTAGAGAGCTCAACATTATAGTATGTTAAATTTCATCTCTTTCCACGTTCATGCTTATCTCATAAAGTTGGTGGACATGGGGAAGGCAAATTTTGACTCCATGTGAGTCTTAAAGACTTAGTTTTAATGCCTAATTTCGTACGATATTAAATCAGATTACAAGTTATTTAATCATATTTGGAGTATAGGACTTATGAAATCCTTAATAATCAGATGTTTGACCCTCATTATGAGAATCAATACTCATATTGTCCTTTTGTTTAGAACATATTGGACACATACCTTTTGGAGACATATCTTTTTAAAATTCTTGAATAAGCAAACCTTTTCTTGAGCCCGAGGACTCGATTTTATTATGCCTTTTTTCTAAAAATTGAATTTTATCCCCTAAATATTTTTTAGCTGATGTGGAGTATTTCTTGCTGGTGAAATCATGACAGAAGAAAACATATTTTTCCCACCATAAGTCCTAAATCCATTTTTTAAGGCAGTTTGCAATGATTGGTGTGTTACTTTTATTCATAATCCTCTTCTGTAATGAACATCATTTTCATTAAAGTTGTGAAAAATCTTTCTTTAAGTATTAACAGAATAAGGAAAGGCTAAATTAACCTTTTCTATCTTAATAAAGTGAAAACCTAGATAATAAAACTTATTATAAAAATCAGACCCTGTAGAAAAGAGTTTTAGAGCCATAGCATCTTTTGGAGTAATTGTATGGTTATTTAGATAACAATCCCTTACTCAATCTTTAACCCATCTTGGTGAAAAGGATATTTTAGGAAAATCAGGTAAAGTAAGATATATCTTATTGATGGCTCCAAAATAATACTTATACCTTATCTCTTCAATAGAGTTTCCTTATAGATAATTGATTATAGGGAAGATCCCTATAAATTCAATGTATCTTAAATCTGTATTTCTTGTAGGCTATATAATCCCTTCATCTTGAACCATTGTTGTTCAACATAATTTGGTTGAGTTGCCAATTCTTGAAAAAATATTATTCAAGGTAGAAGTTTTCCCTTTATTAGGGTTGAATAAAAAAGATTTTTCTTGAGGTTCGTCCTAATCAGAGGGAAGATCTACCGTTTGTATTCCTATTGATAAAGTAGAAGGATTATCTCTTTTTTCCCTTTTTACATTGCGATAAATGAAAGAAAGATCTATTCTTTCTTTTATGTGATACTTTACTAGAAGCTTTATCTTCATACTTTCAAACTCATAAAATGATATCTTAGAATTCATGATAAGACAATTTCTCTCAAAGAAATCCTTTATATCTGGAATCTCTCAGGGATTGTTTCTATGATGTTTAACATTTCTCCCATATCTTTTTCAATTTCTTTTATCGACTTTATTCGTTTATCCAAATCTTCAATATATTTATCGATCCTTTGGGCTAATTCTTGCTCCTCCATCCTTGGTTAAGAAATCAGCTAGAACATTTTTATCAGATTTAAATATTTCTATATCAAAATGATACTCAGATAATAGTGTTTTCCATCTAATAAGTCTTTTATATTCTGGTTTAGAAAGCAAGTTATTTTTAATGAAAGGCTTTACATGTGTATTATCTGTCCTTAGCTAAAATGTATTTGGTAATAAAATATAATAGAGCTTTTGACAACTTTTAATAATAGCTAATAGCTATTACAATTTCCAAAAGAAAATGATAATCTTATTTTAGAAACTATGCCTCAGAATACTATTGGATTGGGCTACTCAAGAAAATAAATTATAATTCTGAAGAAGAGAAAATAGGTGATAGTATTTATAGATATTGTTCGGGTACTTTAATTGATACTTATTAAAAGTTGTCAAAACCTTTATTATTTTTTATTACTGAATACAATTTTGCTAAGGACAGATAATACACATGTAAAGGCTTTTTTTTTAAAAAATAACTTGCTTTCTAAACCAAAATATAAAAGACTTATTAGATGGCAAACACTATTATCTGAGTATCATTTTGATATAGAAATATCAAATCTGATAAAGATGTTTCTAGCAGATTTCTTAACCGGGATAGAGGAGCAAGAATTAGCCCAAAGGATGGATAAATATATTGAAGATTTGGATAAACGAATAAAGTCGATAAAAAATTGAAAAAGATGTGGGAGAAATGTTAAACATCATAGAAACAACCCCTGAGAAATTCCAGATATAAAGGATTTCATTGAGAGGAATTGTCTTCTCATAAATTCTAAGATATCATTTTATGAGTTTGACAGTATGAAGATAAAGCTTCTGATAAAGCATCATATAAAAGAAAGAAATTTTCTTTCATTTTATCCTAAAGTAAAAAAAGGAAAAAGAGATAATCCTTCCACTTCATCAATAGGAATACAAACGGTAGATCTTACCTCTGATCAGAACAAACCTAAAGAAAAATCTTTTTCATTCAACCCTAAGACAGGGAAAACTTCTACCTTTAAAAATATTTTTCAAAAATTGCCAACTCATCCAAATTATGTTGAACAACAATGGTTCAAGATGAAGGAATTATATAGCCTAAGAAATACAGATATACGATATACTGATTTTACAAGGATCTTCCCTAGAATCAATTATCTACAAGGAAACTCTACTGAAAAGATAAGGTACTGGTATGATTTTGGAGCCATCAATAAGATATACCTTACTTTACCCGATTTTCCTGAAATCTCCTTTTTATCAAGATGGGTTAAGGATGGAGTAAGTGATTGTTATCTAAATAACACTACAATTACTCCAAAAGATGTTATGGCTCTAAAACTCTTTTCTACAGGGCCTGATTTTTATAATGAATAATATTATCCAACTTTTCACTTTATTCAAAAAGAAAAGGTTAATTTAGCTTTAACTTATTTGTTAATTGTTAATACTGAAAAAAAAAGATTTTTCACAACTTTAATGAAAATGATGTTCATTACAGAAGAGGAATAGGAATAAAAGTAATACTCCAAGCATTGCAAGCTGCCTTTAAAAATTGATTTAGGACTTATGGTGAGAAAAATATGTTTTCTTCTGTTATGATTTCACTAGCAAGAATACTCCACCATCAGCCAAAAAAATATTTAGAGGATAAAATTCAATTTAAAAAAAAAGACATAATAAAATCAAGTCTTTAGGCTCAAGAAAAGGTTTGCTTATTCAGGATTCATAAAAAAGCCATGTCTCCAAAAGATATGTGTCCAATATGTTATAATCAAAAAGGACAATATGAGTATTGATTCTCAAAATGAAGGTTAACATCTGATGATTAAGGATTTCGTAAATCCCATACTTCAAATACGATTTTCAAATAACTTATAATTTGATTCAATATCTTACGAAGATAGACATTAAAACAAAGTCTTTAAGACTCACATGGAGTCAAAATTTGCCTTTTCCATGTCCACCAACTTTACGAGACAAGCATGAACGTGAAAAGAGATGAAATAATGACTAAAGAAGTCCAAATTCCTAGGGATAGAGTTTCTTTCATAAAAGAAAATTTTCAAGACCTCGTGATAAAATTAGATTTACAAGAAAGTCCCATGTCATAATAAGGGCATGTGAAGAGAAAAGGACAAGTGAAAAGTCCTAGAGCCTGTCTAGAAAAATGGGCTATAAAAGGAAGAAGGAGGAAAGGGCATCGCGCTTCAACAAGTCTTTAAAAAAGTTTACATGTACTAAAACTATGTTGATTTTTCTTAGCTTTTGTATCTTTTCAAAACATCAACCATTGTAAATCATCCACCATCAAATAAAAAACATTCCCATTTCCTTGTAATGTCTTTTGAGTGATTTTTTTATTTTTAGATATTTCTCTATTAAAAAGAAAAATAAATCTCCAATCTTAAACCGTCTATTTTTACCCTACCATACCCTACACCAGAGGTAGGAAACGAAACCAGATTGTGCTAAATATTGCTGAAGGGTCCAAAGGAGAGTTACCAAAGGCCTCTTAGGTTTGGTGTGACAGAACCTAATAAAAAGACCCGTGAGGCAACCCGACAGTATTTTGGTCAAAACGACAAAAAGGTACGGAAGCTTATTGTACCCTTGTTCTTTTTAATTTTAAAATATCCTTAAATAATTGACTCTCTTAGGTTTTATAAGGAAAATTTTAAAAAATATATTCAAGCAAAGTGTTATTTTATGTTTGTTATAATAATCTTGAATAACAAAAATAAAGAAATAATATTTCTTTTTAATTTATAGTCCTTTTTTTAAATTTCTATCATATAAAATAGATTTAATATGTGGCTATATTAAGAGTGATAGTAGTACGTGTTGAGATACACCTGTTTCTCATAATCCCTAAATGAAAACAAAATTAATATCTATTAATAATACATGGAAATGAACAGTGTTGTAATGCTGGCTATATTATTTGTTGTGCTGGATGTTTAAACCTCATGACACCTTTTTTCTTGGGGTTTTAAACCTCACTCCAGAATCTTCTTTATTTAACACTGATATCTTTCTCTCTCCATCATCTTCTTTACCCAACACCTCTGTTATCTCTCTCATATTTCACCGATGACCGGCGATCTGAGGTGATTTCCGGCGACCTGAGGTGATGTCCGGCCATCTGAGGTGGTGTCGATGAGTACAAATATGTCGTCGCTCCATCTTTCCGTTCCAAACGGCGGCATCTTCAGCGCCGACGACGGTGGACGGTGCCGATGACGGCATCTCCGGTTTCAACCTTGGTTGTTGATTGTTGCGACGGTGACCGATTGCATGTGGTTACTTCTAATTTTTTGTCATTGGTTATTTCTTGGCTGTGATAGTTGCAAACATTTTCCGACAATTGATGAGGTTGGCGTGGCAAGGATGGTGGACGGTAGGTTTTGACCTGCAACCCATCTTGCAGCCATGGTTTTGGAAACTTTGAGCCAAACCCTGGTTTTAAGATCCACGGTGGTTTTGATTTTTGTTGTTAGTTTTTATATTTGGTCGATGATGATAAGTATTATATTATCTGAGACATCTATGAGTCCTGATTTTGGTTGACTTTGTTGTTAAGATTCGTGAATTTCGTAAAACCAAAATCTGGTCGGGTTAGAGGTGGGTCAGACTGAAAAGGGTTTTAGCCGGAAAAAATGGTGGGGTGTTGTTGGCTGGGTTTGTTTTTTTTCTTTACATCTGTAGAAGATGTTTGGTTTTTATTCTTTTTCTTTACATTAAGTTCTTTCCACGGAAATAACTCCTTGCATCTGTACAAGGAGGAATATTTGTAATTTTTCCAAATATTCTTGGGCTTTTCTTCATCGAGGTCTGGGTAGAGACATTTGAGCAGGGTTTGTAAAAGGGTGATTGATTGCGTTTTATTTAGTATGCGGAGGAACCTATTTGGAAAGGGGATCTTGATTTAGTTGTAGTGGAAGGAAAACAATTGAGATTGAGAATTTATGGAACTTCAAGGACACCTTTCTTATTAGTCATTTAGTTTAATATATAATTTTAGTAGAATTTTGATAGACAGGAGGAAATAAATTTCATGTCTTTTACCCAAAGATTCTTTTAAAACTTTTCTTAAAAGTCAAGAATTAAAAGAATGGAATCTTGAACAGATCAATAAAGCACATAAACATGTGAATTGCAAAGATGCAATCTTGAAGTGAGATACAACTCCGAATCCATTGCTGGGTCAAAAAAAAAGTTGGGTTGTGAGTTTTAATGTGATGATTCGATTTAGCGTGATTGTGTTATGCTTGTAATGTAAAACGCATATGGTATCAAACCAAAAATGTTTCGGTTTAGCGTCGCAACGCGCGCGGTGTATAAAACTAGTTTAATTAGCAAACAAAACCCGGTCAATATATAATAAATTAAAATATTGTTTTACAAGACCTACTTTAATAATAATTACTCTCTCCGTCCCATTAAAAATATCCTATTTTGAATTTTCAAAGTCTTTATTTATAAACTTTGACATGAAATAATTTTGTTTGTGTTAGACAATACTTGATGAAAGTTATATGATTTGAGTGTGTTTTACAAGTGTTTTTATCAGGTTAATTTTCATCAAGTTTTATATAACACAAAAAATATATAATTAAAGTCAAAGTTTATAAATAAAGATTTTGAAAATTTAAATTTAAAATATAATTAAATTTATATACTCTTAAAGAGCATGGTCGGTGACCATGTCTTCTTAATGTCAAAAATCCCCCTCAACTTTTTTAACTTTGCAAAATTCATTTGAATATTGACAAATTTGACCCCCTTACTTTTTAACTCACAAAAAAAAACCTTCATACTTTCCAACTTCTTTTTAATACTTAAATTTTTGTTATGCAATCCATTTTACCCTCAAACTTTGCTATTATGTCAAAGGTAACCCTCTAACTTTGTAAATGTCACTTTCACTTCCTCACATCAAATTTTCAAGCTTTCCCTGAAACTAATTTTTTACGTTTTTGTTTTTATGGATGTGTCGGTATAAATTTGAGATCGTCTAAGCTTTAACATAACTTTTAACCCATTCTACCCCAAACTTTACTATAATGTCAAAGGTAACCCTCTAACTTTGTAAATATCACTTTCACCCCCCCACCCCTCACGTTTCTAAAGTTTTGAGGTTACCCTACTACTCATCTGTTACCTTTTTTATGGGTGTGTCGGTATAAATTCGAGTTCCTCAACGCTTTAACGTAGTTTTTTGTTTGAAAATGAGTCTGGTCAAATATAAAATTTTATGAATGTTTTGAGTTGCACCACGTTTTGACGTAAATTTAATATGTTTTGATTCGACTGTATAAATTTAAGTTATCATACGCTTCTACGTAAATTTAGTTCGGAAACGACTTGGTCTATTGTAGTCTATACGTTACCATTTTACGTATGGCCAGTGGCGGATCTTGCCCGTTGAACGTGCCAGGGCCGAAAGACACGGACACCAAAAAAAGCCCGGGCAAGCCCGGGCCAAACATAGTATAAATAAAAAATTTCGATCGAAATGCGGAAAATTAGCACTACGGCCGAAAAACTTGCCCGGGCCGTGGCCCTGCCAATGGCCTTCTAAGAACCGCCCCTGCGTATGACGCCGCCGCAACGCGCGGCAGGTAAAAAAACCTAGTTGTAATTATGAAGGAAAAAAAAGTTTATGACATGTTTGGCTAAGCTTATTTAACTTAAAAAGGACTTTTTGTGAAAAAGTACTTATTAACTTAAAACTTTTTGAAAAAGAGTTTTAAAAAAAATGTTTGGATTAGCTTATGGGGTGGGAAAAGCCAATAAGTCAATAATTTGTTTTTAAAAAAGTGTTTGGCTTAGCTTATTGATATAAAATAACTAAAAGGCCATTCTATATTCTATAAGTCAATAAGTTAAAACAAGGGTAGTATGGTAATTTGGTTTTTGAAAAGTTAAAAGCTCCTCAAAAAGTCACAACACCCTGACTTCTCAAAAAATGACTTTTTCTCCTATACAACAAGTCATTTTGAAAAGTACTTTTGGATTTGCCAAACACAAAATTTAAAAAGCTTAGCCAAATATGCCCTTATAGTTAGTAGACATAACTCAATACACATTAAATCAAATTTTGTTTTAAGAGATTTAGTTAAATTTTATTTGGAAAAGCATACTTAAATCTAAATTATCATAAGCAAATAAAGGAAATGAAAGATGAACCATATATGTGATTCCACGACACTGCGAGCTTCTAGACCGGAGTCCACGCTGTGCTTTTCTTTAAAGGCTGGGGAACCACCTACAGGCTACAGCGGTGCCCCGTTCCCAAGAAATCCACCAGAGTTGGACTGCTGGCAGAACCGAACACTGGTGGCTTAGTGGGCCGTAGGAAAATAAGTTGTAGTTGGTGTCGTATTAACCGACAGTGAGGTGTGGAACCAGTTCAGGATCGTTACCGGAAAGAACTGATGGGTCACCGTCTGATCGTTCATTGAGAACCCGAATAATCTGCTGCTTTTCTTGAACACTTATCGTCGCCATGGGTCCACCTCCTCTCTCTCAATAATCTTTCTCTCTCTGTGTTTATGTTTTCCTTCCTATTTCTTTGTTTCTTTCTTTGTGACTTTAAAGGGTAGATTGCTTTGCCACGTGTTGGTGATGATGATGACTATGCTGCTAGAGAACGATACACGTATCTGCAAAGTGACACATCAACAAATACATCGGTAATAATAAACCTGTTATTTTTACTGCAATAATTTAATGCAATGCCCTAGGTTGGATGTAGTGAAAAAAAATGCATTCTCAGATAGCAAACCCTATAAATTCATAATCATAATGATAAAATTCCATGCAGAATTGACCCATATCGCAACGAGGTGGTGTTCTCAAACAGAAGAGTCGATATCTCAGGCTATGGGCAGATGTACAATCAACAAGCGTCCTATGGGTAAAAAAATAGAGCAAAGTTGTATGCGGTCGAGTGGTTGAATTTGTGTAATTTTAACTTTTTGTAATCTGTCTCCATGGTTCTAGCTTCTTGCTAGTTGTTTCTAATAAAATCAGCCATTCAGAAAAAAAAAAAATTGACCCATATTTGTTTCCCAGTAGCATCAATTTGAACGTACAGTAACCTCTTCCGCTTGGGTGTGATGCAAATGTCTAAAGATGTGTTGTTGTTGGTGTTTTAGTGGGCTAGGCCACAAGTCTTTTTGTGGATTAACTCATAACCATTATAATAATTAAAGTTGAGCAAAGTTTACATGATAGTTTAGTGGGGAGATGATTAAATATGAAGTTTATTTTAGCTAGGAATGATAGAAAGCAATAAAATTATAACATGTGACAAAATTTAAAAATAAAGAGAAAGGTATTTTAGTCAATTTTATCCAATCTTCTCCCTTATTCTCTCTCTATAACTTTAAAACTCACCATTTTCAAAACTCATCATCTTCAATATTTTCTTCACTTTCTATCTCAATAATCACTACATTACAGTGCGATTTTCGTCACCAATAAATGATTAAAACACCCAATCAACGTGTTCTTCAACTTTTTTGAAGAAACCCAGTTTAATTTCATACAATATCTATTTTTTCCCGTGATTTTGAAGCAAATCACTCGATTCGTTCGATTCGGTCGTTAATAAGTGTTTCTAGCATTCAAATTTCATCAATCGTTGAAGAAATCTGAAGAAATCGGTTTTGATCTTTGTAAGAAAATTTTGAATTGCATTTTTACGATCTGGGTTTTTGAATTGAGTTATTGTGTTTTACAAATGAATGAAAAAACTTTTTTTTGTATTTATAGTCCATTGCATTTTAGAAACAACACATTTTATTGTGTTTTTTAGTACATTACGTTAAAAAAAAAAAAAAACACTTTCTTTTTTGTTTTTTTCTATTGCGTTTTACGAAAAACACATTTTTATGTGTTTTTTCGTCCAATGCGTTTTAGAAAAAACACATTTTGAAGTGTTTTTACTCCATTGCGTTTTAGGTAAAAACACATTTTTTTGTGTTTTTATTCAATTGCGTTTTAGAAAAAAAAAACACTTTCTTTTGTGTTTTTTTGTGTATTGCGTTTTAGGAAAAATACATTTTTATGTGTTTTTTGGTCTATTGCGTTTTAGAAAAGCACATTTTGAAGTGTTTTCAGTCCATTGTGTTTTAGGTAAAACACATTTTTATGTGTTTTTAGTCCATTGTGTTTTAGAAAAAGCCACATTCTTTTGTGTCTTTAGTTCATTGCGCTTTAGAAGGAACACTTTCTTTTGTGTTTTTAGTCCATTGCGTTTTAGAAAAAAAAAAAATATTCTTTTGTGCTTTTTGTCCATTGCATTTTAGAAATAACACTTTCTTTTGTGTTTTTAGTCTATTGCGTTTTAGAAAAAAAATCATTTTTTTTTGTTTTTTGTCCATTGCGTTTAAGGCATCTGGGTTATCGAAAACTTTTTTTTTCAAAAGTATAGCAATAGTGTGCTCGTTTTAAAGATAAAAAACGCTCGTTTCTATGGTGCAATTTTTATAAAAAAAAATAATGTTGTATGAAAAAGTTATTAACGTTTTAAAAATGGGGGGATTGGAGGAGAGATAAACTATTGATATGAATGGACTAGGATACCCTCAAATTAACCCACGCACCTTCTTCTTTTTGTTCAATCTCACTCATTTAATCTTAGCCCTTGATTAGTTAATAGATGGTCAGGATTACTTCCACGCCTTCCTACCCAAATAAACTTCCTAGTATATCCTGACCATAGTTTACAAATAGAAAGCATAGCTCCCTTCTTCGCTAAGGTGGCATTTCTTTATAAGTTTTCTCTGGAGGGGTTTAGTGGCATTGTGTACTATGATCGAGGATATCCTTCTGTACAATATTTGTAGTTTCCTGAAAGGAAATGAGAAAAAAAAAAGTAAATGATTGGTCCCACGGCGGAACTAAAGGGGGTTAGGGGACAAGGGCGGACCTAAAATGGTAACAACTATACGGCAATAACTTGACAATTTCAACCAATCCAAATCAAAAATAAATCTCGATTCAAATAAGACCTCAATCAATAACTTCCCAACAACCAAAACTCAACTCCGACATAACCGAGTAACAATTCCCTCAAAATTCAGATGCTAAATCAAACATAATTTAAACCTAAAATGGTAACAACTAAATCAACCGAAAAAAAAAACTACATAAGTTAAATTATCCTAAAAACACAAGGCCGCAACTCTTAGCATAAATTAAAGCGAGAAATGTACTTGGAATTCGGACTGAGTCTGTGTAATAATGTGAATGACAGTGTCATGATGATGGCGTGGCGGAAACGATGGTTCTCTATGTGACAACTCGTACGTTTCACCTTGTATCGTTCTTTTTACATTTCACCTTACGTTGTAACAGGGGCGGATCTCTACATGGAGATGAGGGGTTGCCCGGGATACCACTCAACTTTTTTGGCGAAGTGCGGTTTTTTTAGATCTACGTTCGTTTTATTTATCGGAGATACCTCTAAGTTAATATAGGTTGCATTGGTAATGAAAAAACAACAGTCTCTGATGTCAAAAGCATATTTAGTCAAACTTTAGTAGGTTTTAAACAATTTACTTTTTTTTTAAACAGTGAAATGATATTATGCATAGAAACCCAAAAATTACGATTGTTTCAAGTGACTAGCCGTCTAGCCATAACAACAGCCCCATAACTACACCTCTGTTACTTAATATAAAAAACACAGATTACCCCTCGTCAGTTTGAAATTGTTGTACTTTCATAAAAGAAAGGATATTTGGATTAAGAAAGTATTATATCTGGGTCCTGTAATTAAATTGTTTTTACTCTTTCATTTTAAAGTATTATAAAGTATGGACTAAAAAAAAGTTGATTAATATTTTTTTAAATAGGTTCATCAAATATGTACGCTACTTAATTAATACGTAATTTCTATTATTTCATATCATATTATAACTTCTAAATCTTATTACTAATTGTTTAGTATTTTTTATATTAAACATGTGTAATACAATGGTCTATAACCTAGTAATTATATATATCTGTATATTTACTAGCCGCACAAGGCCCCTAAGTGTGACAACCCTCACCAAATCAGGTATCCGTACGAATTAATTAATATTTAATTAATGCTTAATTACTGTGCTTGCTTACAATTGTGGATAAACTGCTACGTGATCTCTGATACATACAAATACATGCATCATACTTTATTTACTGTCACTCCATTATTTACACAGAACTATAGTGACAAACTTGATGCACCATAGCACAGTAGCACAATGAATGGATAACCCAGTAAACGTGATGACATAGCCAGCACCAGACAGACACTATCTCTAAAGCTAGTATGAGCCGGGAATAGATCACTACACTAGTAGGGAGTGTAGGGAAATGAGGATTGTAGAACTGCGTCACTAGGTATTAGTTATAGTGACTGGATGTGCCTAAAACATGCTCTAACTACAAAATCCTACACTTTAATACAAAATTCAGCATTTAAGCTAACTAGTAAAGTGCAAAAACATGGGAAAATAATACTAGACACTTTCCAAAGTGTCGGGAATTCATTGTGTCACTAAAAATAACATTAAAGACACTTTAAATGCCTATTAAGCACTTTAACGGATCAGTATCCAACTGAACAACCGGACTTTACCCGGAACATAAAAATATTGTCAATGACACTGTTTTTTCCTTTTCTGAGCCAGTTAGGGTCCCCGAATACCCTAACACCCGTTATAACACACTACACACTAGCAATTAGTTTAAACTTCTAACTAATCAAACTAACACTAACTATAAAGTTCAAATCAAACCTTATACCCCCCCCCCCCTCTTGACCGAATCGGTCCCCGAAGGGGACACACCCTTACAATTTATGATTATTTTATTTGCCTTGTCCCATATCTAGATTGCATATTACCCTATGGAAATTAGTGGATGATTGATTATAAATTTACATGGGAGGTTACCATTCTCATTTACACCAACACTTAAACAAAATTTGATCTCTCTCCCTCCTTGATACCTACGGCCGAAACCATAGCCAAACATCTCACTACTTTCAAACTTCGATCTTGCAATTTCACATACATACAAGTGTGCTAGAGTTCATACAAGGAGGCTCGGTGCTTACGGAATCACAAGGACCGCTCTACATCGCTTTTATCCACCTAGTTTTCGCTTTGATTCTTCCCTAGCCTTGAGCTAGTTGTAAGTTATTCTAAACACCCTCTTGATCTTGTCTAAGGTGGTTAATAAGAGATATAATGGATAAAAATCGAGAACACTAAAGATCAAATCTAAAAGTCTTGTAAGAAAGATGAACAAAGTGGTTAAAGAGTAAATAATGGTGTAAAACTCATGAATCTTGTTTAGTAATGGTTATTTTATGTTGTTGGTTGCTAGTAGTTGAACGGATCGTCATCAAACCACGCTAGATCATGTTCATGGAACATGAACTAGCATTATGTTAAGTAGGAAAGTTACTAGATGACGAACCCTTCCATACATAAATATGAACTTGTGTAAAAATAGTTTTTCTTTTAAAATGGAGTTCTAAACTAGTAGATCTAAAGATCTAAAAGTGGTATTTTCGAAGAACCAAGTGTAAGATGCAATCAGGTTTAAAAGCCGGATCTTTCATGAAACAAAAGTAAGTTTGTGAACAAACAAGTGTGTAAACACTTGTGTGACAAAAGGTTTTAACAAAGATATATTTTCGTAATTTATGACTAAGAAGTTGTAAAGTTACATTTTCTTTAAAGATAAGATTTCCAAGAAACCGATTTCATTTTTAGAAGTAGAAAGTTCTACTAAAAATATTGGAAAGTTACTACATACTTTTACACAACTTACAAGTTCATGTGTTTGCAATTTATGTATATTTTTGACTAGTTTGATGTCTTGATAATGAATATTGATGATTGAAAATTGATTGATTGAGCTGTTATGTTGGGATTGAACCCTAACAGAGGAACAGATAATGTAAAGCCAAAACCGGATCACATCAGTGGACTATCAATAAGCAGCAGTTTACTCTTTGCTTTCCCCTTGACAGTGATATTCTAACAGCTGATGAATCTTAAGTGCTGCTCACTACAACAACTGATGAAAATAAACACTGATGATACTCTTAAAGACTGCTGAAGGCAAACACTGAGCTCTATCTACTGCTGTCTCATAAGTACTGCTGAAGATCCAAGCACTGCTCATTCAAAGACTGATCACCTTTTGAAGAAAGCACTGATGATTCAAGTAACCAGTGCTTAGGATACAACAGTGGAACGTGAACAGTGTTAGACTTGTTTTGTATTGTATTATTAATCAGTTGTTAGACATCAGTAGTTTTGTATAGATCAGTGTGTATAGTTTGTTAGGTCGTTAGATGTCACTATCATGGTGACGTCAGCTGAGGTACATCAGTAGTTTGGTTTGCCTATAAATATGACAGTACTTTGTACTGTTAGATTTGATCGTTTTGAGTGAGTTTCTTCTCCTCAATTCATCCTTTCATCTTGTGCAACCAACCCTGGAGTATCTGGCTGAGGGGGAGCTTAGTTTATGTAAACATGCTGTAATCATTTGCTTTGTATTTTCAATCTTTCGACTCAATGAAAAGCACTTGTTTATCAAACTATTTTCTTCCTTGATTGTGTTTATACAGTTTGTATCCATTTCCGCTGCACTTTACATTGTTACATATTCATTGATCTGTCAAGTTCATACAAACAAACACAATCATGAGAGCCTCGGATCCTCACAATTGGTATCAGAGCTAGGACAGTCAAATTCGTTCTAACAATCAATTTGACATAACAGTTCCGCTCACATTTCATTGATACTGAGGTTGGTTGTATTCAGTTGAAAAACAGAGTAACGAGTGAATCATGATCAAAATTGTTATTCAAAACTCTGTAAAACAACCAAGATGTCATATGACACACAAACTTCACGCAACAAGTGATATCATGCACAAGTCACTCATAGTTTTCAGATCTGAAAAATATCTGTTAAATTATGGGATCGTTTGATATTTTCAAAATTGATTTCAACTGTTGTTACGAAATTTGTGATATTTTTACATTTTACACTAAAGTATGCACCTCTGTTCATCTAAACACTAGTGTTCTGCTAACAAAGAAAGAGGGAATTAAAACTTTAGTCAAAATTCTTATGTGCTCAAAGGCAGGTTGAGAATCCTCAAAAGGACCAAAACAACTTTGTCATAACACATTAAGTAAATAAGGTGTCAAAACAGTCCTAATCATATGTAATGTGAGATCTGGTAATAAAACATGTACAAATGTGGCTAGATCTCTCAAAACATTACTTCAAAGTGATTCTGGAGTAAGCGGGTTCAAAATAAAATTTCCCAGTGAGTACTTCTGAACATGTGAATAAAGAGGGTAAAAAGGGGAAAAGAAAATGAACAAATCTCAGAGTGTGATTATCTCAAAAACCTTTGAATCCAAAAGGAAGAGAGTATAAGCACAAAACACTTCTGAGGTCAAAATTGGGTAAACAGTGGTCCTCATGCAACTGAGTGCTTTCATCAATCCAGGAATTGTTCAGGTAACTACGGCATCTCCAGTGATTGTCCTTAAAAGAAGAATTTACAATCAATTGACAAGAAAATGACCCCAAACAATGGTCAAAATAACTTGAGAATGATATGATCATGAACACATTTGTAAAGCTGTCAGATCCTTTTGATTTTCAAAACTTCCTTTAATTTTTCTAAGGTGTTTTTCTTCTTAATAAAACCAGATATATATTACTTTTTATAATATATTCTGTACTTTTACTCATTTTTAATAGTAAAAGTTCATATCTGGTCAGGATGTAATTTACTTGTTTTTGTGTAAAATTACTATCCTAAATCTGGTCAAAAGGAAATGGCACATACATCAAGGTCATGTTAAGCTCAAGTTTGATTATCACAGGTTATAAATTGATTGCAAATTTATTTCGAACTACTAAGATACTCATGTTCTAGTTCAAGTAATTAGACACAAAATGAGCAACTCTAGTAGAAATGTTCTCATCATCTGGGATGCTAAACCACTGTCTGGAATAATGGACATTTGGCAAAACCTTGAACAAAATTTCTGTAGACAACTGCTGACACTTTAATCTTGATAATGTACATCTAAAATGTATTTTGTTAAGAATAGCATCTCTGGTGCTCGACATATGTTGGATAAGACAAAATCAAATTCTACATCTGAACAAGCAGATGCTAACATTATTTGTCAAAGGTTAAAACACTGTTGCACTATCAGTTGTTGCAATAAAAGTCTTCATTCCATTTTCTTCCACTGTTGTACCTAAAATGCTGTTGTGTCTCAACATTTGCTTTCTAAAGTCTGTCCACTGCTGATAGTCAACATCTGCTTTCCAAAAACACTGATGTTTAAAATCATTGTTTTATCCACTGATGTAGTAAAAGCATCTACTGATGGTAAAAATCACCCACTGCTTCATTTCATCACCGTTGTAACTACTGATGATTGTTCCATCAGTGGTTGTCAAAACAACTGTCCTCCATTATTTACCATTTCATCAGGGGTTGGCACGTGGTCAATTTTTAGCCGTCAGATCATTATAATCGCTGCCACGTCAGCATTCATCTTTTCCCTAAAATAAAACCCTGATTATACCCAAACAGGGTTTTACTGTCGAATTGAATTCCAAACATTCTCTTCACAAAGCAGTTTCCCTCTCATAACTCCAAAACCTTCTTCGATCTTCTTCATCAACAATGATGAAACCAAAATCGAAAACAAAATCAAAACCTTCATCTTTCTCCACCACAGCAGATGCCACTCAAATGGCCGCTGAAACCACGGAGATTCGCTACAAATCTCCTCACAACTATGTGGGTATACTCACAAAACCTAACGATAACCACACTTTCGACTCCATCATTGACATCTTATCTGCGTCAAAGTACAAAGCTTTGATAACCGCAGACGCTCCCATTTACCTTGATACCCAGAGAGAGTTTTGGAAAAATGCCATCCTTGAAAAACAAGGAGACATCATCACAGCCATCAACTCCTCGATACAGGGTAAGAAGGTACAAATCTCTCCAAAATCCATCTCTGAAATCTTTAAACTCGATGATTTGAAAGGAAAAACCTCATTTACTAAAGACGAGTTGAAAAAGGATTTCATGAACAGGGGCTATGCAGAACAACCGAATAGGGATACCCTATAAAAGGGTTATTTCCCTTCTGCACCCAGATTTTTATTTCACACACTACTAATGTGTGTTTCTAATAAAACAACGTCTTTTAATGAAATACCAACAAAAATCCAATGCCTGGGGTATGCAATTTTAAACGATAAAAACTATAATTACTCCCAGGAAATATTTGATGATTTGGTAAGAAACGTTGATAATAAGGCATTTCTGCTCTTTCCAAGATTTCTAAGCTACTATTTTGAACAAAAATTTGTAGAGAAAGATGCAGATTTGCCCAAACAAGGTGTCTCTTTCAAAATAAGCTGTTTAACAATTGAAACATTTTCAAGAATGATGGCACCAATAAAATTGAAAGCAAAGGTGCCTGAGCAGGTTTTAGAAACTGCCACTGATCCTCAGGCAACCTCTGCGGAGCCCACTGCTCCAGGTGATCAAAGCAGCACACCCACTGTTTTGAAACCCACACCTACCACCACTAAAAAGACCAAAAAGAAAATATCCAGAAAACCCACCAAACCCACACCAAAGGCAACTCTGGAAGATGAGATCCCAGAGTCAATGCCAGTGACAACACAAAAGTCACAAGAAACCACTGCTGCTACTTCCTCACAGCAGTTGGAAGAAAGATCTCAACCCCAGCCTCAAACTCCTGCATCCTCACAAAAGGATCAGGTTGTAACCACAGGGACACCAAATTATGAAGCTCTGGATCCACTCAGATCTATCTTCCACAGTCCTGATCCCAAGGACATGTCTCTTTCAACACCCATACCCTCACCAATCGTATTGCCACAATCAATAATACCCCTGTTGCATGCAGTAGTTATGGCACAGACACAAACCAGTTCCTCTCTATCACCCATTACTGAGAGTATACCTCCACAAGTGACTGGGTCTGATGCTCATACCTCTGCTATCCCAGCAACAGCTGAGGAGGTTACACCCCCTGAGTTACAAGTAACTCTCGGTGGTAGTTCAAGTGGAGCAGCAACTACAACTGATGGATCAACAGATCTTCAGTTGGACAGTTGTTACATAAATAAGACTCCCTTGAAGGCAATTTCTTCCATGGCAACTTCGGTGACCACCAGTGAGTTCTTAACCACCGGTACCATCAAAGGTTTATCGAGTACCGAAGAAAGAAGTCCCCAGTACCAAGAACAAGGGGCATCAATGGATGATTTTTGGGACTCTGTTCCAAAGTCACACATTGGTACAACCACCACTGGTGGGGATTCAGATGATCCTACAAATGTAGGTGATGATTCAAAATATCAGGAATTGACGAAAAGAGTTGACAAACTTGAAGATTCAGTTGCTGAGATTAAAGATATGGTGCAAGAGATTTTGAAAGCTCAGAAAGCACAGGCTACTGCTGTTCCTGCTCAAGCACCTGCACAACATGCATTTGCTACAAATGAGCTTTGGAATATTTTCCAACCCATGCTTGAAAAACAGCAACACATGGCTGATCAAAAGCAAGCTATTCAAGTGAAAATGCTGACCAACATGGTGGAATCAAGGTTTAAAGACACTCAAGCAGATATCAAGGCTATAAAGGCCAGCATACAAAAGACTGCCCATGGTGAACAAGTTCCTTCTACCATCCTCTTCTTGGATACACCCCTTGCAGATAATGCCAAAAAGGGGGAGAAAATCAAGTTGAGAAAGAAAGGAATTGAAGATGGGCTGTATATTGAACCAGAAGATACATCAGTTGCTACAAAAACAGCTGATACAAAATCTTCAAATCCAACAGCTGATACTTCAGTAGTTACAATAACTGCTGTCAGTAGCCAAACAACTGCCATGTCATCAACACACACACCTCCAACACACACCATATCACCACACACCACCACAACTACTGCTCCACCACCACCTGTGTCTACAGCACAAAAACCACCATTACCATCTCAAACAGCCAAACCATCATCACCTCCTGCCAAAAAGCAGAAGACAATAGATGTTACAACATCTGTTGTAATGGCAACAGTGGTTGAAACACCAGTTGTTTCAACTCCTGTTAGTCAACCACTGATCACCACTCAAACAACCACCACTCAAACAACTGCCACCATAACCCCTGCTCAAAAGCAGAAGACATCTGCTGACATATCAGCAGTTGTAATGACAACAGCAGTTGAGACACCAGTTGTTTCAGCAGCTGTTAGTCAATCATCCACCTCTGCTATCACCTTTCCTACATCACAACCAAAGCTTCTTAGTAGAAAAAGAAAGCCAATACCTGCAAATGAAGGAATACATGATCCTAATGCTGCAAAATATCCATTGGAAATTGAAGCTCTTAAAAATGAGATGAGGCAAATCTTCACAGAAGAAGATCCTTCAAAAAGAAGATTCTCCTCACTCATAGGCTACATGCCACCAGAGAATATGGACGATTACCTCAAAATAAAGGCAAGGCAAGCTAAAGTAAAAGCTAAGGTTGACAGTGAAAAAGAAAGTCTAAGCGAAGAAGGCATTGCTAAAAGACTGGAGTTCTATCTTTCAAAGATAAAGCAGATAGAAGAATTTGCACAAGAGTTAAACAAAGAAAAGGCTGATCAAAAGAAGAAGTTAAGAGAACAACTTCTAGCCTTCATCATGAATGAGAAATTCTATCCTGCTGAAGAACAACAGTTTAAAGAATGGCCATTAGTAGCTTTAAAGCATGAGGCAGAAAGGATTCAAAGAATAAAGAATGATCCTTCAAAAAGGAAGAATGCTCCAAACTGGAGCAAATACAAAAAGCTCATTGCTGACCTCACTGCTGAATACAAAGGAAAGAAAAAGGAGCTGGTGGATGCTAAGATGGACACTGCTGAAGCCATATCAAAATGGTCTAGGCAGCAGACTGATGAAACCTATGAGAGGCTAAAGAAAAGGAAGAAAACTGTTTCAGATGCTTCAAAGAAAAGAGAACAAATGATGAAGCTTGAACAGCAAATTGAAAACCTCAAAACAATGTTAAAATCAGCAGACAATCCTACTCTTGTGTCAAACCAAGATAAAGGTAAGCAGCTGACTGAAGAAGAGGTCAAAGAAAAAGAAGCAGAGTATCTCAAGGACACCATCTTAAAATTGGGTCTGAAAGAAGACAGCTCATCAAAGCTTCAAAACCTTCTTAAGAAGGTACTAAACAAACCTGCATCTCCAAACAATGCAGAAGACAAAACAGAAATTGAAAGACAAGAACTTATTGAACAAGAAACAGCAGAAGACATAGCTGCAGCTGACAAAGTCATTGAAGAAGCTTTCAAAAGAATGTCTGAAAGTCTGCATATGTTTTCAAGGCCATCTTCCCTCAACTCATCTGAAAATAAGTCTCTCCCAAGAAACCCACTTGGCTTAAAAATACTAAAGTGGATGTCTGATCAAAAGACCCACGTATTGACCCTGGTCAGAGCCAATGGCGAAGTGAAGTACATATCAAGGAAAGAAGCACTAGGCCTTAGTGTTGAAGATTTGCAGGATCTCCTTGAACTTTCACTGTGTAGGGATGAGGATGACTAGAGTGCAAAGGAATTTGAAGCTGAATTTAAGAATCAAGCTACAGCACTCTTGATGAGTAATAAAGGTCCTGAATAATGAAGGGTTTTGGCATTATCTGTTCCAGGGGGAGATTGTTGGGATTGAACCCTAAAAGAGGAACAGATAATGTAAAGCCAAAACCGGATCACATCAGTGGACTATCAATAAGCAGCAGTTTACTCTTTGCTTTCCCCTTGATAGTGATATTCTAACAGCTGATGAATCTTAAGTGATGATCACTACAACAACTGATGAAACTAAACACTGATGATACTCTTAAAGACTCTGAAGGCAAACACTAAGCTCTATCTACTGCTGTCTCATAAGTACTGCTGAAGATCCAAGCACTGCTCATTCAAAGACTGATCACCTTTTGAAGAAAGCACTGATGATTCAAGTAACCAGTGCTTAGGATACAACAGTGGAACGTGAACAGTGTTAGACTTGTTTTGTATTGTATTGTATTATTAATCAGTTGTTAGACATCAGTAGTTTTGTATAGATCAGTGTGTATAGTTTGTTAGGTCGTTAGATGTCACTATCATGGTGACGTCAGCTGAGGTACATCAGTAGTTTGGTTTGCCTATAAATATGACAGTACTTTGTACTGTTAGATTTGATCGTTTTGAGTGAGTTTCTTCTCCTCAATTCATCCTTTCATCTTGTGCAACCAACCCTGGAGTATCTGGCTGAGGGGGAGCTTAGTTTATGTAAACATGCTGTAATCATTTGCTTTGTATTTTCAATCTTTCGACTCAATGAAAAGCACTTGTTTATCAAACTATTTTCTTCCTTGATTGTGTTTATACAGTTTGTATCCATTTCTGCTGCACTTTACATTGTTACATATTCATTGATCTGTCAAGTTCATACAAACAAACACAATCATCAGAGCCTCGGATCCTAACATGTTAAAAGAAAATGATACGCTTGTAAGCGTGGCCACCTCCAGTTACAGAGGAAACTCTGGCAAAATTTTTCCAGAAATATAACACTTGGAAAATATTTTTACAACAGGTGTTATGAATATATTTTTAACTTGTTTTCCAAAATAAAATTCGCCATGATTTTTATTACAAAACTTCCAAGTGTCGGAGGTGGAATTTTCATAAATAAAACTTGTTAAAGATATACTTAGAATATATATTTCATAGAAAAATGCTTGTGAGAATCTTATGATTATTTTGTGAACTATATAAATATTATTTTTAGGATAAAAATAATATTACTGGAATACACTGAACAGTAACGACTCCAAAATAATACTGACGTTCTCACAATGAAAATTTAAGTTACACCGGTGTTATTATTACCACACAAACTCTAAATATGTAACTTATGTATTTTCGGAAAAATACTCGTAAGTGTAAGTATTATTTTTTTTTGGAAAATTGTATGGAATAAAAAATATTTTTGGGAAAAATATGTATATTTTGGAGATAGAATATTTTGGACAAATGAATTAAAATATATTTTATTAAGTGAGACTTAATAATACATTTTGAAATTATATAAACGCACATGTATTAAAACCCCCATCCTTGGGAAGGAATAAAATTGATAAATAATTAAGAAGTGTAAATACGAAATAGTTGTCTAACTATTTCCCAAAAACTTAAACCTTAAGCCAAAGCACGGTCGTCCGTCTAATAGAAGTTAGTACGTGTAGGCCGTCACGCAGCAGGTTGACTGGGAGATTACTATTTCGAGACGCACTTCAGTGAGTTCATGCCCCCCCCCCTTTCTCTTACTTGTTTTCAGTTTTTATACTTCGGGGGTGAAATACATGTTACTATGATTACGAATACTTTTTACATGGTATGGTTAGCGTAAGGAGGGTTACTACTTAGATCATGTGAGTGGGTAGGCGGGAACTGGAGACCATTAATCATCATTGTAGGACCGAGGGTCTTTAGCGGTAGATCTATCTGGGTGTAGCGAGCCCAGCCCCAGGCCCAACAGTACGGACCTCGGGGTGACTTGGTACCCGACACAAAAATCTGCTAGGTTTGAGTCTTCCTACTACAATTCACACATATCAATGGCCTTGCAAACCATTGGTGATCTCTTTATTTCCTTATTTGCTACATACCAGGGATTTTCATATTACAAAGGTTTTACATACTCACTACACATGAACTCGCTCAACATTTTTGTTGATTTTTCCAACTTACATGTATTTCAGGGAATTAAGGATCTGGCACGGTATGCTACGTTTTCACGCTGCGTAAGAGTTATGGGGTCATCCAAGTTTAGGGGTTGTGGCTTTTACCTGAACGAGTCACAGTTCTTAAACTGCGTCTGTTTCATGGTTATGGTTATGTCTTATGAACAATGTTTTTATTTTGTCTTGTTGTAATTCCACTGCATGTGTCAACGTTTTAAAACAATGTTGTGGTACTATTATTTTAAAACTTAAATCAATAGATGATCTGCATGGTTTTACTTTCATATAGCTTTGTTGTTATTAAGCTATGGTATTAAGAAGTCACACCAAATCAACCCATGCTTCCGCAAAGCCAGGGTGTGACAGCTTGGTATCAGAGCTCTGATCATAGCGAACTAGGATACCTTCTCGAGTCTAGACTATGATCACTAGGGCTCTCACGAAAACATTTTTACATTGCATACACTACGTCCAGATCCAGAGTACAAAATATTTTTAAAAACAAAAAGTATGAACACTTTTTCCAAAAGTTATGGGTCAGTCATATAGAGTGAGGGGCCAATCTGAGAGATTGGGAAGGTCCTGGTCTGAGAGGCCAGGGAGTCAGTCTGGGAGGTTAGGAGGTTAGTCTAGTGGGACTAGGGAGTCAGTCTGGGAGGCTGGAGGTTAGTCTAGTGGGACTAGGGAGTCAGTCTGGGAGGCTGGGAGGTTAATCTTGTGGGACTAGGATGTTCAGTCTGGGAGGCTGGGAGGTTAATCTAGTGGGACTAGGAAGTTCGGTCTGAGAGACTGGGAGGGTAGTCTGAGAGACTAGGAGATTCAGTCTGAGAGGCTGGGAGGTTAGATTAGTGGGACTAGGAAGAAATGCTTGCTTAGTTATTGGTGACTAACATGCTTATTTGATTATATGAATGATTGTTTGTGCATATGTGTGTTTTTGTTACAGACGTCATGCCTTCATCAGATACTGGAGAGTCAGACACTACAGATCCCATGGCCATAGTATCAGACGACATAGTTTTATCAGAGCACGAGGTGTATACTTCAGATACTACCAGCACGGACGATGACGACTTCCAGCCCTTTGCGCTGCTTGATGTCGTAGCAGATCCTGCTAATGGCCATCTTGTTGGGGATTTGCCGCTCGCGGTGATCCCTGCTCATGTACCTCTTGCAGCTTATCCTATTATCGATATGCCCCTCGACGTAGTCGCTGACGACGACGTCGACTTGTTTGAGGAGGACCCACTCGAGGATGACTCTGAGGGCGAGGCCCATATTGCTGTTGGTGATACTCTACTTCTTGCGGATGCCCCTGCTAATGAGACTCCCGTTCATTCGCCAGTCCCAGACTCATTTGAGTCTGTGGCATCTGCACCTTCACACACGCAGGGAGTGCAACACCATTCGCACGACACAGACCCTGATATGGCATCATCCGTTGCACCTGCCCCTGCCCCTAGCTTTGAGTTTGGTCATGACATTGATGACGATTCGAATCCTGTTTTTCCACCTGGCTTTGATCCCGATCATGACATTGAGTTTATTCATTTAGATCAGCCTATGGAGGATCCCGTAGCCCCTGTTGATCCCTTGTTTGCTGATCCAGCTGACTTTGAGATGGAGTTTGTTGATCCGGAGCCTGCTGTGGCCCCTGAGCCAGTAGTTGCTCCTGACCCCGCGTTAGAGCATGACCCTGATCATGCCGATGCACCTGCTGTTGCTCCTTTGGTTGATGATGTACCTGTTGATGATCATCCTGTTGTTGTTCCACAGTTGGTGGATGATTATGTTGCTACTGAAGCTCATATTGATGCTCCTCACGTTGCTGACATTCCTGCTGATCCTGTTGTCGCACCACATCCTGATCCTATGCCAGTGATGTTCGACCGTGCACCTTTCGCGACCCACATCTATCCACGATATGCTCACACCCACAATGGGTGGATAGACGATGATGATGATTTCCCACCTTTCGTGGTACCTGTTACATACCCCCCCCCCCCCCCCCCCCCCCCCCGTAGCTCCCGTTGCAGCCCCTGTTTCAGTTCCTGTTGATGTTCCATTGATCCCCACACATACTACAGATGTTCACCGCACCGACTTACCTATTACATTTCTTCAGGACATACCTCCACCACGTCCTGGGGAGGGCTCATCTCGTCAGCCTTTTGGTCATATACCTTTCGTGGCAGGAGAAGACCAGTTTGTACCTCAGATTCCTCATACTACTGTTGTTCCCCCTGTTACACCATCTGCTGTACCATCCTTCGCTCCATCTAGTGAGCCGTTCCTCTGGACTTCGCCACCCATTATGCCACCATCTGATCCTTATCATCCTTACCACATGGGGTATTCTACAGAGGATATTCTCAGGTCTTTCATGATACAGCAGGAGGCGCTAACCCGTCGTGTGCAGGAGCTGGAGAGAGCTCAGCGACTTCCGTGCCAGTGCCAGACCCCACCTGCAGTATCTCACCCTCCACGTCCACTTTCACCAGATTCTGCCGCTCGTTTTTGGACTCCTGAGTAGCAGATAGCTTACTTGATGCGTTCTCATCGCGCTATGGAGGAGGATTGGCTTCATATGCGTCGTTTACTCTTATCTCGTTTTCCCCCTCCTCCACCGCCATCAGCTTAGGCTATTTTGTACGACACAGGTAGACTTTTGATGAGAGGACCGCGATTGCACAGCTTTTGGAGACTGCATTTTGATTATGACTTTTGATGTTTTGTATATTGGATGTTATTGACACTGATGTGATAGTTTGGACTAGGGCGATGTGGCCCTTAGTCATTGATGATGTACGATACAGTTATGTACTTGTAAACCATACATTGTGGTCTCGATTTATGACAGCGTAATCGTAGTATTCTCATTATTCATGATGTTTGATTGATTGTTTATGTCCTATAACATGAGATGTTATGTGGTTGATTTGTTTATAACACGAGATGTTATGTGGTAGATTTATTTATAACATGAGATGTTATATGTTATACGTACACTTTACTTACCATGACCTGACCAACATGAACCATCTTTTTAGAAGATGCCTCCAAGACGCCAGACGCGTATGCCTGCCAACGAGGCAGAACTTCAAGGAATCATCGCTGCCGCCATTGCGCAGTATGCAGCCTCACAAGGAGGAACCAGCGGAAGTAATTCGAACAACAACGGCAATAACAATCCGCCTCATGTAAATGTTAAGTCGTTGAGACATACTACAATACATTTGGACATTTTTAGCACGTTCGCTGATACCATTTGTATATTCTAACGTATGTGCAGGGTGCACTTACAAGCAGTTCCTTGACTGCAAGCCTGTAAACTTTGACGGCACCGGAGGTGCTGTTGCTTTTGTCAGATGGGCCGAGAAGACGGAATCTGTTCTCCGAATGAGCAAGTGCGCTCCAAACCAACAAGTTACCTACATTTCTGGGCTATTCTTGGACGGAGCCCTGTCCTGGTGGAACTTACAAGTTCAAACTCTTGGTGAAGCCGCAGCTTATGCGATGACATGGACCGAGCTGAAGGAGCTCATGTGAAGAAAGTACTGTTCACGTGCGGAGATTCAGAAGCTGGAAACAGAATTCTGGCACTTGAAAATGGAAGGTCCCAAAATCGCGGAGTATGTTCAGAGATTCCACGACCTGTCTCATGTGGTACCTTATATGGTTACACCGGAATTCAAGCGAATCGAGCGCTTTATTTGGGGTTTAGCTCCTCAGATCATGAGTATGGTCACTACTTCCAAGCCTGCGACAATCACAGAGCCCATCGATCTGAGCGTGGCTCTTACTAAGGAAGTCGTCCGCTTAAACAAGTTTTAGAATGTTGAGCAGAAAAAGAAGGAGACTCATGTAGAGTCATCTGGCGAAAACAAAAGGAAGTTCTCGAACTTTAAACAAGGAACAAGCGGTGTTGACAAGAAAGGAGAATCAAGCACACCGGTCCAAGCTGCAACCGGTGCTGGAAAGAAAGGAAAGGGTTATATGGGTACACACCCCAAGTGTAACACCTGCAAGCGTCACCATTCTGGCCGGTGTGGGCCAAAAGTATGCGAAGCTTGTGGAAAAGTTGGACATTTGAAGTATAATTGCTGTGCTAGTGCAGGCCGGGGAGGCCAAGGAGGTTTTGGTAACCGGAACAATAATCGTGGTGGAAATGGAAATCGTCCACAAGGGAATAATGGAGGAAGTGGAAACCGGGGAAATGTTGCGAATGAAGCTGGTAGTGGGAATCGCAACCAAAACAACAATCAAGCTGGGAACGGAGGAGGTAATGGTCAAAGATTGGGTTGTTTCAACTGTGGTGACTTTGGACACTTTAAGAGAAACTGCCCGGAATTGAACCAAGCACGGGGAAGAGTCTTTAACATCGAGGCGAGGGAAGCGTGCCAGGATCCCAATGTTGTTACTAGTACGTTCCCTATAAACCAACGCTTTGCATCCGTTTTGTTTGATACTGGTTCCGATTATAGCTTCGTTTCGTTAGAATTTAAGAATATGCTTGGATTAGCCGCTAGTAAATTAGATATTCCATACTCGATTGAATTGGCTAATGGAAAGCTGGTTGAAGCTAATGAAGTTGTCAAAGGATGTGTAATCGAGTTGGGAGAGCGTGAGTTTGCTTTGGATCTACTACCAGTCAAGTTGGGAAGCTTCGACGTGGTAGTAGGGATGGATTGGTTATCGAGCAACAAGGCAGAGATTGTTTGTCACGAAAAGGTCGTTTGCATCCCAACAGAAGATGGGGAAATGATTGTGGTTCATGGAGAAAAGCGCGATACACCTTTGAGAATCATCAGCTGCCTGAAAGCCCGAAAGTGTTTACAAAAGGGATGTGCTGCCTTCCTGGCACACATCGTGGATAAGAAAGCTGCTGAACCGAAGATCGAAGACATCCCTGTCATGAAGGAGTATCCTGAAGTCTTTCCAGAGGACTTGCCAGGATTGCCACCCCAGAGGCAAGTGGAATTCCACATTAACTTAGTTCCAGGCGCTGCGCCTGTGGCTAAGGCACCATATCGACTTGTCCCGTCTGAGATGCAGGAATTGTCGACACAACTCCAAGAGTTGTTAGACAAAGGATTCATCAGACCAAGCTTCTCACCTTGGGGAGCTCCAGTCCTGTTTGTCAAGAAGAAAGATGGTAGTTTTCGTATGTGCATTGACTACCGAGAATTGAACAAGTTAACAATCAAGAATAGGTATCCTCTGCCAAGGATTGATGATCTATTCGACCAACTGCAAGGTTCAAGCTTTTACTCGAAGATCGATTTGCGATCAGGTTACCATCAGCTAAGGATACAAGAGGAAAGTATCCCGAAGACAGCCTTTAGGACTCGTTATGGACATTACGAGTACCTAGTTATGCCATTTGGGTTGACAAACGCACCTGCAGTTTTTATGGATTTAATGAACCGAGTCTGCAAGCCGTATCTCGATAAGTTCGTGATTGTGTTTATCAATGATATTTTGATTTATTCAAAGACGAAGAATGAACACGAACAACATTTAAGGGCCATTCTGGAGTTGCTGAAAAAGGAACAGTTGTATGCCAAATTCTCAAAGTGCGAATTTTGGTTGTGCGAAGTCCAATTCCTTGGACATGTGGTGAATGGAGATGGGATTCATGTGGACCCCACAAAGATTGAAGCGATAAAGAATTGGGAGACCCCAAAGACGCCAACCGAGATTCGACAGTTCTTGGGTTTGGCTGGCTACTATCGAAGGTCCATTGAGGATTTTTTGAAGATCGCTCAACCACTGACACTCCTCACGTAGAAAGATAAGAAGTTTGATTGGGGAATCAAACAGGAGGAAGCATTTCAGTTGTTAAAAGACAAGCTTTGCAATGCGCCAATCTTAGCACTACAAGAGGGTACAGAAGATTTTGTGGTATATTGTGACGCCTCGCGTCAAGGATTAGGTTGCGTGTTGATGCAGCGCCAGAAAGTTATAGCTTACGCTTCGCGCCAATTGAAAGTACATGAAAAGAACTATACCACGCATGACTTGGAACTAGGCGCAGTGATATTTGCATTGAAGATCTGGAGACATTATCTATATGGTACGAAATGTACAATCTTCACAGATCATAAGAGTCTGCAACACATATTCGACCAGAAAGAGCTGAATATGAGATAAAGACGTTGGGTCGAGTTGTTGAACGATTATGACTGCGAGATCAAGTACCATCCAGGGAAGGCAAATGTGGTCGCCGATGCCCTAAGTCGAAAAGAGAGGATCAAGCCCATAAGGGTTAGGGCTTTGGATATGATTATCCAAACAGATCTTTCACTGCGCATTCGTGCCGCGCAGAAAGAAGCTCTTAAGGAAAGGAACATTTGAAGAAGAATATCTCCGTGGGATGGAGAAGCAGTTGGTACCAAACGAGGAAGGAACGTTATGCTTCATGAAAAGGATTTGGGCTCCTCTGTTTGGTGGTTTGAGAAGGGTTATTTTTGATGAAGCCCACAAATCGCGGTACTCTTTCCATCCAGGAGCGGATAAGATGTACCAGGACCTTAAAGATTACTATTGGTGGCCTAGGATGAAAGGCGATGTTGCTGTTTATGTTAGCAAGTGTTTGACGTGCGCCAAAGTAAAAGCGGACTACCAGAAGCCTTCGGGACTTCTGCAACAACCTGAGATTCCCAAGTGGAAATGGGAACAAATTTCCATGGATTTTATAATGAAGTTGCCAAGAACGCCAAGAGGTCATGACACTATTTGGGTAATAGTGGACCGATTAACAAAATCTGCGCACTTCTTACCCATCAGAAAGAAAGACAACACGAGCAAATTGGCTGAAATTTACATGAGAGAAATCGTTGCACGTCATGGAGTGCCTCTCTCGATCATCTCTGACAGAGACGGAAGCTTTGTGTCAAGGATTTGGCAGTCTTTCCAAGAAGCTTTTGGCTCGCAATTGAATCTAGGCACTGCATTTCACCCACAGACCGATTGACAAAGCGAACGGATGATACAGACCTTGGAAGATATGCTGAGAGCATGTGTTATGGATTTAGGTGGTAGCTGGGATAAACATTTACCATTGGTCGAATTTTCATACAACAACAGCTATCACACCAGCATTGGAGCCGCGCCATTTGAAGCTCTATATGGCTGCAAGTGCAGATCACCGCTTTATTGGTCTGATGCAGGTGATAGGCAATTGGTTGGTCCTGAAGTGGTCCAGGAAACCACAGATAAGATTGCACAGATCCGAGATCGCATCAAGGCGGCTCGCGATCGAAAAAAATGCAATGCAGATAGAAGAAGGAAACCTCTAGAGTTTGAGGTAGGTGACATGGTATTATTAAAGGTATCACCCTGGAAGGGTGTGGCACGCTTCGAGAATCGTCGAAAGTTGAATCCGCGGTATATTGGTCCATTCAAGATTCTGGAAAGAATTGGGTTAGTAGCATATAAGTTGGATTTACCTGCCGAGCTGAACGGTGTTCACGATACATTTCATGTATCAAATCTGAAAAAGAGTCCAACGCAAGATACAGTTGTCAATCCCACAGACGAGATTCAGATTGACGACACGCTCCATTTTGTTGAAGAACTCGTTGAGGTTATGGATTGGAAGGTGAACAAAACCCGCCGGATCAGTGTCAAACTCCTCAAGGTTCGTTGGAATACAAGACACGGTCCAGAATACACCTTGGAGCGTGAGGACCGAATGAAAGAAAAGTACCCTCACTTATTTCCCAAGACCCCTGCATCTAGAAGCAGAACCTAAAATTTCGGGACGAAATTTTTCTGACGGGGGGAGAATGTGACAACCCTCACCAAATCAGGTATCTGTACGAATTAATTAATATTTAATTAATGCTTAATTACTGTGCTTGCTTACAATTGTGGATAAACTGCTACGTGATCTCTGATACATACAAATACATGCATCATACTTTATTTACTGTCACTCCATTATTTACACAGAACTATAGTGACAAACTTGATGCACCATAGCACAGTAGCACAATGAACGGATAACCCAGTAAACGTGCTGACATAGCCAGCACCAGACAGACACTATCTCTAAGGCTGGTATGAGCCGGGAATAGATCACTACACTAGTAGGGAGTGTAGGGAAATGAGGATTGTAGAACTGCGCCACTAGGTATTAGTTATAGTGACGGGATGTGCCTAAAACATGCTCTAACTACAAAATCCTGCACTTTAATACAAAATTCAGCATTTAAGCTAACTAGTAAAGGGCAAAAACATGGGAAAATAATACTAGACACTTTCCAAAGTGTCGGGAATTCATAGTGTCACTAAAAATAACATTAAAGACACTTTAAATGCCTATTAAGCACTTTAACGGATCAATATCCAACTGAACAACCGGACTTTACCCGGAACATAAAAATATTGTCAATGACACTGTTTTTCTTTTCTGAGCCAGTTAGGGTCCCCGAATACCCTAACACCCGTTATAACACACTACACACTAGTAATTAGTTTAAACTCCTAACTAATCAAACTAACACTAACTATAAAGTTCAAATCAAACCAAATATCCCCCCCCCCTTGACCGAATCGGTCCCCCAAGGGGACACACCCTTACAATTTATGATTATTTTATTTGCCTTGTCCCATATCTAGATTGCATATTACCCTATGGAAATTAGTGGAGGATGGATTATAAATTTACATGGGAGGTTACCATTCTCATTTACACCAACACTTAAACAAAATTTGATCACTCTCCCTCCTTGATACCTACGGCCGAAACAATAGCCAAACATCTCACCACTTTCAAACTTCGATCTTGTCACACCCCCAAAATCCACACGCGGAGTACCACCGCTTGGGTGCGTGACATGACCAGGATCAAGCCATCAATCATATCAAACATAGCATTTAATATTCAAAGTAATTAATGTAAATTATCATGACATGATTGATGTTTCAAAACCAAACATCGTTAAATAGCGGAAGCATAGTATGTAATCTCAAAATAGTTATAAATTCAGATAAAGTTCATGATCCATATCCCACAACGACCTGCTCCTCCCTGTGCAAGCTCCATAAAGTACCTAAGGTCCTGCAAGGCATGCAGCAAATAATCAACAAACTAGTTGAGCGAGTTCACAAAAAGTAAGATCATAACATAGTGCATAAGCAGAACTAGTGGGGGCTTCCCATACTAGCGTGTACTAAAGGTGGGGGCTTCCCAAACCTTGTGATTACATTACTGGTGGGGGCTTCCCACGCTTATCCTTACTAATGAGGGCTTCTCATTAGTGGTACTTACTAGACTAACTTCCGACCATGTGTTCTTCTTTACCGAGAACAGGAAAACGTACAGGGTCACGTAGGCTTTACGTGACGTATCCTTCCCCGAGGACATGGTACGCGTGGGGGCTACGTAGGCTTTACGCAGCGTGGCCTTCCGACCTGGAAGCCAGTGGATGGTATTGGGTTACGTAGGCTTTACGTAACGTGTCCTCCCGACCCGGGAGACAAATGGCAAATACTGGGTTACGTAGGCTTTACGTAACGTGTCCTGACTAACCTGAGGACGATGGTCTATAGTCTAGAGAATGCGTAAGTACGAGTAACTCTTTTAACAATAGCATATCCAACCCAATTCCCAACCCGGGAATCCCATGCCTTGGCTGTATGAACTCACCTTGGTTTGCTCGGCAGATACACAAAGAGTACAGGTAGCAAGTAAATGGTCAACCACGTCCTATCATGGTTATTATGCAAGTCAGGTTCGTATATAGCACATTTGTATCACGTATGGTATCGAGTATGATCATGGCAAATCACATAAACGTATCAGCAGTTCAAATCATGTAACGAGTCCAAGTAGTCGGCCCAAACAGATAAGCAGTCCAATTGGCAGTCAAGAGCATACTTGTGCGTGTTAACCCTGGCCCAACATAACCCGGCCCAAATAGTAAACGCCTACTAGTCCAATAATCAAACAGTTCACAAATTCAATCATTTGGCCCAAACGGTTGGGCCCGTGACAGTGTAGGCCCAAACAGATGTACGTGCAAAGGTGGTCTCGAGTCGCAACCGGCGATCTCGAGTCGCAACCGGGAGTTACGAGTCACAACAGGAGATTACGAGTCGCAACAGGAGGTTGCGAGTCGCAATGGTGATTTCGGCTCATCATGGTCTGGTTACGAGTCGCAACGGGACTCGCAACCATGGTCTCGGCTTGTGCTGTTGTGGTCTCGAGTCGTGACCATGAGGTTTCGACTCGCAATCTGAGTCGCAACCCAGTGTGTAACTGATTTCCTGATTTCCTAAATCCAATCCCAATCACTTCCGTAAATTCAGCAAACAAGTTTGGCAGTTTCGGAAATCAGATCAAACTCATAATTTAATCAGTTTCAAGACACATTCAACCTGTTCATATCAGGTTCAAGAACAGCATCAAAACTAAACCGATTCATAACCATATCATCATACTAGCATGCAACCTAATTCTTTAATCACAGCCGGTTATCAAACAACATCATACCCGATTAGACTAGATCATGCATTCAAGAATCATATCAACGTATCCGATTAAACAATACAGAATAGCCGCTTAGTATTTTACCCGGTTCTAATCATACAATCTGAATTACAACAAGATCAATAACAAAGATAGTAACATCAATCCGTTTATCATGTACACGCATATCATACACATATCAACCGAATACTAACATAATCCTAACCGATCATATAGTCCGATTACTAACAACATCAAGTATGATACTAGCCATTAGTGAAACACTTACCGGATTGTAGGATGAAAAGGTCTCGGCCGGTTCTAAGAGGAGACGAGGGAGAGATAATGAGGGCTCTTAGGGTTCTTGTGTGTGTGATGTGAATTGTAACAATTGAGAAAAGAACCAAGTCCCTAAGTGTTTTGTTGTTTGCGCATAGTGGGAGTGAGCCGAGCCCAACTCGGCTGTCTAATGGATCCGATTTCAAAGTGTGGCCCAAACGGGCTTGTGTGACCGGTTTGTGTAGTTTGGGCTCGTGCAACACATAACATACATACACATATCACGCACATAAACCAATATTCATTTAAAATCATATAATTCAGTTCTCATAAGCACGTAACATTACATCAAAGCAAGTCTAAAGTTCGAGTTGTCACATTATCCCCAATTAATTGGAAATTTCGTCCCGAAATTTGGTATGCACTCACTGAGGGAGCTAGGTAAGTTATAACGTTCACTGGTTTTCCTGGGGTGTCACATCCTCCCCCCGTTAATCTGGAATTTCGTCCCGAAATTCCGAAGTAGTAGCTTCAGCCTCAGTAGTGGTAGCATTGGTTTTGAATAACTGGGGGTACTTTTCTGTCATCCTGTCTTCGCGTTCCCAGGTGTACTCTGGACCACGTTTGGAGTTCCAACGAACTCGGACAAGAGGGATTCTCTTGTTTTTGAGGACCTTCACATCCCGGTCCGTGATCTCAACTGGTTCCTCGACGAACTGCAACCGCTCGTCGATAGTGAGTTCCATAAAAGGAATGATGAGGTTTTCATCTGATAGGCACTTCTTTAAGTTCGATACATGAAAGACATTGTGAACTGCCCCGAGTTCAGCTGGTAGGTTCAACTTGTAGGCTACCTTGCCAATCTTTTCTATGATTTCGAATGGTCCGACGTACCGCGGATTCAGTTTGCCCCGTTTGCCAAAACGTACTACACCCTTCCAGGGTGAGACTTTCAATAAAACCCGGTCCCCGACCTGAAATTCCAATGGCCTTCTACGCTTGTCCGCGTAGGCTTTCTGACGGTCGCGTGCTGCCGCCATGCGTAGTCGTATCTGTGCGATCTTTTCCGTGGCGTCCACAACAATCTCTGGACCCGTGATCTGACTATCCCCCACCTCTGCCCAACAGAGAGGTGACCGGCATTTACGCCCGTACAATGCCTCGAATGGAGCGGCTTGAATGCTGGTGTGATAACTATTATTATACGAGAACTCCACCAAAGGGAGGTGCTTTTCCCAGCCGTTGCCGAAATCGATGTGACAACCCGAGATTTCAAGGTCTTTCCTCTACGCATCACTTGTTTCACAATCTTGTTTTCACTGTTTAGTTTACATGGTATCATGTGTACGACCTTTGATTGACTGTAGTATTGTTACGTTTGAGTGTTACTGTAGTATTTAAGAGTTAGTCATAACATGTTCATTCTGTATTCCACAACACACCCGACGAAGGATCACACTAGACGAAGGATTAATTTGATGAAGACTAGATTCCTTCGTCATAAAGATTCGTCCTTCAAGCTTCGTCATGTGTGGACCTCGACGAAGAATGATACTTCGCCGCACAAGTGCATTCTTCGTCAATAAGGGGCCTCAGCCCAGGATGGTACGCAGCCCAGGTTGGGCCGGAATATTACTTAAATTGCATACTTCCTCATATACGACCAGTAACCGTAAAACACATAAACCCTAAAGTTCTTTCCCCTGTTCGTTGTGCGACGCCATTTCTGGATCCCGAAACCTTTCTATCTCCACTACGTTAATCATTACAGTATCACGGTTAGTGTTCATCCTTGTCCGTTACTAAAATTCTGATGTTGTGATCTTGTGTAAGATTAGACTTCCAGTAATAATATTGTGATCTAGGATTTGCATGATGAGGGTTCGATAGTTTTTCTTCATTCTTACTCATGATGGGATTTGATGATTCTAATTGATGAACTTATATCTTGATAAATTGAAAATTTGTTTGTGGGTAGTCATGGGATGGTTAGGGTCAATGATTGGTTAGTATGAATGGTCTGATGAATGATAACAGTTATGTTTGAATAGTGGATGATTATTCATGGTTAGGGTGCATGTTCTTGGTTATAAGTCCTGTTTAATCCTATTGGGGAAATGGTCAAACTGTTAGCATAAAATTATGAAACTGTCACTATTGATGAAGTAGCAACGAATATCCCCCCTAATGAAGAACCCAAGTGACGAACTCCTTGGACTCTTCATCGTCTGATGTTTGACGAACCTTAGGAACCTTCGTCGCATTTGTTCTCAGGCGAAGAATGAATCTTCGCCGTGAGGATCCTTCGCCGTGAAGATATTTGAACAAGACAGTAAACAGTTGTGGTTCATATGTTGATGGATACTTGTGTTTACAAATACTAGTTGCTATATGATAACAATACTGATTAAGAATAAGAAATCTGACTTGTCTTGTGTGGTTAGAACATTCATCTGTTATGTGTTGATTTGTGATAATCACATGGGATGTGGACTTGTATGAGAATTGGGTACTTGATACATGTTATACAGTGATCTTTGTGATGAATGCAATCTGTGTTAAATACGTGACTTAATTGATTGTGAAACTGATTTGATTGGTAATTACGGTAGGGTTTGGGTTGACCAATTTGGAACGGGTATTGTAACGTGACATACCGAGCAAATCAAAGGTGAGTTCACTGCTCTTTTTCAAGCATGCGTCCCGGGGAGGGACATCTGGTAAATATTCTGGGGAGGAATATTGGGTAATGGGTTTGACTGGAATGTTAAACCGGAATGTTGGATAATACACTCACTCGTATCATCTTAAGTCCCATCTTCTACCGAAAAGGTTGCCGGGGAGGCAACGGGGTTATTAGTTGATAGTGCTACTTAGGTTTGGCACCCTCACCCCGTGCCTGTAGAGGACGGAGGTGAACTAATGACCCAGTCTGGCCCAGTACTAGATAGGAGTACGTGGGAAGGGCAGTCGTGTATTTCAGGAGCCGTCATTGTTCGGAATTGAGATATTAACAATATTACTTGCATTGGTTATTGAACTGTTTTACATACAACGGGTAACAAACGTTTTCTAAAACTGTGAACTCGCCAGCTTTGTCTGATACACTTGTTACATGCTCGCAGGTCGTTAGGTATCTTGGAGCAGGAACTTGCTGACTGGAGGGCATGAGTGGTTATGGTTCACACCGATTGTTTTTATTTATTGAACTTCGGTTCTTACATTTGTTTGGAAAATGTTTATATTGTGATACGTTAACGCTTCCGCTGAATTTGCTGGTTTCGAATAACTTATGTTTGGATTTTAATATTAAATGATGAAACTTTATTTTAAACTTATGGATTCAATGTAAATGGTGGCTCGTTGCTAGTGGGTCACACGTCTAACAGGGACACTCCCTAGGTGGTATTTTGAGGGTGTGACAGTTTGGTATCAGAGCCACTGGTTATAGTGAATTTGGTTTTAAAAACGTTTCTATAAAACCAGACTATAACCGAACAGATCGGAAATCGACCATGACACTCAGCTCCAGACTGCAAGGTTCGTCTCTCGTTTACTTACTGTACTGCATAACTAGTGAACACTTACATATGATATTTCATGTGATTGCACATTTAGCACAACCGTATGAATTCATTACTTGCATGTGTTATGTGATGGGTAGTGTGGTGTTTCCTTAGACATTCATGACTCGCGTTTTGTGATGTTCTTTGCTTGCTACTTGAGTTTGAGGAACCATTTGACATGAGTTAGGAGGAGCTGAGATGAGCGTGCAAATCACAATATTATTGTGGGTGCACACATAATAATAATGTGGGGTGCATGCGAGTCCCAGTGAGGCTTAACAAGTGAAAAAGGGGTTCCGTTCCGTTATTTGATTGATGTGAAACACAACAGTCTACAAGAGTCATAGCAGTGATTGCCTCTTACTTGAACGTGATCTTTTCACTCCACTCTGAATCCTTACGAATCTTTATGCTATCGAGTAGTACCTGAATGCCCTCTGAACGCCTAGCGAACCGTGTAGAATGTTAGGCGCTAGTACGAACGTCCCTGAGTCGGATGTTGCAACGTCAATGATAAACCTTTCTCACTTCTCATCGTATGGTGGAACTCAAAAATTTGGCGCATTAGATCCAGAAGTGCGAACACTTCTGCAACACTCTCGCAGCAAACCGTGTAGTATTTGCTCAACTTGGAAGAACGATGGACGAGAGGGTAAATGTAGTATTTTACCGACTTCAGCATTTGAACGACTCTAGTGTCTGACAACGAATATCAGCGATTTGACTCCAAACGAATCCTTAACCCTAGTCAACAACTTATGGGAGCCGACTTTTATGAATCAATCGGGACATAAACGATAACAATTGACCATGATGTGGACTGTGTAACTTCCAGCACATCGAGTAGCGCCTTGGAACTTGGCACGAAATGTGAAGCGATGGACATCGTTGGTGAAAGATCGTAGGGTTCTGTTTCAAGCAACAAAATTAGAGACAAAAGTTATCGTGACACCAATGTACTTGTAATAGTAGCCTACAGTATGGAAATGAAGGTGCCTACGGCATGTATTGGCCGTTGATAATTCGAGACGACAACAACCAAGGGAACGATGATAGTATGGGGGAATCCGCGTGATTGTAACGATAACACCGACAGTGGTGCTCCCGGAAGGGCATTTAGGATTGATGTGGGCGACGACAGGACAATAACAACATGGTAGTTTGAATGGGTAGCAAATCGCTTCGTCTCGATTCCGTTTAACCTTGATGCTTCTTGAAACCAAACCTGTTATGGAACCGGCTGATGGCAAGTCAACTGAAGCCTCATATGTTCACTGGGCTGCAAACTCGACCTTATGGGACAAGTGTCCGACATCGACCTTCCTTCTACTATCCTTGATGGTCTCGATGCAGTAGTTAATGTGGATTGGTTACCCAGATATCGCGTAGATATACCTAGTGAGGAGAATATTTTGCGTATATTCCTCCCTAGTGGCGGATCGTCGTTTGTCCTAAAGCATCAGTGTGGAGTAAAGGTTAGCATCTGTCCGGCACTGGGGGCCAGGAGAGTCTACGGAGGGATTACTCTGCTATGTTGGCAACCGTTACTATGTTGGGCTAGGGAAAGAGGATCGAGGATCCACCAATTGTTCGTGGTACTTGAGGAACTTTCAGGGTTACTATCACAACTGATTAGGTAGAGTCTCAGATTGATCTCATGACCAAAGACAGCCTTGATTACTCGTACTCCTTATCGTCTGGCGCTTGGAAAGTTGCAAGAACTGTCCAATCAACCTCAGGAAACTACAGAATGGGAGTTTTATAGATCTAGTTCCTCGTTTTAGGGAAACACGCTCTATTGTGGAAACGAAGGACGAGTCCTTTCGTACGTGGACAGACTACCACAAGGTGGCTATGATAGACCGTCACCCCCTGTCTCGTATCGACAACCTGCTTGACCTGTTGTAATAATCAAGATTCTATCCGGAAACTGACTTAAGATCGGACTGTCATCTGATGGAAGACCATGGGGAGGATGAGCGCTAACACGGCGTTACAGATCCAGTATGGAGACGATGATTTTCTGTTGAAGATATTTAAGATATCCATCATACCAACAACCTCAGGGATCACGTAAGTGATATACGTCAACCTCGTTTCGCCAGATCCGTCGACCGCATTTATCGGTGACGTTTTGAATGTATTTTTGTTCTAGAGCTCCTAGGGGAGGAGCAACTACACGCGAAATCTATTTGTGTGTGACTTCTGGGTGGGGGAGATACACTTTCTTGGTCACATAGTTCACAGAGTAGGGATACGTGTAGATCTCGTTAAAGATCCATTTCATTCAAGCGGTCCGTCGGGGATACAGTAATTTTTGGTTCAGTTAAATACTATCGCAGATCTATCGAGGGATTTTTTTTGAAGATTACGCAGCTTAAACCTTTTCGGCACAGCGGGGTGCTGTGAACTATTGGGAGACGAAACAGGAGAACGTCTTTTCAGTTTCTGAATTTCAAACTCTACAATGCACTGAGCATCGTCTTTACCCGAGGGTACGAGTGATTTAGTGGCATACCATGATGGTTCGAATCAGAGTTCCAGTTACACACCGATGCAACACGAGAGAGTGATGACTTACGTAATGGAGTTACAACGAGGAACTGCACGACACACAACCAGCGGTGGAAGCCGTGGTCTTTGGATTTAAGTTGGAGGCATTAATTGGACGGTACCAAATACACTACTTAGACCGATCACAAGGGCCTCCCATGTACCCTTGTTTTGAAGGAGCTAAAACACGTGATAGTGTCGCTGGATGGAACTCTCGAGCGATTACGACTATGGACCATAAACACGTATGAGCGTGTAGCTCACCATCGACTCTAGCCTACCCGATCAGATTCACCCTGTTTACACTGAAACACTGAAGGAAGAGAATTTTCAAGTTGGGTCCATACGGGGCATGGAGGAGCAAATTTTGGCAAGGCGGACGGTACTCGCTACTTCATGAAACGAAAATGGACTCTACTACACGGCAACCGTAGGAATTTTGTGTGAGCAAAGCACACCGATCTTGACGTTTTAGTCGTTTGGGTTTGGATAGGAGATATTAGGATCTATGAACCTTGCACTAGTGGACAGGCATGAAGACGCACCCGGCAATGTATGTGAATGACGTTTGACTTGTGGGAAAAGTCAAGGTGGAGTATCAGCAATCGGCAACATTCACGTGGAAAATGAGAACAGACTGTCGTGGATTTTGTCGCTAGTCTATCTAAAACTCGAAACGGAAACATTATCGTTATCACCTGGGTGATCGTCGATTGTATCACGTAACCAGCACACTTTCTTGCAAACAAGGAAACTGACGAGTCTTCACAGCTTGTGAATATTCCTCTATGGGAGGCGGTTTCTAGGCACGAGGTGCCAACTTCTATTACCTCTGATTGTGACCTGCGTTATACCCGATTTATGGCAGGCATCACACAACCTCTGTGGCTCACGTCTAGGCATGAGTACTGCCTACCACCCTTAGACAGACGGTTAGAATGAACGAACCATCCTGACACCCGAAGACATGCTGCAAGCATGTGCGTGATTGACTTTAGTAAACATTTGGGAAGGACACTTATCTTTGGGTGAGCTCTATTGCAGCCGTTACCCTTTTAGTATGCATACAGCTCTGTTTTAGGCATTGTGTGGATGATAATGCCAACCTCCTTGTGGATCAAGGTGGATGATAACCTAATCATGGGTCTAGGACTTGTGCTCGGTATTGGAAATTGTGTGGTGACAACGCGTGATCGCCAGGAACCCTGATAACTTAGGAAACACCGGGAGTTCGCTGCAGGCGAACGTGTCATATTAGAAGTCTCACTCTGGGAGGGTATGGTACACTTGGTAAGTGTGGCAAGCATAATTTAACCTACACCAAGTTATTCAGAATTCTGGAAAGGATCGGTCACGTCGCCTACAAACTTGAGTTGCCCTATGAATTGAGTAACGTACACGAATGTCATTTATGTCTCAAATCTATGGCAGTGTTTGTCCGATGAAACACTTGTGATACCCTTATTAGAGGCTGAGGTTAGTGACAAGTTGCAATTGTTGAGAAATCTACTGAAAACATGCAGACCAGGAAGTCAAGGTTCGTTAGCACAGTTGTACGACAATCGAGAGAGTTCGTTGGAACACAAGACGTGGACCGGAGTTCACGTGGGAGCGTGAGGACCAGATGAAACGCAAGTACCCCCAGTTGTTTAAGAAAAGTGAGTCCAGTATTGAAGCTACTTCGGAATTTCGGGACGAAATTCCAAACCAATGGGGGGATGATGTGACAACCCGAGATTTCAAGGTCTTTCCTCTACGCATCACTTGTTTCACAATCTTGTTTTCACTGTTTAGTTTACATGGTATCATGTGTACGACCTTTGATTGACTGTAGTATTGTTACGTTTGAGTGTTACTGTAGTATTTAAGAGTTAGTCATAACATGTTCATTCTGTATTCCACAACACACCCGACGAAGGATCACACTAGACGAAGGATTAATTTGATGAAGACTAGATTCCTTCGTCATAAAGATTCGTCCTTCAAGCTTCGTCATGTGTGGACCTCGACGAAGAATGATACTTCGCCGCACAAGTGCATTCTTCGTCAATAAGGGGCCTCAGCCCAGGATGGTACGCAGCCCAGGTTGGGCCGGAATATTACTTAAATTGCATACTTCCTCATATACGACCAGTAACCGTAAAACACATAAACCCTAAAGTTCTTTCCCCTGTTCGTTGTGCGACGCCATTTCTGGATCCCGAAACCTTTCTATCTCCACTACGTTAATCATTACAGTATCACGGTTAGTGTTCATCCTTGTCCGTTACTAAAATTCTGATGTTGTGATCTTGTGTAAGATTAGACTTCCAGTAATAATATTGTGATCTAGGATTTGCATGATGAGGGTTCGATAGTTTTTCTTCATTCTTACTCATGATGGGATTTGATGATTCTAATTGATGAACTTATATCTTGATAAATTGAAAATTTGTTTGTGGGTAGTCATGGGATGGTTAGGGTCAATGATTGGTTAGTATGAATGGTCTGATGAATGATAACAGTTATGTTTGAATAGTGGATGATTATTCATGGTTAGGGTGCATGTTCTTGGTTATAAGTCCTGTTTAATCCTATTGGGGAAATGGTCAAACTGTTAGCATAAAATTATGAAACTGTCACTATTGATGAAGTAGCAACGAATATCCCCCCTAATGAAGAACCCAAGTGACGAACTCCTTGGACTCTTCATCGTCTGATGTTTGACGAACCTTAGGAACCTTCGTCGCATTTGTTCTCAGGCGAAGAATGAATCTTCGCCGTGAGGATCCTTCGCCGTGAAGATATTTGAACAAGACAGTAAACAGTTGTGGTTCATATGTTGATGGATACTTGTGTTTACAAATACTAGTTGCTATATGATAACAATACTGATTAAGAATAAGAAATCTGACTTGTCTTGTGTGGTTAGAACATTCATCTGTTATGTGTTGATTTGTGATAATCACATGGGATGTGGACTTGTATGAGAATTGGGTACTTGATACATGTTATACAGTGATCTTTGTGATGAATGCAATCTGTGTTAAATACGTGACTTAATTGATTGTGAAACTGATTTGATTGGTAATTACGGTAGGGTTTGGGTTGACCAATTTGGAACGGGTAATGTAACGTGACATACCGAGCAAATCAAAGGTGAGTTCACTGCTCTTTTTCAAGCATGCGTCCCGGGGAGGGACATCTGGTAAATATTCTGGGGAGGAATATTGGGTAATGGGTTTGACTGGAATGTTAAACCGGAATGTTGGATAATACACTCACTCGTATCATCTTAAGTCCCATCTTCTACCGAAAAGGTTGCCGGGGAGGCAACGGGGTTATTAGTTGATAGTGCTACTTAGGTTTGGCACCCTCACCCCGTGCCTGTAGAGGACGGAGGTGAACTAATGACCCAGTCTGGCCCAGTACTAGATAGGAGTACGTGGGAAGGGCAGTCGTGTATTTCAGGAGCCGTCATTGTTCGGAATTGAGATATTAACAATATTACTTGCATTGGTTATTGAACTGTTTTACATACAACGGGTAACAAACGTTTTCTAAAACTGTGAACTCGCCAGCTTTGTCTGATACACTTGTTACATGCTCGCAGGTCGTTAGGTATCTTGGAGCAGGAACTTGCTGACTGGAGGGCATGAGTGGTTATGGTTCACACCGATTGTTTTTATTTATTGAACTTCGGTTCTTACATTTGTTTGGAAAATGTTTATATTGTGATACGTTAACGCTTCCGCTGAATTTGCTGGTTTCGAATAACTTATGTTTGGATTTTAATATTAAATGATGAAACTTTATTTTAAACTTATGGATTCAATGTAAATGGTGGCTCGTTGCTAGTGGGTCACACGTCTAACAGGGACACTCCCTAGGTGGTATTTTGAGGGTGTGACAATCGATAACGCATGCCCTAAGCATGTCTTCAAGTGTTTGGATTGTTCGCTCAGACTGCCCATCCGTCTGAGGATGATAAGCTGTGCTCATGTCTAATCTTGAGCCAAAGGATTTATGCATCGCTTGCCAAAGTTCTGACGTGAATCGTGCATCGCGATCCGAAATGATGGATGTGGGCACCCCGTGTCTCGAAACAACTTCTTTAAGATATACGTCTGCGAGAGTGGAGAACTTGTCCGTTTCCTTTATAGGTAGGAAGTGTGCAGACTTAGTGAGTCGATCCACGATCACCCATATAGTATCATTCCCACGCTGGGATCTAGGTAAACCCGTAACAAAATCCATGGAAATTTCTTCCCATTTCCATTGAGGTATCTTAGGCTGCTGAAGTAGGCCAGCTGGTTTCTGATATTCAACCTTGACTCTCGCACAGGTCAAGCATTTTCCAACGTACGTAGCGATGTGGGCCTTCATACTAGGCCACCAATAAGTAGTGCTGATGTCGTGGTACATTTTGTCCGACCCTGGATGTACCGAGTAGCGAGACTTGTGAGCTTCATCCATTACAAGTTCGCGTAGACCGCCATAAAGTGGGACCCAAATACGCCCCGTTACATAGTAGGCGCCGTCTGCCTTCTGTTCCATTTGTTGTCGTGAGCCGCGTAAGGCTTCAGCCTTGACGTTTTCGGGCTTCAATGCTTCTACCTGAGCATCTCGTATCTGTGCAGGAAGGCTAGACTGAATCGTAAGCTGTAGCGCTCGCACGCGCTTCGGTAAGGTGTCCTTTCGGCTGAGGGCATCAGCCACAACATTGGCTTTGCCTGGATGGTACTTGATGGCGCATTCGTAATCGTTAAGTAATTCAACCCATCTTCGTTGACGCATGTTCAAATCCTTCTGCTTAAGAATATGCTCGAGACTCCTGTGATCGGTGTAAATCGTGCACCTGGTACCGTACAGGTAGTGTCGCCATATCTTAAGCGCGAAAACAACAGCTCCCAGCTCTAAATCGTGCGTCGTGTAGTTGCGTTCATGAACCTTGAGTTGACGTGAAGTGTAAGCAATAACCTTGTCGCGCTGCATTAACACACATCCAAGTCCCCGAATGGATGCATCACAATAAACCACGAAGTCATCCGTGCCTTCAGGCAAAGAGAGGATAGGTGCACTGCAAAGTCTATCCTTTAGGTGCTGAAAAGCAGTCTCCTGGGGCTCTCCCCAGCGATAGGTAACACCCTTCTGTGTCAGTAGCGTAAGCGGCTGAGCAATCTTCGAAAAGTCTCTAATAAACCGTCTGTAGTAACCTGCCAGACCCAAGAATTGGCGTATTTCTGTCGGCGTACGCGGTGCAGGCCAGTTTCTGGTCGAATCTACCTTGGATGGATCGACATGGATCCCATCCCTGTTTACCACATGGCCTAAGAAGTGGACTTCACGAAGCCAGAAGTCGCATTTAGAAAGCTTGGCGTACAACTGTTCCTTCCGAAGGAGTTCCAAAATAAGGCGAAGATGCTGCTCGTGCTCTTCCTGACTCTTGGAGTAAATCAGAATGTCGTCGATGAATACTATGACGAACTTGTCGAGATAGGGTTTGCACACCCTGTTCATAAGATCCATAAATACAGCAGGCGCGTTCGTTAACCCGAATGGCATGACGAGAAACTCGTAGTGACCGTAACGAGTTCTGAAGGCTGTCTTGGAGACGTCCTCATCCCGGACTCTCAGCTGATGATACCCTGACCTTAAGTCTATCTTCGAATAGTAACACGACCCTTGCAACTGGTCGAATAAGTCGTCGATGCGCGGAAGAGGATAACGGTTCTTCACCGTCACCTTGTTGAGTTCACGGTAGTCGATGCACATCCTGAACGTACCGTCTTTCTTTTTCACGAAAAGTACTGGAGCTCCCCAAGGCGAAGAGCTTGGACGAATGAAACCCTTTTCCAAGAGTTCCTGCAGTTGCTTTGACAATTCCTCCAATTCCAATGGAGCTAGACGATATGGTGCGCGAGCTATGGGTGCTGCTCCTGGAGCGAGCTCGATTTGAAATTCGACCTGACGATGAGGCGGTAAGCCTGGTAAGTCTTCAGGAAACACCTGAGGGTAATCGCGTACAATTGGAATATCCTCCAATTTCTTTTCTTTCACTGATGCGTCTGTAACGAGTGCCAGAATGGCAGTGTGCCCCTTTCGTAAACATTTCTGAGCCTTCAAGAAAGAGATGATGCCAACCACTGCACCACTCTTGTCGCCTTGAACTTCGAGAGGTTCCTGACCAGAACGTGGAATACGAATAACCTTCTCGCTGCATAAGATTTCTGCCTGGTGTTGAGATAGCCAATCCATCCCAATCACGACGTCGAAGCTACCCAAAACTATGGGAATGAGATCAATAGAGAAGGCTTGGCCAGCTAGGATAAGATTACAACCCTGAACTATGTGCGTGGCTTCTAGACTTTTACCGTTAGCTAACTCTACTACATGTTTGGTGGGTAAAAGTGTTGGTGCACGTTTTAGCAGTTGACACATTTTCACAGACATATAGCTTGTATCCGCACCCGAATCAAACAAAACAGTAACGTAAATATTGTCGAGGAGAAACTTACCCATAACAACGTTGGGATCGTTCACTGCGTCACCTCGACCTAGCACAAAAGCGCGACCACGAGCTTCATTGCCGTTGTTGTTGTTTCCCCCATTGTTGTTCCCGTTGCCCTGGTTATTGTTGTTGCGATTCTGGTTCAACTGAGGGCAGTCGCGTTTGAAATGACCTTCAGCCCCACACTGGAAACACCCCCGGTTTCCACGCTGTGGCTGCTGTTGTTGCTGCTGGTTCTGTGGAGCTGGTTGTTGCAGTTGCTGGTTCTGGTTTGCAGGACGAGGGCTCCTACAGTCTTTGGCCTCGTGACCCATCTTAAGACACCTTTGACAACGACCCTTGTTACACGGGCCATTGTGATGTCTGTGGCAATTGTAGCACTTAGGTTGACTTCCCTGATATCTCCTCTGTCTGTGACCACCAGAGGATTGCTGACTGGGACTCTGATAGTGGTCAATCTTCTGTTGCTGAGCTTGTGGCTGAACAGTCGCTGAACCCCTGCTGGAATCTCCATCCCATTCTCTTTTGCTTTCGCTAGTAGTAGCAGGAGTAACTGATGGGGTGACTGTAGCAGTAGCGTTGACACGCTTGGGCAGTTTATTCTGATCCACTGCCTGGTCGGTGATGCGATGAGCGAGACGCTGAATTTCCTGGATGTTGTCGAGGTTAGCCGAAGTAACATGGCTCTGGATCTCTGGTGCCAATCCCTTGAGATACATCTCGATGCGTTTGTATGGAGGGTCTACCATAGTTGGACACAGCACGGCCAGCTCGTTTGACCGTTTAGTATACGCTTCGATCTCTGATCCAACCATTTTCAGATTATACAGCTCGTCTTCCAGCTTGTGAATGTCTTCACGCGTGCAATACTCACGCTTGATGAGTTCCTTGAAATCATTCCATGGGGTGGCGTTAGCGGCTGCCAACCCTAAGATCTGAACTTGGGCGTTCCACCAAGTCAGTGCTATCCCTTCCAAAGTGCCGGTGGCAAACTTGACCTTGCGAGCCTCAGGGCACTCGCACATTTCGAATACTGATTCTAGCTTTTCAAACCAATGGAGGAGTCCCACTACGCCCTCTGTGCCACTGAAAGAGTTTGGACGACAGTCCATGAAGTTCTTAAAAGTGCAAACTTGCTGCGCTGGTTGACCTATTGTGTACGAATAGGACGAAGTTAAATACGAGAATTAATGTAGGATCCAAAGATCCTAGTGTGTGCCTATACTGCAGGATATACTACCTGCTTGAGCTGCTGCAACTGCCGCAGCAACTTGAGCTTGAACGAGAGCCTCTAGCTGGGCTTGTGTCATGTTGATTCGTCCAGACATGATCTTCATAGTAAAAGTAACGTAAATGAGAGTGGTTCGCGAGTAGGGCGATGACAGAAAAGCGTAAGCACATAGGCTTTCTCATGCTATAGTATCATGTGTATCTAAGCGTAATGCGAGCAAAGTTCTAAGCAGTTCTAGCAAACAGGCAATAAACATAAACCTTATTACCTAGGATGTCGAGTCTTGCACGTGGAGCGAAGCGTCGTTGTGGATCGCTGAGAGCACTGTTCTGGTTATAGTCTGGTTTTAATAAAAATGTTTTCCCATATTAAAACCAAGTTCTCTATAACCAATGGCTCTGATACCAATCTGTCACACCCCCAAAATCCACACGCGGAGTACCACCGCTTGGGTGCGTGACATGACCAGGATCAAGCCATCAATCATATCAAACATAGCATTTAATATTCAAAGTAATTAATGTAAATTATCATGACATGATTGATGTTTCAAAACCAAACATCGTTAAATAGCGGAAGCATAGTATGTAATCTCAAAATAGTTATAAATTCAGATAAAGTTCATGATCCATATCCCACAACGACCTGCTCCTCCCTGTGCAAGCTCCATAAAGTACCTAAGGTCCTGCAAGGCATGCAGCAAATAATCAACAAACTAGTTGAGCGAGTTCACAAAAAGTAAGATCATAACATAGTGCATAAGCAGAACTAGTGGGGGCTTCCCATACTAGCGTGTACTAAAGGTGGGGGCTTCCCAAACCTTGTGATTACATTACTGGTGGGGGCTTCCCACGCTTATCCTTACTAATGAGGGCTTCTCATTAGTGGTACTTACTAGACTAACTTCCGACCATGTGTTCTTCTTTACCGAGAACACGAAAACGTACAGGGTCACGTAGGCTTTACGTGACGTGTCCTTCCCCGAGGACATGGTACGCGTGGGGGCTACGTAGGCTTTACGCAGCGTGGCCTTCCGACCTGGAAGCCAGTGGATGGTATTGGGTTACGTAGGCTTTACGTAACGTGTCCTCCCGACCCGGGAGACAAATGGCAAATACTGGGTTACGTAGGCTTTACGTAACGTGTCCTGACTAACCTGAGGACGATGGTCTATAGTCTAGAGAATGCGTAAGTACGAGTAACTCTTTTAACAATAGCATATCCAACCCAATTCCCAACCCGGGAATCCCATGCCTTGGCTGTGTGAACTCACCTTGGTTTGCTCGGCAGATACACAAAGAGTACAGGTAGCAAGTAAATGGTCAACCACGTCCTATCATGGTTATTATGCAAGTCAGGTTCGTATATAGCACATTTGTATCACGTATGGTATCGAGTATGATCATGGCAAATCACATAAACGTATCAGCAGTTCAAATCATGTAACGAGTCCAAGTAGTCGGCCCAAACAGATAAGCAGTCCAATTGGCAGTCAAGAGCATACTTGTGCGTGTTAACCCTGGCCCAACATAACCCGGCCCAAATAGTAAACGCCTACTAGTCCAATAATCAAACAGTTCACAAATTCAATCATTTGGCCCAAACGGTTGGGCCCGTGACAGTGTAGGCCCAAACAGATGTACGTGCAAAGGTGGTCTCGAGTCGCAACCGGCGATCTCGAGTCGCAACCGGGAGTTACGAGTCACAGCAGGAGATTACGAGTCGCAACAGGAGGTTGCGAGTCGCAATGGTGATTTCGGCTCATCATGGTCTGGTTACAAGTCGCAACGGGACTCGCAACCATGGTCTCGGCTTGTGCTGTTGTGGTCTCGAGTCGTGACCATGAGGTTTCGACTCGCAATCTGAGTCGCAACCCAGTGTGTAACTGATTTCCTGATTTCCTAAATCCAATCCCAATCACTTCCGTAAATTCAGCAAACAAGTTTGGCAGTTTCGGAAATCAGATCAAACTCATAATTTAATCAGTTTCAAGACACATTCAACCTGTTCATATCAGGTTCAAGAACAGCATCAAAACTAAACCGATTCATAACCATATCATCATACTAGCATGCAACCTAATTCTTTAATCACAGCCGGTTATCAAACAACATCATACCCGATTAGACTAGATCATGCATTCAAGAATCATATCAACATATCCGATTAAACAATACAGAATAGCCGCTTAGTATTTTACCCGGTTCTAATCATACAATCTGAATTACAACAAGATCAATAACAAAGATAGTAACATCAATCCGTTTATCATGTACACGCATATCATACACATATCAACCGAATACTAACATAATCCTAACCGATCATATAGTCCGATTACTAACAACATCAAGTATGATACTAGCCATTAGTGAAACACTTACCGGATTGTAGGATGAAAAGGTCTCGGCCGGTTCTAAGAGGAGACGAGGGAGAGATAATGAGGGCTCTTAGGGTTCTTGTGTGTGTGATGTGAATTGTAACAATTGAGAAAAGAACCAAGTCCCTAAGTGTTTTGTTGTTTGCGCATAGTGGGAGTGGGCCGAGCCCAACTCGGCTGTCTAATGGATCCGATTTCAAAGTGTGGCCCAAACGGGCTTGTGTGACCGGTTTGTGTAGTTTGGGCTCGTGCAACACATAACATACATACACATATCACGCACATAAACCAATATTCATTTAAAATCATATAATTCAGTTCTCATAAGCACGTAACATTACATCAAAGCAAGTCTAAAGTTCGAGTTGTCACAGATCTTGCAATTTCACATACATACAAGTGTGCTAGAGTTCATACAAGGAGGCTCGGTGCTTACGGAATCACAAGGACCGCTCTACATCGCTTTTATCCACCTAGTTTTCGCTTTGATTCTTCCCTAGCCTTGAGCTAGTTGTAAGTGATTCTAAACACCCTCTTGATCTTGTCTAAGGTGGTTAATAAGAGATTTAACGGATTAAAATCGAGAACACTAAAGATCAAATCTAAAAGTCTTGTAAGAAAGATGAACAAGGTGGTTAAAGAGTAAATAATGGTGTAAAACTCATGAATCTTGTTTAGTAATGGTTATTTTATGTTGTTGGTTGCTAGTAGTGGAACGGATCGTCATCAAACCACGCTAGATCATGTTCATGGAACATGAACTAGCATTATGTTAAGTAGGAAAGTTCCTAGATGACGAACCCTTTCATACATAAACATGAACTTGTGTAAAAATAGTTTTTCTTGTAAAATGGAGTTCTAAACTAGTAGATCTAAAGATCAACAGGTGATATTTTTGAAGAACCAAGTGTAAGATGCAATCACGTTTAAAAGCCGGATCTTTCATGAAACAAAAGTAAGTTTGTGAACAAACAGGTGTTTAAACACTTGTGTGACAAAATGTTTTAACAAAGAAATATTTTCGTAATTTATGACTAAGAAGTTGTAAAGTTACATTTTCTATAAAGATAAGATTTCCAAGAAACCGATTTCATTTTTAGAAGTAGAAAGATCTACTAAAAATATTGGAAAGTTACTACATACTTTTACACTACTTACAAGTTCATGTGTTTGCAATTTATGCATATTTTTGACTAGTTTGATGTCTTGATATTGAATATTGATGATTGAAAATTGATTGATTGAGTTGTTAAAAGAAAATGATACGCTTGTAAGCGTGGCGACCTCCAGTTACAGAGGAAACTCTGGCAAAATTTTTCCAGAAATATAACACTTGGAAAATATTTTTACAACAGGTGTTATGAATATATTTTTAACTTGTTTCCAAAATAAAATTCGCCATGATTTTTATTACAAAACTTCCAAGTGTCGGAGGTGGATTTTCATAAATAAAACTTGTTAAAGATATACTTAGAATATATATTTCATAGAAAAATGCTTGTGAGAATTTTATGATTATTTTGTAAACTACATAAATATTATTTTTAGGATAAAAATAATATTACTGGAATACACTGAACAGTAACGACTCCAAAATAATACTGACGTCCTCACAATAAAAATTTAAGTTACACCGGTATTATTATTATCACACAAACTCTAAAAATGTAACTTATGTATTTTCGGAAAAATACTCGTAAGTGTAAGTATTATTTTTTTTGGAAAATTGTATGGAATAAAATATAATATTTTTGGGAAAAATATGTATATTTTGGAGATAGAATATTTTGGACAAATGAATTAAAATATATTTTATTAAGTGAAACTTAATAATACATTTTGAAATTATATAAATGCACATGTATTAAAACCCCCATCTTTGGGAAGGAATAAAATTTATAAATAATTAAGAAGTGTAAATACGAAATAGTTGTCTAACTATTTCCCAAAAACTTAAACCTTAAGCCAAAGCACGGCCGCCCGTCTAATAGAAGTTAGTACGTGTAGGTCGTCACGCAGCAGGTTGACTGGGAGATTACTATTTCGAGACGCACTTCAGTGAGTTCATGTCCCCCCCCCCTTTCTCTTAACTGTTTTCAGTTTTTATACTTCGGGGGTGAAATACATGTTACTATGATTACGAATACTTTTTACATGGTATGGTTAGCGTAAGGAGGGTTACTACTTAGATCATGTGAGTGGGTAGGCGGGAACTGGAGGCCATTAATCCTCATTGTTGGACCGAGGGTCTTTAGCGGTAGATCTATCTGGGTGTAGCGAGCCCAGCCCCAGGCCCAACAGTACGGACCTCGGGGTGACTTGGTACCCGACGCAAAAATCTGCTAGGTTTGAGTCTTCCTACTGCATTTCACACATATCAATGGCCTTGCAAACCATTGGTGATCTCTTTATTTCCTTATTTGCTACATACCAGGGATTTTCATATTACAAAGGTTTTACATACTCACTACACATGAACTCGCTCAACATTTTTGTTGATTTTTCCAACTTACATGTATTTCAGGGAATTAAGGATCTGGCACGGTATGCTACGTTTTCACGCTGCGTAAGAGTTATGGGGTCATCCAAGTTTAGGGGTTGTGGCTTTTGCCTGGACGAGTCACAGTTCTTAAACTGCGTCTGTTTCATGGTTATGGTTATGTCTTATGAACAATGTTTTTATTTTGTCTTGTTGTAATTCCGCTGCATGTGTCAACGTTTGTCACGGCCCCCGACCCACCCTGGACGGAGTCGGGGCCCGCGAGGCAGTTCCCGTGGTATTTAATTTATGCGGCAGCGGAAGTCTTTTTATAACACGATCTTTTATCCGTAAAATATGCTCGTTTAATATATTACACAAAGTTTAAGGGATAAATCCCATAATTTACAATAAGTTGATTTCACACAGAAATCTTTATTTTTCAAAACACGTTTTATTGGTTTATTTACACTGAGCCACTTCTCTGAGCTTGATAGTGCTTTACTGCACTTTTCCTGGATCACACAGATCACCTGAAACATGTTTGAAAAAGGTTTTGTCAGCGGGGAAATACTGAGTGAATCATTCTGTTTTCTAAAACGACCCGTTAGTTATAATTTACAGTATTAAGAGCAATTACAATGTTTCTATCAACCAAATATCAAGAATGGGTATTTGTCACTCGATTCATTTCTGTGACTGTGGTCATACCACTATTGGGTCCCGTTGCCCAAATAGTGACGGTGTACTCACACAGAGTAATAATAACTCACATAGAGTAATATTCACTCACATAGAGTGATAATAACAGTAATGTGCACAATTACCCCACATACCAGCTGTAATTTGGTGATTACAAAGACTTAATCCCTGTAATTATAACCTTTGAAAATAACTTGGAGTTTTGTAATACTTACTCACAAACTGTGAGAAAACAGTTTAAAAAAAGAGAATGACTCACATTGCAGTTTAACGAGCAATAGATATAAGCCTACTGATTAGCCTTGATTACACCTAGTTTTAACACAATGCACATACAAACAGGTTAGTAACTAATACAGCAGTTACGTCAATTCACGAGATTAAACCTTCACAACAATTAATCAGTGCAATACTCGATAATTCAATCGGATTCACAACGAATAACAGAGCATAGTCCGAATTCGAACAGCACTCAAATATTCAAGTCGAAATCACGACGAATAATCAAAGTACAAGCTCAATTGAGCAGCACCTGGACTATCGTTGGATAGTTACAATCGATCGGACGTTGAATCGTAATAGCGATCGAGTTATTACCCTGATTGCGGCAGCGTTTCGATAATTGTGTGTGTGTGTGTTGGACTGTTTTGCTTATAACTCGACGTATATTATGAATTTTAACGTCGTTCAAGTGCCAAATTTCAAGTCCCAACCCCTGCTATTTATACTGAAAATTTGACACCGTCGCGTAGCGCGAGAGGGTACCCTTATAGGCGTCGCGCTACGCGAGTGGTCACCTTACTTTCATAGAGTAGCCCTTCATGCATGTAGGCTTGCTGTGTCGACAGTTTTTTCAATTTTCGAATTTAACAATTAGTTATGAGGATAATCGTTGGCTAGGGTTTATCCCCCCCTGAGTTTTAGGGGCCGTGATCCTGATTCCGATTGTTCTGGAATTTTTAGGGTTAGTGCAGAATTACTTGGGTTTCTTAATTAGGGTTTTCTTAACAGCTAATTACCATCCTAATTATGGATTTTAGTGGCAGTTGTTACATCCTCCCCACCTTAAGAAAAATCTCGTCCTCGAGATTTACTGGAATAGATGAGGGTACTTTCGCTTAATTTCCGATTCCAGTTCCCAAGTGTATTCTGGTCCTCTCTTTGATTCCCATTTGACTTTTACTAGCACTAGTCGTTTGTGCTTGAGAAACTTGACTTTTCTATCTTCGATCTGTAGTGGTTTCTCTATAAACTTCAACTTTTCGTTCACTTCTACATCTTGAAGAGGTACTACTAGGGATTCGTCTGCTAAACATTTCTTAAGATTGGATACATGAAATACATCATGTACTCCAGCCAATTCTTCTGGTAGTTGTAAACGATAAGAAACTGGTCCTATTCGTTGAATCACGGGGAATGGTCCAACGTATCTTGGACTTAGCTTTCCTTTCTTACCGAATCGTACTACTCCTTTCCAAGGAGAAACTTTTAAAAGTACCTTATCTCCGATTTGAAATTCTAAAGGCTTGCAACGATTGTCTGCATAGCTCTTTTGACGATCTCGAGCTGTTTTCAGTCTGTCCTTGATCTGAGTTATCTTGTCAGTAGTTTCTTGTACTATTTCAGGACCTGATAATTGACTTTCTTCGATTTCTGCCCAACATACTGGGGTTCTGCACTTGCGTCCATACAGTGCTTCAAATGGTGCAGCTTCGATGCTTGAATGATAACTATTGTTATAGGAGAATTCAATTAATGGTAAATGGCTATCCCAATTACCGCCAAAGTCAATTACACATGCTCGGAGCATGTCCTCTAGAGTTTGTATTGTCCTTTCACTCTGTCCGTCTGTTTGTGGATGATAAGCAGTACTTAGATTTAGTCGAGTTCCCATTGCTTTCTGAAAACTTTTCCAGAAATGAGAAGTAAAACGACTATCTCTATCCGATACAATGGAGAGCGGGACTCCATGTAGAGATACTACCTCGTCCACGTAGAGTTGTGCTAACCTTTCCATGCTAAAGGTTTCTTTCATTGGTAGGAAATGAGCTGACTTGGTTAATCGGTCTACGATTACCCAAATCGTATCATTACCTCTTTTGGTTTTGGGTAACTTTGTAACAAAGTCCATTGTTATGAGTTCCCATTTCCATACAGGCATTTCTAACTGTTGTAGTAGTCCTGAAGGTTTCTGGTGTTCAGCCTTAACTTGTGAACAAGTTAAGCACTTGGATACGTATTCGGTTATATCTTTTTTCATTCCTATCCACCAGAAATTATTTCTTAAATCTTGGTACATCTTATTATTTCCTGGGTGCATGGTATACCTAGATTTATGAGCTTCTTCTAAAATCTTATTTCTTAACTCTCCTTGCTTAGGTACCCAAATTCGTTTCTTATGGAATTTCCAAATTCCATCATTTCCTTGTTCTAGTTCTTTTAAGTAACCTTTCATTCCTTCAGCATCGTCTTTGATTGCTGTTTTCTGAATTTCTTTGATTTGTGCCATTAAATCTACTTGTAGATTTAACCTCAGAGCACGGACTCGTTTCTGTTTCTCATGGTACTTACGACTTAAGGCATCTGCAACTACATTTGCCTTTCCTTCGTGATATTGGATATCACAGTCGTAATCGCTTAGCATCTCTATCCATCTTCTTTGCCTCATGTTTAATTCTTTTTGCCCAAATATATATCTTAGACTCTTATGATCTGTATAAACAGTAAACTTACTTCCATACAGATAATGTCTCCATATCTTAAGGCAAAGATTATGGCTCCTAATTCTAGATCATGAGTCGTATAATTTTCTTCGTGCTTTTTCAATTGTCTAGAAGCATACGCAATTACCTTCTTGCGTTGCATTAACACACATCCATAGCCTAATTTTGAAGCATCACAGTATACCTCAAAATCTTCTGTTCCTTCGGGTAAAGCTAAGATTGGTGCATTCGTCAACCTATGCTTTAAAATCTTAAAGGCTTCTTCTTGTCTAGGTCCCCATTCAAACTTAGCAGTTTTACAGGTTAACTTAGTTAATGGTACGGCTATCTTAGAAAAATCTTTGATAAATCGTCTATAGCATCCGGCTAAGCCTAGAAAACTTCTTATCTCCATTGCTGTTTGTGGAACTTTCCACTTCGTAATTGCTTCTATCTTAGCAGGATCTACATGGATACCTTTGTGATTTACCACATGACCTAAGAATTGTACTTCTTGTAGCCAAAATTCACATTTCGAGAATTTGGCATAAAGCCTTTCTTTTCTTAACAAAGTTAAGAGATCATGTAAATGCTCACAATGTTCTTTTTGGCTTTTGGAGTAAATAAGTATATCGTCGATGAAAACGATTACAAATTTATCCAAGTATGGTTTACAGATTCGATTCATCATGTGCATGAATGCTGCTGGGGCATTCGTTAATCCAAAGGGCATGACTGTAAACTCATAATGACCATACCTAGTTCTGAAAGCAGTTTTAGGTATGTCCTCTTCTTGTACTTTCAACTGATGATATCCGGATCTTAAATCTATCTTAGAGAAATACCTAGCTCCTTGCAATTGATCAAAAAGATCATCAATCCTAGGTAGTGGGTATCGATTCTTAATTGTAACCTTATTCAATTCTCTATAATCGATACACATTCTCATCGATCCATCTTTCTTTTTCACAAACAATACTGGTGCACCCCAAGGGGATGAACTCGGTTGTATGAATCCTTTGCTTAATAATTCATCTAATTGCTTTTTCAATTCTAGCATTTCGGTAGGTGCTAATCTATATGGTGCTTTGGCTATTGGTGCAGTACCTGGAATTAAATGGATTCTAAACTCTACTTCCCTATCAGGTGGTAATCCAGGTAATTCTTCTGGAAAAATGTCTGGGTATTCTGACACTACCGGGATGTCCTGAAGTTCCTTATCCTTAGTGTTAATGATTACTGAAATCATATACACCATTTCATGTTTTCTCGAATAACTAGCCAATTTCATTACTGATATAAATTTCAGTGGCTTTCGAGGTTTATCTCCAGTAATTAAAATTACTTCTCCTGTAGGGGTTTGAATTTCTACTGCATTTTTGTCACATAGGATTCGAGCATGGTTGGCTATTAACCAATCCATTCCTAATACTACATCGAATCCTGCTAAATTCATTGGTAACAAATTTGCAGAAAACTTATGGCCTAATAATTCTATTTTTCCTTCTTGCCAGATTTTATCTATTTTCACAGAATTTCCTTCTGCGGTTTCTACTGTGAAGATTTGCCTAAGAGTGGTTAATGGTAACTTAAGATCTTGGCAAAATAAAGTATTTATAAAACTTTGGTTCGCACCAGAGTCAAATAATACTTTTGCAAAGACGTTGTGAACTAAGAACGTACCAGCTATCACATCTGGAATGAGTTCGGCCTCTTGAGTGGTCAGCTGGAATGCACGAGCATTTTTCTTGGTTGTTCCTTCCGTGGGTTTGGCTTGGTTAACTATAGGTTTAGCTAACTTAGGACATTCAGATTGAAAGTGTCCCCTTTCTCTGCAATTATAACAAACTTTTGTTTTCTTCCTGCAGTCTTCTTCCCGATGTCCTTTCATTTGGCAAAAATTGCAAACCATGTTGCATTGTCCATAATGCTTCTTTTTGCAAATTTTGCAGAAAGGAGATGATGAGGATTGTCCGGTTCCTCTTTTCTTGGCATTACCCACACGAAATCCTTGGGTAATCTTGTGAGCTAATTCCTTCTTGCGATCTTCCTCTCTTGTGCGTACCAATTCATCGGTTAGGGTATTAGCTAATTCTACAGCATCGTCAATAGTACGAGGTCTCGCAGCTTTAACGATGTTTCGGATTTCACTAATTAACCCCCAGATGTAACGAGAGATAAGTACCGGTTCTGGCGAAGCCAGTGATGGCACTACCCTTGCATATTCAAAGAATGTCGAAGTATAGCCCCGACAATCTACTCCTAGCATACGATGACTCAGGAACTTGTTTGCCATCTGTTCCTTCTCGTATTCGGGACAGAATTTTCTTTCTACCAAACTCTTAAATTCTTCCCAACCTATGGCGTAGGCTATCCTTCTTCCTTTTGCCTGGAGGACCGTGTTCCACCATTCGAGTGCTCCTTCTTTGAACAGATTTGATGCATACATCACCTGGTCTCCATCGGCACATTTGCTTATTGCAATTACTGCCTCGGTTTTCTCTAACCAACGCAGTGTTGCAGTTGCCCCTTCGTTACCTGCAAATTCAGCGGGTTTGCAAGCAAGAAATTCTTTATAAGTGCAACCAGGCGTTGCAGCTTTCATTCTTTTAGGGAGTGGGGCCTGCTGCGGATCATGATCGTCATGATTGCCGCCTCCATTTATGCTGTTACTGCCGTTATCTTCTGGAATACGTTTACTAGGAATTAATTGTGGTTCGGCAGGTTTTCGAACAGCAGCTATAATTTCTGGAATAGCATGAGCTATCCCTTGGGTGATAAAATGCTCGATATCTTGTCGAGTTATATATTGATCTTCCTGTTCTTGCTCAGATTGATTTACTTCATTAATTGGTTCATTGTTAGCGTTTTCCATCTGCTAATTGGTAAAATTATTAGTGTCTAACTTATCAATGACAAAATTCACATAGATACACATAGATTATCACAACATACGAATATAACCAAAATTGTCGATTTCTCGACTTTTACTTTGTTATGGTAAATTGTATATGCATCCATACACACCATATTTTACAGAGTTTTATTGCCCATTTTACAGAATTTTAAGTTACTATCATACAATACGGCTTTCTGTGGTTTAACTGACGGTTCTAGTAACGATGCTCCCTCTCATCGTACTTCCAAGTTAGATGCTCTCCCATTTCCCTGATCCTATTACCTGTACCTATCAGTTCTTCACCGAACTGACGGAGTTCAGCTAGGTTTTCATTACTCATGGGAGGATTTGGGAGTGGTTCTGGGTCAAATTGTGGAAGGAAGCTATAAGGACTGTTAACTATATTTTGGAATTGCCAGTCATTGGTCCACCATTCCTCCATTTGGCCTAATGGTCTGGTATGAACTAGTGGGTCTGGAATAGCTGGTCCTAGGTTTAGTGGGAATTGAACTGTAGCCGGGTAAGAAAAGAGATTATCGTTGATAGGCTCTAAAACATCACAATTCTCCAGTAGGCGATCTATTTCGTCTTGGAACGTGATTTCCTCAGACTGTTTAGAGCTTTCGCCAATCTCTATTCCCTTTTGTTTTAGATCCATTCCTATTTCCTTTTCGGGTGATTTCGAACCTTCTCCAGTTTCTATTTCCTTTCCCTTGCTTACACTCACAGGATTTTCTATTTTAGGGAGTTTCCTAGTGGCAGGTTTCCTACGGCGCACTTTCCTCCACCCTACATATCTTCTCTTCTTTTTAGGTTTGGCTTTTTCCAGCGGTGGGGCTTGGAATTCCACAGGTTCTTCTATGTCAGCAATGTAACCAGTAAAGTCGTGAGAGACTTCGATAGGCACTGGATATAAGTTGAGATTCTGGAATGTTTCCGACATCTCATTCATGCTGCATAGCATATATGCAAAATGCAATGTTAAAACTTTGGAACAAAGTTTAACAAACAAAACACTGAAGTTTTATTGCATACTAATTTATACAAAGAACAACAGAAATAAACACACTTAGGACTTTATTTATTTACGGGATTGTGATTTCTCTTACTAGACCCAACTTATTGGATATTTAGAGATTAGCATTTTCTGCTACAGTAGCTAGCATATAGAGATTTGCCCATTTCCCGTCTATTTTATCTTCCCAAAGTATACTATTACCCAACTCTTGGACTTCTGGGTTAAACCTAACTCTCTTGGTTCGGGGTTTCTTTGTCTCCTGACTCTTTTTAAGTATCGAATCCCTTTTCTCTGGGGAAAGTGGATTCTCATAGTTTGCCTTGCGGACAAAGATTCCTTCTTCTAGGTTTACTGGGTTTCTAGAAGAAGATGCCACATCTAGTTTGTGGTAGATAGCAGACAGCTTTTGCTTACCCATACTGTAACTAAAAATAGCCAGTTAATAAAACATATAATCACCGAATAATAATTAGTAAAATTAAGTATTGTCCAAATACTTAATTTAGGCTTAATCAGTGGCTCGATCAGTGGCTCAATTTAATTATTAGCTCTGATACCACCTTCGCTGTCACGGCCCCCGACCCACCCTGGACGGAATCGGGGCCCGCGAGGCAGTTCCCGTGGTATTTAATTTATGCGGCAGCGGAAGTCTTTTTATAACAGGATCTTTTATCCGTAAAATATGCTCGTTTAATATATTACACAAAGTTTAAGGGATAAATCCCATAATTTACAATAAGTTGATTTCACACAGAAATCTTTATTTTTCAAAACACGTTTTATTGGTTTATTTACACTGAGCCACTTCTCTGAGCTTGATAGTGCTTTACTGCACTTTTCCTGGATCACACAGATCACCTGAAACATGTTTGAAAAAGGTTTTGTCAGCGGGGAAATACTGAGTGAATCATTCTGTTTTCTAAAACGACCCGTTAGTTATAATTTACAGTATTAAGAGCAATTACAATGTTTCTATCAACCAATTATCAAGAATGGGTATTTGTCACTCGATTCATTTCTGTGACTGTGGTCATACCACTATTGGGTCCCGTTGCCCAAATAGTGACGATGTACTCACACAGAGTAATAATAACTCACATAGAGTAATATTCACTCACATAGAGTGATAATAACAGTAATGTGCACAATTACCCCACATACCAGCTGTAATTTGGTGATTACAAAGACTTAATCCCTGTAATTATAACCTTTGAAAATAACTTGGAGTTTTGTAATACTTACTCACAAACTGTGAGAAAACAGTTTAAAAAAAGAGAATGACTCACATTGCAGTTTAACGAGCAATAGATATAAGCCTACTGATTGGCCTTGATTACACCTAGTTTTAACACAATGCACATACAAACAGGTTAGTAACTAATACAGCAGTTACGTCAATTCACGAGATTAAACCTTCACAACAATTAATCAGTGCAATACTCGATAATTCAATCGGATTCACAACGAATAACAGAGCATAGTCCGAATTCGAACAGCACTCTAATATTCAAGTCGAAATCACGACGAATAATCAAAGTACAAGCTCAATTGAGCAGCACCTGGACTATCGTTGGATAGTTACAATCGATCGGACGTTGAATCGTAATAGCGATCGAGTTATTACCCTGATTGCGGCAGCGTTTCGATAATTGTGTGTGTGTTGGACTGTTTTGCTTATAACTCGACGTATATTATGAATTTTAACGTCGTTCAAGTGCCAAATTTCAAGTCCCAACCCCTGCTATTTATACTGAAAATTTGACACCGTCGCGTAGCGCGAGAGGGTACCCTTATAGGCGTCGCGCTACGCGAGTGGTCACCCTACTTTCATAGAGTAGCCCTTCGTGCATGTAGGCTTGCTGTGTCGACAGTTTTTTCAATTTTCGAATTTTACAATTAGTTATGAGGATAATCGTTGGCTAGGGTTTATCCCCCCCTGAGTTTTAGGGGCCCTGATCCTGATTCCGATTGTTCTGGAATTTTTAGGGTTAGTGCAGAATTACTTGGGTTTCTTAATTAGGGTTTTCTTAATAGCTAATTACCATCCTAATTATGGATTTTAGTGGCAGTTGTTACAACGTTTTAAAACAATGTTGTGGTACTATTATTTTAAAACTTAAATCAATGGATGATAGGCATGGTTTTACTTTCATATAGCTTTGTTGTGATTAAGCTATGGTATTAAGAAGTCACACCAAATCAACCCACGCTTCCGCAAAGCCAGGGTGTGACACTAAGGGTCTCGAATTTTCATGGATGACCTTAGATAAAAATAACTTTTTAAGGCGCACAAGGCCAATTAGGGCCCTCGAATTATCAGGGATAGGTCTAAGTAAAAATAAATAAAAAACTTAGGATACCCCTTTCTTCTAGGTCCGCCATTGCGTTGTAATTTAGTGGAACTAATTAACGTATTAAATATATTTTGACTATTTATAAATATGTGTTGAATGTTGAAAGTTATTATTATGAATATTCTTATATTGAGGCCGCACACTTTATAACTCATGGTGTGCAGCCGCACACCTCCATCCAAGCCGAACACTCCCATGTGTGGGCCTCTAAACTGCTGAGCCCAGATTTAACTGGACCTCACACCCCCACCCATGTGGACCACGGCCCATCAGGTCATACATCACAGGAATAATTAAGACCGCACACATATGTAGTGCATATGTGTGCGACATATCGACAGCTAGATCCCATTTGCGGAGTGTGCGGCATCTTGGCTGAGTATATATACTCATATCTGCCAAAACCCTAACACTTTCCCCCATAACATTCCTTGACGGCTGCCTTTTTGGGAAACATTCCTCCCACAAATCAGCAAATATTCTCTCTTGATTCAACAAGCATTCCTTTTATCCTTTTGAAGATTCAAGCATCATCAACAGCTTTTGATTTTCTTCCTGAACCTTCCAAAGATCTCTTCTTTTCCCTCTTAACTCGCACACTCTCCTACTTCACATTCTGGGTTAGTATGAACCTTTATGCTTCTTGTTAAAACGTGATGTAGATGAATGTTTAGGAAATGTTGTTTTGATTCATGAAATATATGTGGTTCATCAGTGGTATGTCACTAAATGAAATGAGTGAAAGTTGCGTTCTAAAACCTAGGGGTGTTAAAAGATATTTGAGATATGTGCTTTGATAGTGTTCTTATGTTAGCATGATCTTGAAACATTCATTATATGTTAAACGAAATAGATTTCGGCATGAATGTAAGATACATCAAGATTGTGTAGAATGATGTTTTGAAGACGATTTCATGTTCACCACTTTTTTGAATGACTAGATTTAAATGAATGAGTTTTATTAAATGACGATTTGGTTTGTGAATGAGTCGATTGTTTTGGTAGATGGATTTTAATGCTAGATCTAGTGGGAAATTGTTTAGGAAATGGTTAATCACGATTTGCTAAAAATAAGGTTCTGCTAAGATAGGTTGATGAATGTTTGATAATGAATGATCATAGGTTATTTGAACGATTTTATTATAGTAGGGTTCATAACAATTGTAACACCTCGAAAATTCATGTCCAATATCATATCGACACGTGTCATGAACTTAAAACGTGTAAAGGATTGAATTAGAGGGACTAAAGTTGACAAACAGAGAAAGTATGTGAATATAAGGGTTCAAAATGTCAACAATAGATAAATATATCTTTTAATAACCCTACAAGATGTTTATACCCTTAAACGAATAAATCATGGATCATACGAAGCTAATTGTGAAAGAAAGTGAGGAATTACAAACTGCAGGGGCTAAATGTGTCAACATGTTTAAAGTATACCTCTGAGTGATCTTTTAGCGGACCCGAAGCTTTGTAATGATAAATTATACTCACAAGAGTGTGTGATAAAAATTTCACAAGGTTTCGATTAAGTATGAGAAAGTTATGACAATATTCGTATGCGAGGGGTTAAAAGCGTCAATATTGAAATTTAAGACTTTTCGGTGAACGTATGAATAACCGGGGACTAAACAAAGTTGGTTTATGACTTGGGGTCCTTAAAAGTCAAGTTTGGGGGTTTATAGTGCAAGAAACCACCTTAAAATCAAGTTTGGAAGGACCAGGGACCAAAACTGCAATTAGTGAAACTTTGTAACCGGATCAGAAGGGCCATGCGGCCCGCGTGAGACCCTTGCATATCCTGAAGCGGGCCGCCTGGGACTACCAGATGCAGAAAATCAGGACCGCTGGCTGTTAAAGCTTTGTAACCGACTTAAAATGGTTGTTTTTGATTCTATGGGCTTGTTTGCTGGTATATTAAGGCCTAGGGACGCTTGTAATGATCCCATAACCTCCCTAGACTTGTTTGGCATGATCAAATGGATCCAAGAAACCTATATAAGGCCATGAGGTTGTGATCTTCAATTGCTCATTCACTTGTAAACTTCACAACTCCCTTCTTGGAGGTTCCTGGAGCTCAAGCATCCTTCCTAGTGATCATTAGTTGTGCTTAGGACTATTGTAAGTATGCTTAACCTCCTATAATTCAGTTTTGCTTAGTTTATAAGCGTTTAGTCAAACCGTCGTAATTAAGGTTTGACTTCGTCATTAATCTTAATTGCTCCAGTAATTTGTCAATATGAAAGTACCTATGAGTTGGTAATTATGTGGGCATTAAACCCCAAAAAGGTTTCCCTATGATTCCCACTTTAATTAGGTCAATTGTCGAGTCAAACTTGGTTACAAAAAGTCAACAGGAAGCTATTTTGTAAATAAACACATAATTATTAATGTGTAAGCTATGAAACCTATTTTGACACTCATATAACTTGGTAATTAATATAAGAACATGTCTAAACATGTTCGACTCGACAATTTTCAGTTTAAGCTCGGTTCGGGGCCGAAAGTCGCATAGTTTGACTTATGCTTTGACTTTCAGTTCTGACCCGTTTAAGCATGAATTAGGAATGCCTTAGAGCTTTATTAGGACCAAGTTACCTAAAAGTATAACCCTATGTGATTATACAACTTGGTTCATTGGTTATCTAATTCATATACATGATTCCGTTAAATGCTTAAATGTTGACTATTATGCCCTTTTTACCTTAAAACACGATTTTGATAAAGTGAAAGAATAGAAACCTTCACTACTGATTTATAAACTTGTCCCTAGAATTTGACATCAGTTTGAGGTCTAGATTAAGAGTTATGCTCATTAGCGTAATTAAGAAGCTTTTAAGTATATAAACCGCATAATTAGTATATAGCCTATCTAAACCCAATTTTTAATACCAAACTTATTACCCACTGATGTAATATAATATTTTGGGATTTTTGAAGATTTTTTATTTATTTTTAGGCTGAGCATAACTTAGGATTCTAAGATTGATTCGGTGATTGTCGGTTTTGCTCTTTTAAGCTATAAAATGAGTTTTATAAATCCTTTTGACCCAAACCTTTTTCTTCTGATCCAATATGATAAATAAAGTATTTTGAGCCTTCTGGAATAATAAAATTATCGGCTTTCCTTTGAAAACCCGGAAATGGCTCCAAATCGTCTTTTTAAGCGTTTTTAAGCGTTTTAAACACATAGTATGTATTAAAACCATATTAGATATATAAGACTTGATACCTACTGATATTTTAAGTTAACAATTATGTTTCAACAGTAGGTAAAAGTTTTGAAGTCAGATTTCCGGATTTGACCTTTAAACCTTAGGTGAAATTACCAAAATGCCCTTTCGGTGCATAGAATGGTTAGAAATGATAAATTTCACATATAGGTTATACCCTACTGATGTAACTTAGTAAATTAAGTATTTTTACTGATTACATCAGACCCGAAACTCAGAAACATATTTAAATCCTTTTATAACCTTTTAAATGACCAAAATGCCCCTGCGAGGCATAAATTGGTTTTAAAACTCGTTTTGGGCATAATAGAAGACATCCTACTGATGTCACAACATATTTAAGGCATATTAACTTATGGAACGTGTTCATGACTCTTATGGTTACCCGTTACGCATGTTTCGCGTTCGGATCGGTCTATGTAACTAGTTTACATATATTAGCCGAAATGGGTCAAACCATATCGTTTTTGTCTCAAAACCTAGAATGTGTTTAAGTTACCCATGTTAAACGAGCTTACAAGCTTGTCGGGTCAAAACCACATTCTAAACCGGTCTTCGCCTTATCGTGCGTTTGAACCGTGTTTTCCTTTTGAAAACTAACCGGTCTAAGTATAAACATAATTAAAGACCCGTTAGGATTCTAATAGGTTATTAAAACCTTCGTTCCAGATTAGGAGCCCAGTAAAAGCTACGTGCACTTGCTGTATTTGAATTATACTATTGCTCAGGTAAATACCCTTAACTTATTTTCCCTATACGGGCTTGGGATACGGTACTATAAAAGTACCGCTTGGTCGGGTGTATGTAGTCATTTAAATCGTATTGTGATTGATGTATTTACATAACCTGTTTGATATGTATTATTTGGTGTATGGCCCTTGGGGGTTAAATGACCATGTCCCGGATATCCTTGGCATCATTCATGAAATGGCCACGACCTAAGCACGGGGTGTAGGCGTACACCTGACAGCTGCCTTATGTAAAAACTGGTATCCCACTATAAGGAATCAACCTTGTGGGCATTATACCTGTGGCGTGTCAGTTAACTTAAGTCCGGCCCTACAAACCGGCCCTAATGGACGAAAAATGAGTAAAACTGTATACAAGATTATTTTGAATAATTGTCCCAAGTTATAAAATATTTTGCCGAAGTGCATTTAAATCAATTTTCAAACTCTTTTCAAAATGAGTCAGTTAAGTTGTATTTACCAGTGCAAACTGACGTATTTTCCAAAAAGGCTAAGTGCAGGTGCTAGACGAAATAGGCTGGCTACTCCAGGCATCACTACTCAAGTCTCGCAAGCTTTAGATGTCAAAGTCTGTTGAACAGTTTTCCTTTTTATTTGATCCGCCTGTGGATCTGTTTCGACTGTGTTGTGATACTTAAACATTACATTTTGTCCAGTTGAAATAAATCTATATCTTTTGCTTCCACTGTGCATTTTATATGTTGTGTTGTTTGACTATGATGATATCAATGACGTCACGATACTCCCCACCGGGCCCACCGGTGACACGTGGAAAATAGGGGTGTGACAGGTTGGTATCAGAGCCAACACTGAGTGAATTAAACACTAGCCTTTTGTGTTTAATCTCAGTTACACAATTGCACATTCTCGAGTCTAGACAAGAACATAGGACTAATCCTAATTCGTTATATTTTGTCTCCTTTGTTATTTTCTGATTAGCCCTTGCATGGGCAAGTCATTTGATGGAAGTCCCGTTTAGGGCAACCATGTATTTGTTTAAATTTAATGGGATGATTAGATTCCTATATTATAAGATCTACCATTGTGATAAAATGGCAAAATCTAAAAAGGACAAGACCTAGCTCAGGATAGGGCCAAGATGGTAGTTCCTCGATTAGATTCAGATCCTTGTTAACATCTCAAATTAGGATTGCTCTGCGTTTAACATTAAAAGAATCTTAAAGGTAAAACCTAGCCTAAATGTCATTGCAGACATGGCCAAGATGGTACAACCTATTCGAAAAGATTCAAACCTTGTTAACATCTGAAAGCATCTTAATATGCTTGAAAAAGTGTGACCCGATAAAATCACATAAGTCATTATTAAAAAGGGTTATTCTGAATTCCTTTATTTATATAATCATCCCTTAAGGATGAAGTGCCCATGGGCTATAAATAGCGTCCTCTGGGACTAAAGACAGTGGTAGCCTGTAACTCCCTGTCAAGAATAGGTAATGAACTTTGATTCAACCTTAATACCTTGATTCTATAAAATCCTGGTTTAATAATTAAATCTGTCTACGTGACTAGGCCTTTTGTGCTATTATATATAACTTAGGGTTATCCTGGATAATTAACTAAAATAGGTATTATAAACCATAGTTAATAAATCGTTTAAAACAATTGAACTGTATAAGCTTCTATATGTAAACCTTGCCCTTGTTTTCTTTTATGTAGCAATTAAAGCTACATGGCGAGGTCGGGGGAAGTGAACAGTCATTCCCTGGAAAACGATGATGATAGGGTTAATATAACCAAGGGAGAGCTCCGTACACTGATTGATACAGCTGTATCTAAAGCTGTAAAGGAGCAATTCAAGGAGGTTAGTGAGACGTATAGTAGAACCTCTTCGGTACCTCACTCTAAGTCTGTTCCTAAGACTCATTCAGAAGCTCATAGCAAGCCACCCTCGAAGAAGGATGGACCTAAGAAAGAGGATGTCGAACATTCCTCAAACCAACATAGTGTTCCATCCAAGAGAATAGTGTTCGATGATGAGCCACGTACCAAGTCTTGTACTTATAAGTACTTTGTTTCCTGCAAACCCCAGGATTTCATTGGGGAGAAAGGAGCAATTGATTGTATGACTTGGTTAGATGAAATTGAGACTATTGTTGATATCAGCGGTTGTGCTGAAAGGGATATAGTGAAGTATGTATCCCAATCGTTCAAGGGAGAGGCACTGGCATGGTGGAAGTCTCTCATTCAAGCTGCTGGGAAGATCCCACTCTATAATATGTCATGGGAGCAGTTTTTTGTTCTCATTAAGGAGAACTATTGTCCACAGCATGAGGTGGAAAGGATTGAATCGGATTTCTTATAATTGGTGATGCAGAATTTAGATTGTCAAGCTTACCTCACCAGTTTCAATACCATGTCTAGATTGGTTCCTTACCTGGTGACACCAGAGCCCAAGAGGATTGCTCGCTTCATTGGGGGTCTAGCCCCAGAAATCAAAGCCAGTGTTAAGGCTTCGAGACCTACTACTTTTAGATCAGTTGCTGATCTATCTCTATCCCTCACCTTAGATGCGGTCAGGCTGAGATCGCTCAAGAACTCAGAGGAGAGTAAGAGGAAGCGTGAGGATGATACCTCACGAAGGTCTGAGAAGAAGCATAAAGGTAATTCGGACCACAATAAAGAATCTGGGTCCAACAAGGGTAACCAGCGAACTGAAGAAAAGCCAAAGTGCTCAACTTGCCAAAAACGCCACTTTGGAAAATGCAGGCTTGAGACCAAGTCTCAATCAGGATCACCTGCATGTGGGTTATGCAAGTCTAAGGAGCATAAGACTATTGATTGCAAAAGAATCAAAGATGCTACCTGCTACGGCTGTAACGAGAAAGGGCACATTAAGACTAACTGCCCTAAATACGCTAAGAAGCCTGAGGAAGCCAAGAAGACCAATGCTAGGGTCTTCCAAATGAACGTGCAGGAGGCCATTCGGGACGACAATGTGATCACAGGTACTTTCCTCGTAAATGATGTATATGCTAGAGTACTGTTTGATTCTGGCGCTGATAAGTCGTTCATAGATAACAAGTTTTGTAAGTTGCTGAATATACCTGTTAAAACCTTAAGTGTGAAATATGAGGTGGAGTTAGCCGATGGAACCTTAGAAACCGCCTCAACCATGTAAGATGGATGCGTTATATCTTTTAGGAACCACTCTTTTCCTTTGTCCTTGCTTCCTTTGAAGTTAGCCGGATTTGATATAGTATTGGGCATGGATTGGTTATCGCATAACCAAGCCCAGATCATCTGCAACAAGAAGCAAGTAGTGATTAAGACTCCGTCTGCTGAGTCACTTACCATTCAAGGAGATACCCAACACGGATTGCCGGAGCAAGTGTCTATGCTCAAGGCATCCAGGTGCATGAAGAAGGGTTGTGTCATTTATATGGCACAAGTAACGGTCGACGAGCAGAAGCCCAAGATTGAAGATATTCCAGTCATTTCTGAGTACCCTGAAGTTTTCCTGAGGAACTACCTGGCTTGCCACCGGATAGGCAAGTGGAATTCAGAATTGATATCATCCCCGGAGCAGCGCCTGTTGCGAGAGCACCTTATAGGTTGGCACCAACAGAGATGAAGGAATTGAGGACGCAGCTAGATGATTTTCTAGCCAAGGGTTTTATAAGACCTAGTTGGTCTCCATGGGGAGCGCCAATTTTATTCGTCAAGAAGAAGGATGGATCAATGCGTCTATGCATTGATTACCGTGAGCTTAATAAGGTTACTATCAAGAATAGGTACCCTTTGCCCAGGATTGATGATCTATTCGATCAGCTTCAAGGGGCAAGCTACTTCTCCAAGATTGATTTGAGGTCAGGCTACCATTAATTGAAGGCTAAAGATGAAGACGTACACAAGACTGCGTTTAGGACTCGCTACGGTCATTATGAGTTCTTAGTGATGCCTTTTGGGCTCACTAATGCACCTGCCGCATTCATGGATCTCATGAATCGCGTCTGCAAGCCATACTTGGATAAATTTGTCATTGTCTTCATCGATGACATTCTCATATACTCAAAGAGTCAAGCTGACCATGAGAAGCACCTCCGTTGCATTCTGAAGCTACTTCAGTAGGAGAAACTTTATGCCAAGTTCTCGAAGTGTGAATTTTGGCTTCGTGAAGTCCAGTTTCTTGGACATGTTGTCAGTGAGCGTGGTATCCAAGTAGATCCCGCTAAAGTTGAAGCTGTCATGAACTGGCAAGAGCCAAAGACGCCCACGGAGATTCGCAGTTTCTTAGGATTGGCCGGGTACTACAGACGATTTATCGAGAACTTCTCAAGAATTGCAGCACCCCTGACCTTGTTGACTCGCAAGAATAGTAAGTTCAATTGGGGGCCTAAGCAGCAAGAATCCTTCGATATTTTGAAGCAGAAGTTGAGCAACGCTCCTGTTTTGACGTTGCCTGATGGAATTGATGAGTTTGTAGTATATTGTGATGCATCACACACCGGGATGGGGTGTGTGCTTATGCAGAAAGGCAAGGTCATTGCCTATGCTTCACGTCAGTTAAAGGTGCACGAAAGGAATTACACCACCCATGACTTGGAGCTGGGTGCCGTTGTATTTGCACTAAAGCTTTGGAGGCATTACCTATATGGAACGAAGTGTGTAATCTACTCTGATCACAAGAGCCTTCAACATTTGTTTAATCAGAAGGACTTAAATATGAGGCAGCGACGTTGGATGGAAACTTTAAATGACTATGATTGTGAAATAAGATACCATCCATGCAAGGCAAATGTGGTTGTTGATGCCTTACGCCGAAAGGAAAGGATAAGGCCTATAAGAATCAATGCCAAGAGCATTGAGATAAAGAATAATTTGAATGAAAGATTGTTAGCAGCACAGAAGGAAGCAGTGCTGGAAGCTAACTATCCTGATGAGAAGCTAGGAGTAACTGAGGAGCAGTTATCCTACGGCAAGGACGGAATGCTAAGGTTGAATGGACGAATATGGGTTCCCATTTATGGAGGACTTCGGGATGTTATCCTCCAGGTAGCCCACAGTTCTAAATATTCCGTTCATCCTGGAGCTGATAAGATGTACCAGGATTTAAAGGCGAATTATTGGTGGATAGGCTTGAAGAAGTCTATAGCTGCCTATGTAGCTAAATGCTTGACGTGTGCTCAAGTCAAAGCTGAACATCAGAAACCGTCAGGTTTGCTACAACAGCCTGAAATTCCCACTTGGAAATGGGAAATGGTGACGATGGACTTCATCACCAAGTTGCCAAAGACTAATAAAGGAAATGATACTATTTGGGTGATAGTAGATAGACTGACTAAGTCAGCACATTTCCTACCTATTAAGGAAACTTACAGTTCTGACATGTTAGCCCAGTTGTATGTTGATAAGATTGTATCTCTGCATGGAGTACCAGTGGCTATTATCTCTGACAGAGATACCAAATATACGTCACATTTTTGGAAAAGTTTCCAACAGTCTTTGGGCACGCATTTAAATTTCAGTACGGCTTACCATCCTCAGACGGATGGGCAAAATGAGCGTACCATTCAAACCCTGGAAGACATGCTACGTGCATGTGTGATTGATTTAGGCGGTAGCTGGGATAAGCACATGCCATTAGTCGAGTTCTCCTACAATAATAGCTACCATACAAGCATTCAGGCTGCGCCTTTTGAGGCATTATATGGTAGGAAATGCAGAACGCCCATCTGTTGGGCAAAAATAGGAGACACTCAATTATCAGGACCTGAAATAGTTTTCGAGACGACGGACAAGATTGTCCAGATTCGTGATCGCCTGAAAGCTGCCAGGGATAGGCAGAAAAGTTATGCTGATAAGAGGCGAAAACCTCTCAAGTTTGAGGTTGGTGATAAGGTCCTACTTAAAGTATCACCCTGGAAGGGAGTGATGCGATTTGGTAAGAAAGGTAAGCTAAGCCCGAGGTATATAGGACCATTCGAGATCATCGAATGTATAGGATTAAGAGTTATGCTCATTAGCGTAATTAAGAAGCTTTTAAGTATATAAACCGCATAATTAGTATATAGCCTATCTAAACCCAATTTTTAATACCAAACTTATTACCCACTGATGTAATATAATATTTTGGGATTTTGAAGATTTTTTATTTATTTTTAGGCTGAGCATAACTTAGGATTCTAAGATTGATTCAGTAATTGCCGGTTTTGCCCTTTTAAGCTATAAAATGAGTTTTATAAATCCTTTTGACCCCAAACCTTTTTCTTCTGATCCAATATGATAAATAAAGTATTTTGAGCCTTCTGGAATTATAAAATTATCGGCTTTCCTTTGAAAACCCGGAAATGGCTCCAAATCGTCTTTTTAAGCGTTTTTAAGCGTTTTAAACACATAGTATGTATTAAAACCATATTAGACATATAAGACTTGATACCTACTGATATTTTAAGTTAACAATTATGTTTCAACAGTAGGTAAAAGTTTTGAAGTCAGATTTCCGGATTTGACCTTTAAACCTTAGGTGAAATTACCAAAATGCCCTTTCGGTGCATAGAATGGTTAGAAATGATAAATTTCACATATAGGTTATACCCTACTGATGTAACTTAGTAAATTAAGTATTTTTTACTGATTACATCAGACCCGAAACTCAGAAACATATTTAAATCCTTTTATAACCTTTTAAATGACCAAAATGCCCTTGCGAGGCATAAATTGGTTTTAAAACTCGTTTTGGGCATAATAGAAGACATCCTACTGATGTCACAACATAATTAAGGCATATTAACTTGTGAAACATGTTCATGACTCTTATGGTTACCCGTTACGCATGTTTCGCGTTCGGATCGGTCTATGTAACTAGTTTACATATATTAGCCGAAATGGGTCAAACCATATCGTTTTTGTCTCAAAACCTAGAATGTGTTTAAGTTACCCGTGTTAAACGAGCTTACAAGCTTGTCGGGTCAAAACCACATTCTAAACCGGTCTTCGCCTTATCGTGCGTTTGAACCGTGTTTTCCTTTTGAAAACTAACAGGTCTAAGTATAAACATAATAAAAGACCCGTTAGGATTCTAATAGGTTATTAAAACCTTCGATCCAGATTAGGAGCCCAGTAAAAGCTACTTGCACTTGCTGTATTTGAATTATACTATTGCTCAAGTAAATACCCTTAACTTATTTTCCCTATACGGGCTTGGGATACGGTACTATAAAAGTACCGCTTGGTCGGGTGTATGTAGTCATTTAAATCGTATTGTGATTGATGTATTTACATAACCTGTTTGATATGTATTATTTGGTGTATGGCCCTTGGGGGTTAAATGACCATGTCCCGGATATCCTTGGCATCATTCATGAAATGGCCACGACCTAAGCACGGGGTGTAGGCGTACACCTGACAGCTGCCTTATGTAAAAACTGGTATCCCACTATAAGGAATCAACCTTGTGGGCATTATACCTGTGGCGTGTCAGTTAACTTAAGTCCGGCCCTACAAACCGGCCCTAATGGACGACAAATGAGTAAAACTGTATACAAGATTATTTTGAATAATTGTCCCAAGTTATAAAATATTTTGCCGAAGTGCATTTAAATCAATTTTCAAACTCTTTTCAAAATGAGTCAGTTAAGTTGTATTTACCAGTGCAAACTGACGTATTTTCCAAAAAGGCTAAGTGCAGGTGCTAGACGAAATAGGCTGGCTACTCCAGGCATCACTACTCAAGTCTCGCAAGCTTTAGATGTCAAAGTCTGTTGAACAGTTTTCCTTTTTATTTGATCCGCCTGTGGATCTGTTTCGACTGTGTTGTGATACTTAAACATTACATTTTGTCCAGTTGAAATAAATCTATATCTTTTGCTTCCGCTGTGCATTTTATATGTTGTGTTGTTTGACTATGATGATATCAATGACGTCACGATACTCCCCACCGGGCCCACCGGTGACACGTGGAAAATAGGGGTGTGACAAGAATTTTGTGCAAGAATCTGTGTTTTAATCATTTGGATCCTAAATGACGTCAATAGGTTACTGTTTGATTCATTGGAAGCCACACACTCCTTCTGGTACAATTGTTGATGCACGTCGTACAACTAAATGATGTGTGGTCACACACCGGAAGACCGTACACTCTGGATATACAAATCACACATGCACAATGTACAATCCTACGTATGCATGACCGCACACTCGTCAGAAGGCCGTACACTCTCGTGTGGGCCACACACTGATAAATGGGTCGCACACTGATATACATTGGGCTATATTCATAGTGGGCCTCACACTCGTAGTGGCCGCACACTATAAAAGTCCAATATCCTTATTAATCCGCACACACATACACTGCTCACCTCGGTTTATGATTAACTGTTATGATGATATGTTTGCTATAATCATGATCCGTATGGTATCTGTGTATACGTGTTTGATTAGTATAAAATACGGTGGTTGTTACTCGTACACTACTTGTAACACCTCAGCCCAGCTCTGGGCTGACGTGTCACTATTACAGAATCAGATACAAAAGGGGCTTATTTTATTAATATCCAAACGAGTTTACAAAAGATTTATTCCTAATAATTTATTTCATACATTATTAAAACTACACACTAAGTTTCCAACTTGTTTATTTTAGCTCTCTTCACACTTTCCCGCCATCCCTGCTAACTTGTAGAAAAGAAAAAATATGCGAAGGAGCAAAATGCCACGAGCGGATAATGATAGCAATGAATAATGAAAATGAGAGAAAAGATAATAATGCAATTGTAACTACATGATAGAATTCAATAACTTTACTATGTTATAAGAAATACCCATCGAGCCCGGTATATATATATATATATATATATATATATATATATAGGGTAAGGTTCATGTGAGAACCACCCTTATTGCGAGAACCGCGAGAACCAATGTGAACACAAAATTAAATCTAAAAAAATCAAAAAAACACTCAAAAAAAATTAATATTTTTTTTAAAAAAAAATCGCTATATTTCGTTACCCTAAAAAAACTTTTTTTTCGAGTAACAGTTATCCATGCACATGTGCATATGTATCATTACTTCGACAAATTCGGTAATACGTTATCAGGAATAGACAATTGCACTTTAATTTACAATACCATTCGCAATACACTACTTTTTACATTACCAATATTCAAAATGCACATGTGCATCATTAGGTATAACCAGGATATAACGTGTTTTGGTACAAAAAGTTTGTGATTTTGAATGGAGAAGTAGGCCCATATACATGTTTTTTGGTTAGTTATATCTAGTGGTTGATGGTTTGGTTATAGTTGTCAATTTATGATATAATATGTTGATTGGATGGTATAAATGGTGTTTACATACATGTAATAAAGTGAAAATATTGGTAATGGTATTGTATTATGGATGGTAGGAGTTAATGGTATTGTATTATGGATGGTAGGAGGTAATGGTAGTGTATTATGGATGGTATGATAGATGAAAGGGAAAGTGTATTCAAAGTAGTGTACCAAAACACATTATTTCATGTTGATACATATAGATGCACATGTGTATTTCTAATATTGGTAATGTAAAAAGTATTGTATTACACTTGGTAGTGTAAACGAAAGTGCAATTGTCTAATTAGTTGTAATGAATTACGGAATTTGTCAAAGAAATGACAAAATGCACATGTGCATGTTTGTGTATTATGGATGAAATGATAGATGAAAGAGAAAGTAGTGTACCAACACACCTTATTTCATGTTGATACATATAGATGCACATGTGCATTTCTAATATTGTTAACGTAAAAAGTAATGTATTACACGTGGTAGTGTAAATGAAAGTGCAATTGTCTAATATTTGTAACGAATTACGGAATTTGTCAAAGAAATGATACAAATGCACATGTGCATGGATAACTGTGACTCGAAAGTTTTTTTTTTTTTTTGAATTATTTTTTTATTGTAAACGAAATATAGCGATTTTTACAAAAAGAAAAATTAGTAAAAAAAAATTGGGGTGTCTTTTTGATTTTTTTAGGTATTACTGTTTGTGTTCACACTGGTTCTCTCGGTTCTCGCAATAAAGGGTGATTCCTAACGGATCCTTCTCCTATATATATATATATATATATATATATAGTATAATAGAATAGGCGGAACAGGCTAGCTAGTCCTGAACCGATGTGCGATGGCGTATGGGCATCATACAAACCACCCACCAGAAATAATAATATCCTAGGATCGATCTATACGCCTTGAAAAATATATAGCCGACACTCCGTAGAGTTCAGAACAGGGGAGACGCTGTGATTTAGGCTCACCGTCACAGTCGGTACCATGCCATTGATGCCGCAATGACATGCTTGCGGTCACCCCCACAAGTAGGGGCGTGCTCGGGTATCAGAGTACAAAGAGTAAACATATAATAATTTTATATTTCTCCATAATCCAATATAACAGGTCAGGCATATTATCATTAGGAATGTGATAATGAATACAATTTAATAAAGATAATATCACATGTAATATGGTTCTAAAATTGTATTCAGATTCAGAATTTTTTAAGACATGTGAATGAATCAAACGAGAGTAACTTAATAAAACAATAATACGAAATAATAGCTTGAAATGAATATTAACGAACAAGGTTAAAAATCCATACTATACGCATAGTAAAGGAAGGAATCCACACCTTAAACTACAGCGATGCTATGTAGCGATGTTGACCCGTCTATGTGCTCGTAACAACCTACATACGGGCGACATATTTCTAATTATACTTGTTTGGACTTGTGGAATTTTAATATTTGTTGGATTAAAGTTTTGTATATCTTAATCTTCCTATACTAATAAATGAAAATCTTTTGTACACGTGTCACTCTCTGGTGTCTCCTCTCTTTTAATAATAATATTACATATTAATTTTATAAACAACATATAATATAATATTAATTAATATAGTTAGAGATAAACGTCTAAATTCAAATTTAATTAATAATTATCTATAACAAATATAAATGTATCAAATAATATAACAAGGGACATTCCTCATGATTTTCTCAAAATAAAATGGAATCCCCATAATGTCGTTTATAAACAATGGCAAACTCTTAGTAACATTGGTTTTGCTGGTTATACATACCTCTGTTGTAGTTCTATTCTAACTTCAATAGAACCGACTGATAATGTTGATCTTGCCTTTTTTTTTTTTAATTATATAAGTTAAGAGGGCGAGTATATTAACTTTCTATGTAAAAAAAGTTAACTTTCAGTGTAATATAAGTTAAGAGGTCGAGTATATTAACTTTCTATGTAAAAAAAATTTAACTTTCAGATGTAAAAAGGAGATCTGATTTATTTGTGAAAAGCATATTTTCTATGTAAAAATAATTAAATATCATACTTAAAATTAGTAAAACATAAAAGACAGAAAAAGGGTAACAAAAGATGTGCAGAGCTTTTCATAAGAATAATATCTTCTTAATTGGCGTGCATGAACTATTGTAAATGAAAAGGGTAACAAAAGATGTGCATTTACTCAGAAATCATATAAATAGTATATCTATGATCGAATAAAGAATACTTGAATAGCTAAAATAAACGAAGCACCTGGATAATATGTAGTAAACAAAAAAGCTCGTGATGTCATAATTTTTCTAGAAAGTTTTCCACACGTCGCAACAGTTCTACAGTTCAATCTTTAGGTTGTGTTTAATATATACCACCTGTGTTTTCTTGTGTAATTCAAAAGAAAAAAAAAAATAAAACGATTGCTGTTTTTTATGTCTGTATATACAAACTAGTTTTTTCCCCGTCCGTGTTGTGGGGCAATAAAACAAATATTTCTCTCTCATAACATGTATGTCTGTACAGAGGGCAAAATCGGAATTATATTTTGAACAGGAGGCGAAATCATGATTTTAAACTGAGAGCAAAGTCATAAATTTGAGCTAAAGGGGAAAACATAATTTTATTTTGAACTGTGGGAAAAAACGTAATTTTGAGCTTATGGCAGAATCGTAATTTTGAGCTAGAGAAAAAAACAACATTTTATTTTTAACTGGAGGCAAAAACGTAATTTTAAATGGAGGGCGAAACCATAATTTTAGAATAGGAACAAAATTAAAAAAGAGTTTTTGAACCGAGGGAAAAGCGTATTTTGAGCTAGGGCAAAATTATAATTTTATTTTGAGCTGGGGGCAAAAGCGTAATTTTAAACGAATGACGAAAGCGTAATTTTAAACTGGGAATAAAATTAAATAAAAAATGAGTTGGCCCAATAGGGAAGTGATAGGCAGCTAATAATTTTGAGCTAGGGGGAAAACATAATTTTATTTTGAACTGGAGGCAAAAACCTAGTTTTGAGCTGAGGGCAGAATCGTAATTTTGAGCTGGAGGGAAAAACAACATTTTATTTTGAACTGGGGGCAAAAACGTAATTTTAAACGGAGGGCGAAACCGTATTTTCAAACTGGGAACAAAATTAAAAATCAGTTTTTGAATCGAGGGCAAAAGCGTAATTTTGAACTAAGGGCAAAATTATAATTTTATTTTGAGCTGAGGGCGAAAACGTAATGTTAGCTAGGGGCAAAATTATAATTTAATTTTTTAACTGGGGACAAAACCGTAATTTTAAAAGAAGGATAAAAGCGTAATTTTAAATTGGAAATAAAATTAAATTAAAAGTTGGTTGGTCCAATAGGAAAGTTTTTGAGCTAAGGATAAAATTATAATTTTATTTTGAGCTGGGGATGAAAACGTAATTTTAGCTAGGGGCAAAATAATAATTTAATTTTTTAGCTGGGGACAAAACCGTAATTTTAAATGAAGGATAAAAGCGTAATTTTAAATTGGAAATAAAATTAAATTAAAAGTTGGTTGGTCCAATAGGAAAGTTTTTGAGCTAAGGGCAAAATTATAATTTTATTTTGAGCTTGGGGCGAAAACGTAATTTTAGCTAGGGGCAAAATTATAATTTATTTTTTTCGTTGGGGACAAAACTATAATTTTAAACGAAGGATAAAAACATAATTTTATATTGGAAATAAAATTAAATTAAAAGTTGGTTAGTCCAATAGGAAAGTGGTACTATTCCTTTTTAGCTTGTAAATGTATAGTAGGATAATAAGTATAATATTATTTAATATAGTTAGAGATCAAGCGTATAATTTCAAATTTAATTAATAATAAATTACTTTTTGAGGCCCTATGTTTTAGTAGTTTTAACCACTTGAATTCAAAATCAAAAAGTTTAACACCTTGAGTCTCTAACCGCTCATATAATTATGGTTTAGATAAACGAGTTACTTAACTTAGTGGGTCAGAAAAATAAATAATAAATTGTTATCTTTTTCATTTGAAAAGAGGGACCGAGATTTTTATTTTATTTTAAGGTGTTCACCAGAAATTCGTTTTGAATTAAAAAAAAAAACAAGATTCATAATGATCTAATAATCATAGTATATTTAGACTGTGGGGTATGGGGTTTGGGTTTGGGTTAGGGCGTGGGTTGGCTGATAACGCCTAAGCCATCATCCAGGGTGGGCTTGGGTTAGGGCGTGGCCCAAGGGACGGGAGTTTGAAGCCGGGCGTGGGGCGGGTCTAGCAAGCTGACATGGTGGGCTCTCAATGGCCAAACCAAACTAGCCGTTGGGGGCATTTTAAAAAAAAAAAAATTTTCCTTTATAAATACCTTACCATATTTAACATTTTTCTCACACGATATCAAACACATAAAACACAATCTTGCCATGAGTTCTTCAAGTTCAAGTGTATCGTTATCATCATCTGACGATGGTGCGGAAATATTTCTACAAACGATCGCGGCGGTGGTGAAAGCTATCGTGGAAGACGAAGACGATGAGGAAGAGACTCCGCAACATAACCGGAGGAGAATGTACATCGTTCGTGAACGACACACCGCTAACAATTTGTTGGTAAGCGATTACTTCTAAGCGGAACCTAAGTTTGATGAAAAAATCTTTAGGCATCGTTTTCGTATGAGTAGAAACTTATTTTTAAGGATATCTAGAGATCTTGAGGAGAAGTATGTTTATTTCCAACAAAAACCGGATGTAACCGGGCAATTAAGATTTAGTACGTGGCAAAATGTCACGGTCGCACTTAGGCAGTTAGCGTACGGCAATAGTTCGGACCTTATGGATGACTATTTAAAAATATCTGCACGTGTAGCTAGAGAAAGTCTTCACAAATTTTGTTCGTGTATTCTAGAACTTTATAGGAAAAGATATTTGAGAAAGCCCTCATTCAGTGACATGCAACAAATATTACAATATCATGCAGATTATCATGGGCTGCCCGGGATGCTAGGTAGTTTAGATTTTATGAAATGGCCTTGGGAACTTTGTCCTACTGCATGGCAAGGCGCTCACACGAGTCGATTTCACCGGATGCCAGCCATCATGCTTGAAGCGGTTGCGTCCCAAGATCTTTGGATATGGCATGCGTTCTTCGGTATGCCAGGTTCACATAATGATATTACCATCATAAATCACTCGCCCCTTTTCAATGATCGGGTAAATGGTATAGGACCCAAAGGAACTTTCTTTGTAAACGGGGTTGAGTACGTGTATGGGTACTACCTAGTTGATGGGATTTACCCAGAGTGGGGGGTTTTCATAAAATCGTTCACAAGACACGGTACCATAGATCCAAAGAGATTAAAGTTTAACAGGGTCCAAATGGCTGCACGTAAAGACGTCGAGCGAGCATTCGGTGTTTTGAAGAAAAAGTGGAGAATATTGGCAATGCCTTGTCGACTATGGGACAAGGATCAGATTGGAAACGTGATGTACACATGTATCATTCTTCACAATATGTGAATTTGTGAAGAATGATTCACAACATGATTTTGGAGGATGAAGGTAGAGCGGTCGTTACCTACTATGATGACGGTGACCTCCAACCAGGTAACATGACAGTTACAGACGAAGATAAAGCGTCAAATTAATTTTTGATCAAGTCAAGGGATATACATCACAACCTTCGATCTAATTTGGTGGATCATGTTTCAACGATTCCTGGGTTCGAAACCGACGAAGAATGATTGTTTTTTCATTTTGATAATTATTATGTATGTTTATGTAGTTTTTAATGGTTATAAATATATATATATATATATATATATATATATATAGGTAGAGGATCCTGTAAAAAGTGGGACTTTTGTGAGAAGTGTGAGAAATAATTTGGGAGTGACAAGTGTCCTTTATCCTAATTAATTCAAAAGGGTATATTAGTAATTTGACATTTTTATCATTTAATTGATTTCCAAGAATAACTGCCAAAAAAAAAAAAAACTGCCGATGAGTTTTTTAAGGTTTGAATCGAATTTTGAATTAGGAGAAATTTTAGGAAACATTATACATCTGATTGTTTTATATTCTTCATCATCTTTTCACAACATCTTTTAATCATACATTGTTCATGGCGTGGTGTTTTAAAAAACTGGAGACATTGACTATGTTTCAAGTCGTGGTGTTTTATCTGGAGACATTGTTCATGGCGTGGTGTTTTATCTTGTTCATGGCGTGGTGTTTTAAAAAACTGGAGACATTGACTATGATTCAAGTCATGGTGTTTTATCTGGAGACATTGTTTATGGCGTGGTGTTTTATCTATGACTTGAATCATAGATGTTTAAAACACCACGCCATGAACAATGTCTCCAGATAAAACACCATGACTTGAATCATAGTCATGGTGTTTTAAAATCTGGGAATGTTTTGTTTTGATAAAACACCACCCCATGAACAATGTCTCCAGATAAAGCACCATGACTTGAATCATAGATGTTTAAAACACCACGCCATGAACAATGTCTCCAGATAAAACACCATGACTTGAATCATAGATATTTAAAACACTACGCCATGAACAATGTCTCCAGATAAAACACCATGCCTTGAATCATAGTCAATTTTATCCAGTTGTTTTAAAACACCACGCCATGAATCTGATTACAGTTCTCTTTATGATAATTTATATGACGAATATGTAACCAAAGACCTGCTACAATTAAGGTGAATCATTAATTCCTATATTTAAGGAAAAAGGAGTGAATGTAGGAGGTTTTGGTCGTGTATGATATAGTTACCATATTTCAAACATTGAAAAAGACACTCTTGCCCTTCAATTTTACATAAGGTCCCTCTAATTAAAATACAATTTACATTTTTATACCCTATTGATCTCAACCATTAGATCAAATATCCAATGGTTTAAAACACTTCTTACCCTTCTTACATTTTAGACACTTTTTACCATATCCCTACCCTATATATATATATATATATATATATATATTAAAAAAAGTTGATGTGGCTTGGCCACGCCAGCCAAGCCACGCCCACCATACCCCCTACAACTTGGGTTTGGGTTTGTTGATCTTCAAGTTCCACGTGTCAACTCATGCCCCCAACCTAAGCCCCACCATACCCCACAGTGTTAAAAGTGTTAAAAGATAAGAAAGAACTTTGATACCTTTTGGGAGTAGTATAACCGTCGATTGATGTTTTCAAGGGAGTGTCAAAAACTAATTTGTTGGAGTATGAGAGATTTCAAGACTAGGACTATTTATAATGCTTACATGTAGATCAGGATTGAATCTTGGTGCTCAAGATACCTTCGTTATTATCTTCAACTTATTATTTACTATTTTTATTTTTATTACTAAACTTATAAATATCTTATTGTATACATATATTTAATAAACCTATTTGTATTCTTTCACAATAATCCGGTGCCAAATGTCACATTGATATTATTAATTGATATATATATTTTAAGATGATTGAAAAAAATGATTATTATATATTCTTTATTTTTATCGTATTATTTATTTATTTTATTATTAATAATTATACACATATATATATATATGTATATATTACTGGCATTACATTTAGGCAATTTGGAAAATAATAATCCCATCTTTCTGAAATTTGCCGATAATAATCCCAAGTCAGTTATTAGCCAATAATAATCCGACCTCGCCCAATTTTTTTTGTAAAAATGTCTGCAGTTAAAATAACTTTACGGAGTTAACTGTTTTTTCGAATTCCAAACTGATGTTTTAGGGCTTTTGATCAGAACGAGGATACGAGTCGATTGATGTAAAACTTACCTTGAAATACTGCCCGCAACCCACGAAAATGGTGCTTCAATTCGGGTGTTTAACTTCCAATTAACAAAATTCAAGCCATTTCGAATACAATTTCAAGGTAAGTTTTACATGAATCGACTCGTATCCTCGTTCTGATCAGAAGCCCTAAAATATCGGTTTGTAATTCGGAAAAACACTTAACTCCGTTAGGTTTATTTTAACGGCAGACTATTTTACAAAAAAAATGGACGAGGTCGGATTATTATTGGCTAATAACTGACTTGGGATTATTATCGGCCAATTTCAGAAAGATGGGATTATTATTTTCCAATTTGCCTTACATTTATACCCCCCCTAAAAAAATTTCGTCCTCGAAATTTGGAGATAAACTTAACTAGCTAATCGAACAATGAGTAGTAAGAACATAATCTCATATTTTTATACTTAAAACAACAAAACCCTTACAGCGAGTTAAGATTACAGAACACTAACTATTAAACAAGCTAGGGTATTGAGAGCGAATCCACTCCTCAGTTTCCCACGTCGCTTCTTGTTCAGAGTGATTTTTCCATAGAATTTTAACGAAAGGTATCGTCTTTCGCCTTGTCACACATTCCTGACGATCAAGGATAGCCTCAGGTTCTTCTTCTTACGTTAGATATTCTTGAATCATGTCTAACGAATAATTGATAACATGAATCGGGTGATAGTTGTATCCCCTTAGTAAGGATATATGGAATACGTTATGGACATGAGAAAGTTGTGGTGGTAAAGCAAGACGATAAGAAACTTCACCAATTCTTTCGAGCATTTCAGGACTTAACTTTCCTTTAATCCCAAATCTCCGAATACCGCGACTAGGTGATACTTTAAGAAAGACGTGTTCTCCTATTTTGAATTCTAAGGTTCGTCGGTGTTGATCAGCATAACTTTTCTGACGGCTCTGAGCTTGTTTCAACCGTTCTCGAGCAGTAGTGACCTTTTCATTGGTGACGTGAACTATTTCTGGTCCTTCAATGATCTTTTCTCCAACTTCTCCCAATAGATTGGAGTTCGATATTTATGACCATATAACAACTCGAATGGGGCATACCAATACTTTCTTGCCAGCTATTGTTGTATGCAAATTCAACAAGGCATAAGTATTTGTCCCAATTTCAACTCCAATCTGATGCGCATGCTCTAAGCATATCTTCTAACGGATGGTTCGTTCAGTTTGCCCATCTGTCTGAGGGTGGAAAGCAGTACTGAACTTCAGATGTGTACCCCAAGCCTTTTGGAAACCTTTCCAAAATCGTGATGTAAATCTTGGGTCTCTGTCTGACACAATGGATGATGGTGTGCCATGTAAATGAATAATTTCCTGGAGAAAAATTTCGGATAACTTACTAATAGAGTAACCTTGTTGGATAGGTAAGAAATGGACTGACTTGGTTAATCTATCAACACGACCCATATAGCATCATTCTTTCTGAAGGTCTTTGGTAGGCCTATCACAGAATCCATAGAAATTTCATCCCACTTCCAGATAGGGATATCAAGAGGCTGTAATAAACCACTAGCCCTTTGATGTTCGATTTTCACCTGTTGGCAGGTGAGGCATTTTGCCACGAACTGGCAACATCTTCTTTCATGCCATTCCACCAAAAATTCTGCTTCAAGTCACAGTACATTTTTGTTGAACCCGGATGAATAGAGAAAGGAGAACTATGAGCCTCTAATAATAATGATTCACGAAGGGTGGAGTCAGACGGAACACATAATCTCTTTCCACACCAAATAATACCTTGTTCATCTATACGAAACTCCGACTGCTTGCCTAACTCCAGGTTTTGCGAGATTGCCCACAGTTCTCCATCTTGCTTCTGGGCTTCCTTGATTCTTGAGATAAGATCAGGCTTGATTTGCATTCTGCCCAAGTAACCATCAGACTTCCTGATCTGAATGTCAATCTCCATCTTCTCCAGATCCCTGACAATCTCAAGCTGAATGGTGAGGCATGCCACCGTTCCTGAACTTTTTCTACTCAATGCATCTGCCACGACATTCGCCTTGCCTTGGTGATATTGGATGTGGACATCATAGTCTTTTAGAAGTTCCAACCATCTTCTCTGTCTCATATTAATCTCCTTCTGAGTAAAAATATACTTGAGACTTTTATGGTCGGTGAAAATGTCACACTTTTCTCCATATAAGTAATGTCTCCAGATCTTAAGAGCGAAAACTACCGCTGCCAACTCGAGATCATGTGTTGGATAGTTAACTTCATATGGCTTGAGTTGTCGTGAAGCGTAGGCAATAACTTTTTCCATGTTGCATGAGAACACATCCAAGACCCTTCTTCGAGGCATCACTATAAACTTGGTAGCCGCCAGAGCCTGTTGGAAGAGTGAGTATAGGAGCAGACACAAGTCTTTTCTTTAACTCTTGAAAACTCTTTTCCCGTTCGTCATTCCATGTATACTTTACCCCTTTTCTTAGAAGGTGCGTAAGAGGTAAGGCAATCATAGAAAACCCTTCAACAAAGCGTCGATAATAGCCTGCTAGACCTAAAAAGCTTCGAATCTCAGTAAACGAGGTAGGTCTCGACCATTTTGTAATAGCTTCGATTTTTGCAGGGTCCATCATTATACCATATGCAGATATCACGTGACCTAAAAATGCAACTTGATTTAACCAGAATTCGCACTTGGAGAACTTTGGGTATAACTTCTTTTGCCTGAGCGTTTTCAAAAGAGCACGTAGATGTGTCTCGTATTCTTCTTTATTCTTAGAGTACACTAGAATGTCGTCGATAAAAACTATGACGAATTTATCAAGGAATTTATGAAAGACACGATTCATTAGGTCCATGAATACGGCTGGAGTATTAGTCAGCTTGAATGGCATAACTAGGAATTCATAATGGCTGTATCGAGTTCGAAAAGCAGTTTTAGGAACGTATGTATCCTTGATTTTGAGTTGGTAACCAAATCTAAGATCGATTTTTTGAGAATAATTTGGCACCTTGAAGTTGGTCAAAAAGATCATCGATTCGAGGTAAAGGATAACGGTTTCGGATTGTGATTTTGTTTAGTTCTCGATAATCTATGCATAAAAGCATAGTCCCATCTTTCTTTTTCACGAATAAGACAGGTGCACCCAATGGTGAGACACTTGGTCGAATGAATCCTAGATTCAGCAACTCTTGCAATTGTTCCTTGAGTTCCTTTAATTCTAAGGGAGCCATACGATATGGTGCTTTTGAAATTGGTTCTGCTCCAGGAATAAGGTCAATGGTGAACTCCACTTCACGATCTGGTGGAATTCCAGGTAATTCTTTTGGAAATACATCTGGGTACTCACAGACAACCAGATGGGTATCTATGGTTGGTTCTTCAGATGAAAGAGATTTAACGGATGCCAAAAACCCTACACAACCGTGCGATAGGAATTTATGGGCTTTGAGGGCAGAGATAATCTTGAAGACTTTTCGTGGTTGAGTCCCCTGAAAGACGAATTCAAGAGATTGAGGGTCCCCAAAAATTACACGTCGAGTTCGACATTCGATAGTGACGTTGTGTTTGGATAACCAATCTATTCCTAATATTATATCAAAATCCTCCATTTTCATGGGGAACAAGTCTGCTTTACGTATAAGGGATTTAACTTGTATAGGACAGTCTTTATAGACATGGGAAATCGCGATGGGATAACCCATAGGTGTTGTAAGAGTAAGAGTGTTCTCTAATAGCGTAGGTGTTGCCGTGAGATGTTTAATAACTCATAGTGAGACTATAGAATGAGTTGCTCCAGTATCAAATAAAACTTCAACATCATGTATGCCCAAACAAAGAGTGCCAGAGATCATACCTTGTGCATTTGAAGTCTCCGTAGTATTCAAAGCAAACACTCGCCCTCCAGCAGTGGGTCGAGCAGTATTCCCAACATTAGTTCCTTTAGGGTCAGGCTTCGGACATTGCTTAATCATGTGATTAGTCGCTCCACATCTAAAGCAAGCTCCCAATGCCCGACGACATACGCCTTGATGACGATTACTGCATAAATTGCATACAGGGATTTGATTTTGGTTCTTGTTGTTAGATTGATGGTTGACAGATGGAGTCCTACTAGGGGCCATATAGGGTTGGGGTTGTCGAGCATGATTGAAAGTTTGCTTGCTTGGTTGCCATTGATTATTTTGGTGGTTTTGGTTACGCGTGAATTGGTTTCTTCGGTCTCCAGTGTAGTGGTTTTGATTAGATGATTGCCCAGTAGTTATGATGCGGTTATCATCACGGTTTCTCTTGCGGTTCTCCTCGGATTTAGCCCATCTTTTCTTATTTTCTATTTCCAATGTTTTAACAGCATCTACAACCTCAGTAATGTTGTTGAACTTTTGTGTTATTATCCATCTTCTGTTCTTTTCACATACTGCCCACTTCATCTTTTCTGCTTGTACTTCTGGTGTTCCAGCAGCCGCCCCAAGAAAACTAGCCAGTCTACAGAATCTAGCCATGAATTATGACCATGGTTCATTATCTCGCTGCTCGATAGATGCATACTCTCTAGCATACTCGTTTTTCTCTACCTTAGAAAAATATTGCTTGAAGAATATGGTGCGAAAATCGGCCCAAGGAAGAGTAGCAGCATAACCATTTCCTCCGTTAGCAAGTTTAATTCCTTCCCACCATATACGAGCGTCATCTTCCAGTTTGTATGATACCAGCCTTGTCTTAAATATATCATCTACATCGAGGACTTCAAATATCTTTTCCACATGTGCTATCCAGTTGCTAGTATCCACTGGCATGGCTGCATTGCTGAATGATCTTGGTTTTTGCTTTTGGAATCTCTCATTCCAAATATGAATCCCTTCAGACGGTTTAGTGTCAGTGTTTTCCACTTTGTAGTTTCTTGGTGGAGATGTAGGAGGAGTAACATGGGGAGATGAAGGAGGTGATATATGGGGTGGAGTTGGAGGTGGTGGAGGAATCATGTTATATATGTGTTGGTCAACGGTCTGTAGAATATTAGGCAGTATTCTTTCGAAAGCACGTTGAAAGGCTTCATCAAAATTACATCGTTTAGAAGAACCTGATTTCCGACGAGCAGATCTTAGAGGAGGCATCTGGAAGGAAAGATAATGTAAGAATGATGATATAGACAAAACGAAAGATTGGATTTCCTATCCCAATTTCTACCCATTAACTCACAGGTTAGATTTAGTTTAAGTTTTCTACAGGAAAGAGCCTAAGCTCTGATAACATAACTGTAACAGCCCAGCCCAGCTCTGGGCTGACGTGTCACTATTAGAGAATCAGATACAAAAGGGGCTTATTTTATTAATATCAAAACGAGTTTACAAAAGATTTATTCCTAATAACTTATTTCATACATTATTAAAACTACACACTAAGTTTCCAACTTATTTATTTTAGCTCTCTTCACACTTTCCCGCCATCCTTGCTAACCTGTAGAAAAGAAAAAATATGCGAAGGAGCAAAATGCCACGAGCGGATAATGATAGCAATGAATAAAGAAAATGAGAGAAAAGATAATAATGCAATTGTAACTACATGATAGAATTCAATAACTTTACTATGTTATAAGAAATACCCATTGAGCCCGGTATAGATATATATATATAACAGAACAGGCGAAACATGCTAGCTAGTCCTGAACCGATGTGCGATGGCGTATGGGCATCATACAAACCACCCACCAGAAATAATAATATCCTAGGATCGATCCATACGTCTCGAAAAATATATAGCATTCCGTAGAGTTCAGAAGAGGTGAGACGCTGTGATTTAGGCTCACCGTCACAGTCGGTGCCACGCCATTGATGCCGCAATGACATGCTTGCGGTCACCCTCACAAGTAGGGGCGTGCTTGGGTATCAGAGTACAGAGGGTAAATATATAATAATTTTATATTTCTCTATAATCCAATATAACAGGTTAGGCATATTATCATTAGGAATGTGATAAAGAATACAATTTAATAAAGATAATATCACATGTAATATGGTTCTAAAATTGTATTCAGATTCAGAATTTATTAAGACAGGTGAATGAATCAAACGGGAGTAACTTAGTAAAACAATAATACGAAATAATAGCTTGAAATGGAGATTAACGAACAAGGTTAAAAATGCATACCATATTTAACTTAGTGGGTAAGAAAAATAAATAATAAATTATTATCTTTTTCATCTGAAAAGATGAACAGGATTTTTATTTTAATTGAAGGTGTTCACCAGAAATTCGTTTTGAATAAAAAAAAAACAAGATTCACAATGATCTAATAATCATAGTATATTTAGACTGTGGGTATGGGGTTTGGATTGGGGCGTGGTTTGGCTAATAACGCCCAAGCCACTACCCTGGGTGGGCTTGGGTTTGGGCGTGGCCCAAGGGGCGGGAGTTTGAAGCCGGGCGTGGGGCGGGTCTAGAAAGCTGACAAGGCGGGCTCTCAATGGCCAAACCAAACTAGCCGTTTGGCTAGCCGTTGGGGGCATTTAAAAAAGATTCCTTTATAAATACCTTACCATATTTAACATTTTTCTCACACAATATCAAACACATAAAACATAATCTTGCCATGAGTTCTTCAAGTTCAAGTGTATCGTCATCATCGTCTGACGATGGTGCGGAAATATTTCTACAAACGATCGCGACGGTGGTGAAAGCTATCGTGGAAGACGAAGACGATGAGGAAGAGACTCCGCAACCTAAACGGAGGAGAAGGTACATCGCTCGTGAATTGCACACCGTTAACAATTTGTTGGTAAGCGATTACTTCTCAGCGGAACCTAAGTATGATGAAAAAATGTTTAGGCGTCGTTTTCGTATGAGTAGAAACTTATTTTTAATGATATCTAGAGATCTTGAGGAGAAGTATGTTTATGTCCAACAAAAACCGGATACAACCGGGCAATTAGGATTTAGTACGTGGCAAAAGGTCACGGCCGCACTTAGGCAGTTAGCGTACGGCAATAGTTCGGACATTATGGATGACTATTTAAAAATGTCTGCACCTGTAGCTAGAGAAAATCTTCACAACTTTTGTTCATGTATTCTAGAACTTTATAGGAAAAGATATTTTAGAAAGCCCTCGTTCAGTGACATGCAACAAATATTGGAACATCACGCAGATTATCATGGGCTACCCGGGATGCTAGGTAGTTTAAATTGTATGAAATGGCCTTGGGAATTTTGACCTACCGCATGGCAAGGTGCTCACACGATTTGAATTCACGGGATGCCAGCCACCATGCTTGAAGCGGTTGCGTCCCAAGATCTTTAGATATGGCATGTGTTCTTCGGTATGCCAGGTTCACATAATGATATTACCATCATAAACCACTCGTTCCTTTTCAATGATCGGGTAAATGGTATAGGACCCAAAGGAACTTTCTTTGTAAACGGGGTTGAGTACGAGTATGGGTACTACCTAGTTGATGGGATTTACCCAGAGTGGGGGGTTTTCGTAAATCGTGCACAAGACACGGTACCATAGATCCAAAGAGATTAAAGTGTAACAGGGTCCAAATAGCTGCACGTAAAGGCTTTGAGCGAGCATTCGGTGTTTTGAAGAAAAGGTGGCCAATATTGGCAATGCCTTGTCGACTATGGGACAAGGATCAGATTGGAAACGTGATGTACGCATGTATCATTCTTCACAACATGATTTTGGAGGATGAAGGTAGAGCGGTCATTACCTACTATGATGACGATGACCCCCAACCAGGTAACCTAACAGTTAGAGATGAAGATAAAGCGTCAAATGAATTTTTGATCAAGTCAAGGGATATACATCACAACCTTCGATCTGATTTGGTCGATCATGTTTCAACGATTCCTGGGTTTGAAACCGACGAAGAATGATTGGTTTTTATTTTGATAATTATTATGTATGTTTATGTAGTTTTTAATGGTTTTATATATATATATATATATATATATATACTAAAAAAAAGTTGATGTGGCTTGGCCACGCCAGCCAAGCCATGCCCACCATACCCCCTACAACTTGGGTTTGGGTTTGTTGATCTTCAAGTTCCACGTGTCAACTCATGCCCCACCATACCCACGGTCTTAAAAGATAAGAAAAAACTTTGATACCTTTTGGGAGTAGTATAACCGTCGATTGATGTATTCAAGGGAGTGTCAGAAACTAATTTGTTGGAGTATGAGAGGTTTCAAGACTAGGACTATTTATAATGTGATTTTTATTTTTTTCTATTTTATTTTATTGTATTTTCTTTGTAATTAAGGAAGTTGTGACTCACCCTTGTTTTCTTATAATGCTTACACGTAGATCAGGGTTGAATCTTGGTGCTCAAGATACCTTCGTTATTATCTTCAACTTGTTATTTACTATTTTTATTTTTATTACTAAACTTATAAATATCTTATTGTATACATATATTTAATAAACCTATTTGTATTCTTTCACAATAATCCGGTGCCAAATGTCACATTGATATTATTACTTGATATATATATTTTAAGATGATCGAAAAAATTTTATTATTATATTCTTTATTTATATCGCTATTATTTATTTATTTTATTATTAATAATTATACACATATATATATATATATATATGTATAGGTAGAGGATCCTGCAAAAAGTGCTCAAAGTGTGAGAAGTGTATTATAACACTATATATAATACTATATAACACCATATAAACACCGTATAACAATATGTAACAACATATAATACAATATAACACTATGTAACACTATATAACATTATATAACAAATATAACACTATAGTTTTTCTGATGGCGTGTCAATGATAGATGTATAGTGTTATATTTGTTAAATAATGTTATATAATGTTACATAGTGTTATATGGTATTATATGGTGTTACATATTGTTATACGGTGTTTATATGGTGTTATATAGTATTATATATAGTGTTATAATACACTTCTCACACTTTAGGCCCTTTTTACACTATCCTTACCCTATGTGTATATATTACGGGCATTACACTACTTGTTAAATACGTGTAGATAATACGTGATTACTTGCATAGGGTTCTAATATTGGTAACCATAATAAGACGTGGTTGACCAACTTAGAACAAATATTCTATGTACCGAGCAAAGCAAAGGTGAGTTCACACTAATACTAAAAGCATGTATTCCCGGTGGATTGGGAACCTAATATTCTGGGGGAACAGAATAGTAATTAAACGATACTATTAATTTATTCTCTAGCGTACTAAATGAAACTCTATCATGAAGTCCCCTACACTTATACCGATTAGTCATCTGACATGGCAAACGTGATATTAGTTGATAGCGTTATTAGGTTTAACAAACCTCACACCTGGCCTTAGAGGACGGGAGTGAACTCGTATGGTCTTATGACCGATCAATGATGATAGACATTGATCTGGGGCAAACAACACTACCGTTTAGTAGCTTACATATGGGGTAGCTCCCCATTGCATGTTTTATAACTTGGTAATTGAATAATTAATGTTTTTAGGATGAAACAAGTAAACCTTTTTAAAATCGTGAACTCGCCAACTTTATGTTGACATACTAATGCATGCTTGCAGTATAACAACCCTCTTAAAAATATTTTTTAACACCCTAAATGTCCCTCACCGGACCCGTTATACCCCTATACTTTTGAAAATCAAGAAAAACAAGTTTTGGCAGTCTCTCGCGGGCCGCGACGGAGACCACTTGATCTGTCGCGGTGCCCGACAGCCTCATTCTTATCCGGACACGTGGCATGCCACGTGGCACGTGACTCAGCAGACCTACCCCTTTTATAGTAAAAATTCTGCTCAAGATTTATACCCACTATATAGCGAAGCTCTGCCTCGTTGTAAGTAATATAACCCTATTATTACCCTACACGATCGATTTAGGATTCTGTAATGCGTGTCAGCTCCGCCCGACTCAGTCATTGGAATTCTGTCTCGTGTGTACACCCGATTGATTTAGAACTTCCGTAATGCATGTCGGTTCTGCCCGCCTCAGTCATTGGAATTCTGTCTTGGGCTGTACAGTTAATTTAAATTGGGTTATTTTACTAACATATAGACATTATTTGATTTACTAGATAATAACCAGGAGACTCTCAGGAAGCCTTAGTATTATCTAAACTTGCAATATGAGTACATTCTCTTTTTGTAAACCTTTTTTTATGAGTCAAAATGTTTACCAAAACCTCAAATGTTTTAAGCTATGCTTAACAGTAATTGAGTATTTGTAAGTCTACAATTACTATCGGTATGTTGGGGTTTTGTATACAAAATTTGTGAGACGTTACCATTGGACAAAGAGTTAGCCAATGAGTAATATGACCCACAAGTTGGGTTGACAGTACCAATTGGGTAGTTGATTAGATCAAGCAAATGTAATTGCCGGTTGCCCTCAATTCTGTTGAAGTATTAAAACTGTTTTGATTAAATTGGGATGCACTCACCAGTATTTCTTGCTGACAAAATGTTTTAAAACGTGTTTCAGGTAACTTAGTGTGAAAGCCCAATAGTAGCCAGCTGGAGAACACTGAAGGCTTGGGATAGTGGCTATAAAAGTTACCTAAAATAAACAAGACATTTTGTTTTCAATAATTAGGGTTTATCCCTATCAATGTATTGTCAAATGAACTTGGGTTTTATTCCCATGAAGTATTATTATAAAAGTTTGGTGTTTTGCTCTGATAAAAATATTTCCTAACTACGGTCCTGATGTATTCCGCTGCCAAATTAATAAACACCGATACCACCCACTCTGAGTAGCTCGCGGCCGCCCGCTCCGGGGCAGGGGTCGGGGGTTGCGACAGAAGGTGGTATCAGAGCTACAACCACTAATTTAAGCCAAAGAAGTGTTCTACTGACACTGAAACTCCAAATTATGTGTTAGGAAATAAATTATGTGATTATGTGTTATGTGTTATTTGACTATTTGTTAGTTTACAGTATGTGTGATCAAGGAACAGCGGACGCTTATCGTCATTTAGATAGTTCACAGAAAATGAGGAAACATCATCCCAGCCTGATCCCTCAGGATATTCAACTGACACCGAAGAGGGAATATTTATATTTAAGGCACAGTTGGAGGAACCTTTTACTACTAAGAAAAGAGGTTGGTTTAATAGAGGAGCCCATGAAAGGAGAAAAAGAATGAAAAATTTACAGCAACAGAGAGCAATAGCCAGAGCCAATAAGGAGGCAGATGCACAAATCCATGAAGTAACCAGTAGACCACCTTGGGAAGACGAATTAGATAGACAGTTGGCCAATTTCCATATGTTAGCCACTACAGCCATAGATAATAACCAAAACCAAGAAGCCGAACCGCCACTATTACCTTTATTCCTAGACCAACAGATGCAAGAACCTGACCAAGAAGATCCATTTCCTGATGTAAACCCTTATGAGATTCCCAGAATTCCCCCACCAAACATAGCTCAGTACACTGACCTTAACCCTTTAGACCCCTTTTGGAGTAGCGAATGGTGGACACAGAGTGTGATAAGAAACCCATACCCTTACGGTCAACCTATCCCTCGATACCCTGATCCTGTCACCTATGAGTCGGGAAGGAGATAGAATACGAATAATAGGAGAGAAACTTATGTGGAGACAAGTCATGCATGACATACATGACTGGATACATAACTAGATATGCGTATAAATTTGTACTATAAAAAAATAAAATATATACATATAAGGAGGGATGCATAGTATTTTTCATTTCTAGTTGTAATTTGTAATAGATGCATATATATATATATATATATATATATATATATATATATATATATATATATATATATATATATATATATATATATATATATATATGAAAAGGAGTAAAAGTCACAATGATCGACGTTTTTTACCAACTTGTTCGTGTGATTGTAATTGTATTCATTTCTATTCTGTGATAATTAATATCTGGTAAATGTTTACAATTCAAATGGACAACGAAGTAAATCAAGAAAACTAGAATAATGAGAATAACGAAAACCATATAGATAATAGTGCCATTCAACATATAGTGGTACAAGGAATTAAAGATGCCATGCCTTATATTATCAAGACTGTTAAGGAACCAAATAAATCTGCAAATGGTAGTAAACGTCAACACACTGAACCAGTCACAGTGTGAATAATGACAGTGGACCTATTATCCAAGTTCCAATCCCTAAAAGAAGAAGAACCGCTCCATACGGTTGTTCTTTTAAAGAATTCTTGGCCTGCAAACCAATAGAATTCTCAAGCAATGAAGGAGCCATTGCAACCTTACGTTGGATAGAAAAGACAGAAGCAGTCATAAAAATAAGTAAATGCGCAGACGAAGATAAGATTATGTTTGCTTCTAATCTTTTCAAAATTGCAGCCTTAGAATGTTGGAATACTATTCTCCATTCTAGAGGAAGTGACATAATTTATAATATGGAATGGATCAACTTGAAGGAAATGGTTGAAAGAAAATTCTGTCCTCCTAATGAGAAGGAACAAATAGCCAATAAGTTCCTAAATCTCAGAATGACTGGAATAGACTGCAAAGGTTACACTACCATATTCTTCGAATATGCTAGAATAGTACCATCCTTAGCCTCACCCGAACCAGTATTAATCTCCCGTTATATTTGGGGATTAATCGGTGAGATTAGACATGTAGTCAAGGCAGCTAGACCGCAAACCATAGAAGAAGCAGTAGAACTAGCCAATACCTTGACTGATGAACTGGTACGTACACAAGAAGAAAACCAGAGGAACAACCTAGCTCAAAAACTTACGCAGGAATTTCGTTCTAGTAATTCCTATCGTGGGAAGGGAACAGGTACTTCCGCACCCTATTGTAAGAATTGCAAAAGAAAGCATTTTGGAAAATGCTCCACATATTGCAACTTTTGTTAAATCTCTGGACACAAGGAAGAAGACTGTAGGAAGAAACCCGGTAATGGGATATGCTTTAATTGTGGAGAAAAAGGGCACATTAAACCAAATTGTCCGAAACTAGCTCTAGCCATGCCCAACAAAACTAAAACAGCAGAAGCACCCAAGAAGAATGCCAGGGCCTTTGTTCTGACAGCTGAGGAAGCTAAAATGATTCCGGATGTGATCGCCGGTACGTTTTTAGTTAATGACATATTTACCAAAGTATTGTTTGACTCTGATGCAAACCAAAGTTTTTTCAATATTTCTTTCTACCAATTTCTTGACCAACCCTTAGTCAAACTTCAACAAGACTATTTGGTAGAAACGGCCAATGGAGAATCTGTTAAGATAAGTGAAATCTTGCAGGGAGCAAGAATAGAAATCCTAAATCATCGTTTCTTTGCTAACCTTTACCCCATGAATCTGGCTGGTTTCGATGTTGTATTAGGAATGGATTGGTTGGTAGCCAATCGTGCAAATATTTTATGTGATCAAAAGTTAATACAAGTAAGTACACCAAGTGGTGAAAAGATCACAATTAAAGGAGATAAGCTAACTAGATCGACGAAATTCATCTCGGTGATGAAAGCTGCAAGTTATGAAAGGAAAGGAGGAATAATATATATGATTTCTGTAATCATTAATACTAAAGGAAAAGAATCAAAAGATATTCCTGTAATATCTAAATTCGCAGACGTTTTTCCAGAAAAGTTACCTGGATTACCGCCTGATAGAGAGGTTGAATTTAGAATTCACCTAACACCAGGGACGGCGCCGATTGCCAAAGCACCATATCAATTAACACCAATGGAAATGCAGGAATTGAAGAAGCAATTAGACGAACTTCTTAACAAAGGTTTTATACAACCAAGTTCATCCCCTTGGGGAGCGCTTGTGTTGTTCGTTAGGAAGAAAGATGGATCGATGCGTATGTGCATTGACTATCGAGAATTGAGCAAATTCACGATTAAGAATCGGTACCCACTACCAAGAATCGATGTTCTGTTCGATCAACTTCAAGGAGCTCGATTCTTTTCCAAGATCGATTTACACTCTGGATATCATCACTGAAAGTACAGGAAGAGAATATTCTTAAAACTGCTTTCAGAACGAGATACGGTCATTATGAATTTACCGTCTTGCCATTTGGTTTAACCAATGCCCCGGCCGCATTTATGGACATTTTGAACAAGATATGTAAACCATACCTGGATAAATTCATAATTGTCTTTATAGATGATATTCTCATTTACTCTAAGAGTAAAGAGGACCATGCAGCCCATCTGCATACGCTCCTCACATTATTGAGAAAAGAGAAGCTTTATGCTAAATTCTCAAAATGTGAATTTTGGTTACAAGAACTGCAATTCCTTGGACATCTGGTTAATCATGAAGGAATTCATGTGGATCCCAAAAAAATCGAGGCAATTACTAAATGGAAAGTCCTTGAATCACCAACGGAAGTACGAAGTTTTCTTGGACTAACAGGATATTATAGACGGTTTATCCGTGATTTCTCTAGAATAGCTATTCCATTAACTAAACTGACCTGCAAATCAGTTAAGTTTGAATGGGACCAAAACAGGAAGAAGCTTTTAAGATTCTTAAGCAGAGGTTAACCAACGCACCCATACTTGCATTGCAAGAAGGAACTGAAGACTTTATAGTCTATTGTGATGCATCTAAGTTAGGATATGGATGTTTGTTGATGCAACGTCAAAAGGTTATAGCATATGCCTCTAAACAACTTAAGAAACACGAAGAGAATTACACAACCCATGACCTAGAATTAGGAGCCATAGTTTTTGCCCTTAAGATTTGGAGACACTATTTATATGGAAATAAATTTGTTGTCTTCACCGATCATAAGAGTTTAAGGTATATTTTCAGGCAAAAAGAGTTAAATATGAGACATAGACATTGGATGGAAATTCTTAGTGATTATGATTGTGATATCCAGTATCACGCTGGAAAAGCCAACGTAGTAGCTGATGCTTTAAGTCAGAAGTATCTTGAAAAACCAAAGCGAGTACGTTCTCTCAGATTAAATCTACAAGTAGATTTGAATGATCAAATCAGAGAAGTACAGGAATCAGCAATCAAAAACGATGCTGAAAAATTGAAAGGAATGATTAAGGAATTAGGACGAGGAACAGATGGAATTTGGAAGTTCCATAAGAAAAGAATATGGATACCTAAGCAAGGAAACCTACGTCATAGAATTCTAGAAGAAGCTCATAAATCTAAGTATACGATACATCCTGGAAGTGATAAGATGTATCAAGATCTAAGAAAGAATTTTGGGTGGATAGGAATGAAAAAGGATATAGCAGCTTATGTTGCCAAGTGTCTAACTTGATCTCAAGTTAAAGTTGAACACCAGAAACCATCAGGGTTATTGCAACAGTTAGAAATACCCATATGGAAATGGGAATTGATAACAATGGATTTTGTTACCAAGTTACCCAAGACAAGACAAGAAAAGGAAATGATACAATCTGGGTGATTGTAGACAGATTGACTAAATCTGCTCATTTCTTACCCATGAAGGAAACTTTCAGTATGGAACAGTTAGCCAAGCTATATGTAAATGAAGTAGTTTCATTACATGGAATTCCTTTATCTATCGTATCCGATAGAGATAGTCGTTTTACTTCTCACGTTTGCACAAGTTTCCAAAAGGCAATGGAAACCAAGTTGAATCTATGCACAGCTTACCATCCACAGACGGACGGACAAAGCGAAAGGACAATCCAGACTATGGAAGATATGCTTAGAGCTTGTGTGATTGATTTCGGAGGAAATTGGGACGGCCATTTACCACTAATAGAAATTTCCTACAATAACAGCTATCATACTGGTATTAATGCTGCACCATTTGAAGCACTTTATGGACGAAAGTGCAGAACTCCAGTCTGCTGGGCAGAGATTGGAGAAAAACAATTATCTGGACCAGAGTCCAGAAATAGTGCAAGAAACGACATATAAGATAATTCAAGTCAAGGAAAGATTAAAAGCAGCACGAGATCGTCAAAAGAGTTATGCTGATAACAGACGAAAACCATTGGAATTTCAAATAGGAGATAAAGTATTGTTAAAAGTTTCTCCATGGAAAGGAGTAGTCTGATTCGTTAAGAGAGGGAAGCTAAGCCCTAGGTATGTTGGAACTTTTGAGATTATTAGAAGAATAGGACCTGTAGCTTATCAGCTGCAACTGCCAGATGAAATGGCAGGAATACATGATGTATTTCATGTAAGTAATCTCAAAAAGTGTTTAGCAGACGAATCTCTAGTAATACCTCTTAAGGACATAGAGGTACATGAGAAACTCAAGTGTATTGAGAAACCCATTCAGATTGAAGATCGAAAGATTAAGAATCTTAAACACAAGAGATTAGTTCTGGTCAAAGTGAATGGGACTCTAAAAGAGGACCAGAATACACTTGGGAACTCGAATTTGAGATGCAAAGAAAATACCCACACCTGTTCCAGTAGATCTCGAGGACGAGATCCAAAACAAGGTGGGGAGGATATAACAACCCTCCTAAAAATATTTTTGGACACACTAAATATACCTCGTACGTGAAAACCGACCCGTTATACCCCTATACTTGTGAAAATCAAGAAAAACAATTTTTGGCAGTCTCTCGCGGGCCATGACGGAGACCAGTTGGTCTGTCACGGGGCGCCACATCCTCATCCTTATCCGGACACATGGCGTGCCACATGCAAAGTGACTCAGCAGACCTATCCCTTGACTCTGCCAAGCTATAGATGACGCGTGGTCGCTCGCGGGCCGCGAAGGCCCTAGCTTTCTCTTTCGCGGGGCGCGACCAAGTGGTCGATCAGCCTATAAAAGGGGGGTCATGGTTCATTTTTCAATCGTTCAGTTTTCTTTTCTCTCTCAAATTCTCTGATAGTAGAAATTTTGCTCAAGCTTTATACCCACTATATAGCGAAGCTCTGCTTCGTCGTAAGTACTATAACCCTGCTATTACCCTACACGATCGATTTAGGATTCCATAATGCATGTCGGCTCTGCCCGACTCAGTCATTGGAATTTTGTCTCGTGTGTACACCCGATTGATTTTGAACTTCCGTAATGCATGTCGACTCTGCCCGACTCAGTCATTGGAATTCAGTCTCGGGTTGTACGGTTAATTTAAATTGGGTTATTTTACTAACAGATGTGCATTATTTGATTTACTAGATAATAACCAGGAGATTCTCAGGAAGCCTTAGTATTATCTAAACTTGCAATGTGAGTACATTCTCTTTTTGTAAACCTTTTTATGAGTCAAAATGTTTACCAAAACCTCAAATGTTTTAAGCTATGCTTAACAATAATTGAGTATTTGTAAGTCTACAATTACTATCGGTATGTTGGGGTTTTGTATACAAAATTTATGAGACGTTACCATTGGAAAAAGAGTTAGCCAATGAGTAATATGACCAACAAGTCGGGTTGACGGTACCAATTGGGTAATTGATTAGATTAAGCAAATGTAATTGCGGGTTACCCTCAATTCTGTTGAAGTATTAAAACTGTTTTGATTAAATTGGGATGCACTCACCAGCATTTCTTGCTGACAAAATGTTTTAAAAACGCGTTTCAGGTAACTTAGTGTGAAAGCCCAATAGAAACCAGCTGGAGAGCACTGAAGGCTTGGGACAGTGGCTATAAAAGTTACCTAAAATAAACAAGACATTTTGTTTTCAATAATTAGGGTTTATCCCTATCAATGTATTGTCAAATGAACTTGGGTTTTATTCCCATGAAGTATTATTATAAAAGTTTGATGTTTTACTCTGATAAAAATATTTCCTAACTACGGTCCTGATATATTCCGCTGCCAAATTAATAAACACCGATACCACCCGCTCTGAGTAGCTCGCAGCCGCCCGCTCCCGGGCAGGGGTCGGAGGTTGCGACATGCAGGTCCATAGGTGTTGCGCTGGTGTCTGCTCGGAGGGGTGTAGTGGTCATTTAGAATCTGTTGTTGGCTTCCTATTTGGAAACCTATGTTTTAGACTATTAATGGATTTTTGTATTTAACGCTTCCGCTAAATACTTATACTTTATTTTAGACTTTTAAATGTGATGTCACTAATCGTATTTTGTAATGATTGGTCTTACTTTATCTTAAGTGTTCAATATGATTGGTGGCATGAATCGGTCAGTCACACGCCTCGCGGTAATACTCCGCCAGTGGATAATAAGGGTGTGACAGATTGGTATAAGAGCCATTGGTTATAGTGAACTCGGTTTTAAAAGAGAAAAGTCTTTTTGAGAAAAACCAGACTATAACTCGTTTTGTACTAATCGATCCACAACGACACTACACTCCAAGTGCAAGACCCAGTGCTCTAGACCACATAGCATAAGTATATGCTTACTTGTTAACTTACTTAGTGTATTATGTGATAGTATACTTAGTAATATACTCCTTATCTTTATGGAACTCTTTTCTAAGCATTTTCTTGGAAACCCACGTACTATAGTTAAACTTCTTTCTATCTTCTTTCTGTCAATCTTTCCGACACCGTTCTCATTTGTGTTTTGTGGATGTGAAGTAAATGAGCGGACGCGGAAGAGGCAATGTGAACATGACTCAGACCAGTTGACGCCCTGATTAACGCTCGGGCGGCTGAAGCTTTCGCAGCTCACCAAGAGGTACAGCTACCGATCCAAACCATTCTTGGATGTTTACATCCTATTCTCGTGTAACCCTACCCATCTTAAACTTATTCGTTTCTCCCCATGCGACAGGTCAACCTGCACCCACTCAACCTCGAGTATGCACTTTTAAGGCTTTTATGGACTGCAAGCCTCATCCTTTCAATGGCACCGAGGGAGCTGTAGGCCTTCTTCACTGGGTTGAGAAGGTCGAGTCTGTGTTTGAGATTTGTGAATGTTCTGCCAAAAATCAAGTGAAGTTTGCTATGATATTCTCCAAGGACACGCGCTTTCATGGTTGAATGTGCAAGTGCAGATGCTCGGATTGGCGGATGCCAATGCCACTCCCTAGAATGACTTCAAAGATCTGATCAAAGAAGACTACTGTCACGGGGATAACATTCAAAAGCTTGAAGTGGAGTATTACTGTAACACCTCGCAAAATCATGTCCAATATAGTAATGACATGTGTCATAAACCCTAAACGTGTAATAAGTTGACTTTGAGGGACTAAAGTTGGCAAACTGTGAAAAGATGTTTGTAGGGGGGCTAAAAGTGTCAACATGCCTAACTTGTGCCTCTGATTGACCTCACACGATGTTCGTATTCTTTAACGAGTAAATTGTCGAATGCAAGAAGCCGTTTGTGATTAAAAATTGAAAGTTTACAAAACACAGGGGTTAAAAGTGTCAACATGTTAATTCTTACCTCTGATGTGACACCTGTGTCACCGCGACCATCAAACAAATACCAAGCCAATGAAATATTGTATTTCATACTTGGGATCTTGTACAAATATGTGTATCTTTTGCACATATCAATTCTTGTTCAATTTCAAACTTTATATCGCTTTCTGGAGAATTATACGCAAACTGGTGCGTCAATGTACTCGGTTTAATGCGACAAATACTCCGGAACATCAACATATACTCAACATACCTTAAATAACCTTTACATAACTTAGAAATAAGTTTTGAAGGCTTTGGTATAGCAAAAACAAGTTAATTCGCTTACAGGGACTAAACTTGACAAACTGCAAAAGTATGCCAATTTGAACTGTAACGAACATTCCGGAACATGTCCATAAGTTAAACATACCTTAAATATCCTTTACATAGCTTAGAAATAGGCTTTGAGGTGTTTGGCATGCTAAAACAAACTTTTGGATCATTCAGGGACTAAAAGTGTCAAAAAGTGCACAAGTTTGCACTTTCGCGCATAACTTACGTTCTGAATACATCCAGACATCCAAAAGTTTATGTAAGCATCCTTATATTATGCCTTAGTGTTTGGCATGAGAAAAATCCGTTCGTCACGTCATTTGGATCGTTTTTCGCGCTTATGCGCATTCCGTCGTAATTAAGCGAACATCGCATTCGTACAACCAAACGAACCAACATCCGACATATTTTTGGGCATGTTTCATGTCCACAATGTTTAGACATCATTTTAGGGCCTTAAAGTTGGCTTTACAGGCCTTGGAAGGGCTGAAAATGGCTTAAATACGCAACAGGGACCAAAAGTGTAAATTCTGCAAGTGGTGCAGATCAGAGGACTTCAGGCGGCCCGCGTAAAGATTGCTCAAATCCTTACGCGGGGCGCGTGAGACTGTCAGACAGAAAATATATTGCATTTAATGCAGTTTGGCCTTTCGTTCGATCAAGGGGCAATGCCCTTTCACCCAATCAGGAGCCAAGAGCCAATATCTGACTTACCACAATATTTTGACAAGTGTACGCTCGAGATCGCGGCATGATATTCGATAAACGATCCTAACGGTTCCACTTTTCCTATAAATACCCCCCCCCTTTGTTCCAAAAACCCACACAATCTGATCTTAAGGCTCTAAGTTGGAACCATTGTTTCATACCTGAGCTATTTGATCTAGATTAGCACTCGGGGACCCTCCGTAAGTCTTCTTTCGCTCTTTTATTCACTTTTCGAGTCCGAAAGTCAACGTTTTGTTGACTTTCTGCATTGACCAGCTTATGGTCGATGCGAAGTCCATGGAACTTCATAACGTGAGCGTAATCAAGATGGTTATGGTCCGTAGTGACCATACCTACTGATTACCACGTTATCTAGGCTCAGTGACGAGTCGTAGTTTTGGCCAAAATGCGCATTCTTGCGTATTTTGTAACCAAACTACTCGTGAGCATCAAAGCCGTTTGTTTTGATGCCAAACCTGTTTTCTAAACTTAGTTAAGCATGTTCTAACATGCTTAGCTCGTCACTTTTAGTTTAGTGCTTATATAGGGTCGTAAGGTAAGCGATCTAAACCATCGCTTATACTTTCGAACCCAACCCATTTGGTCGATCATTAGGATCCGACCTAACACATTAGGTGACCATAGCTATAACCTTCCGAGGTTATACCTTGTTGTCGCGATGTTAGGCGTTCCAGACGCGTTCTACGCGAACGACGCGTAAGGTAGCATAAGCTACCTAAACGGGTCGTAATGGGTCGCAAGCACTTAGGTTAGGTTTCATTTTAGTATGTAGGCTTTGTTAAACCATATTACACGAGTCTCCATACTCGTTTGGTTTGCGAACCCACGTACTATCCGATCCTTCCGATTTGGTCCGGTATATTAACATAGCTACCTATTAGGTGCCGTTTGATATTCCGTGATCTAGCAATTGTTTGGTTATTATACAAGAACTCAAAGCAATCTCAGGTGAGTACATTGAACCCCTCTTTTACTGTTTTCCAAACTGTTTTGGGGTGAAACACATGTGCCTACTTGCTACTTTTATGCTTTCCGGTTTTCACATCATATACTACTATGTTCGATAGTACATATATAGTACATGATTTCATTGTGTTTATGCTATGTATGCCCATTGTGTGCGTACTTAGTACATTGCTTTACATTTCATGCTACGTACGCCCATTGTGTGCATACGTAGTACATTGTTTCACATTGCATTACTGTTGCATATGCTCATCCAGCATATGAACACATTACACTACATTTTGAACCGTTGTACTCTACAATACATTTCATGCTACGTACGCCCATTGTGTGCATACGTAGTACATTGTTTCACATTGCATCACTGTAGCATATGCTCATCTAGCATATGAACACATTACACTACATTTTGAACCGTTGTACTCTACAATACATTTCATGCTACGTACGCCCATTGTGTGCATACGTAGTACATTGTTTCACATTACATTTCTGTTGCATATGCTCATCCAGCATATGAACACATTATACTACATTTTGAACCGTTGTAACCATTTGACTATACATAAACATTTCTACCGTTGTTAAACATTTCATCTTGATGGTTTGGTTTGAGTAAGTGATTTAAGTAACGAGGCATGTGTAATATGATACAAGCATGGTGGATACGCCGCTGGTACTTCCTATATATAAGTGTTTGTATGGTATTACATATCGTAGCGTTATTTGAATCATTTCAATTTGAGACATAGAACATTTTATACAAATAACATGCTTTTCACAAGACATTGATTTACAAACAACAAATCTTATACAAACTCTTTTTACATGGTTATTCAGTTAACCATGCATTGTTCTCTTATTTATACATATCATTTGATCTTACCGTTTTTCAAATGATTTACAAGACAAAGCAAAATACGAGGTTCATGACTAAACATTTTCTCAAACTCAAGTCATGAATTCCGTTTTCACAAAACCAATGTATCTCACAGGCATTTTTATGCTGACGTACCTATTTTCACATGTGTTTTCAGGAGATGATGCATAGGACTTATCAAGATATACTTAGGCGGACCTGTGCCTTAGTGACTTAAAACGAGACAAGAACTAGTTAATTTATGTTATGTACACTTTGATTCTTGTTTAGACAATGTAAACTTTAATGTTTGATTTATAAAACGAAACTTCATTTGCCATGGATTTGAAACAATTGATTCTGTTACAACACTCCCCGACGTTTCCGCCACGTTTTGTATGTTCTACGTGGTTGGGGTGTGACAGAAAAGATGGTATCAGAGCCAATGGTTATAGGGAATTAGGTTATTAGTAATACTTTGACCTAGTCTATAACCTTCCTAGGAACCTAACGCGAGTTTACTTGCGTTTAGTCATAAAACAATACCGTCGCCTATCCTTAGGCGACGACCACAACAAGAACATAAATTTCAAAACCGCTTTGAAAACCAATCATATGTCCTAGGATGATTGATTACTAGGTTTTGAACCCTCTGTTATACGGTTTTGAACCCCTTTGAACTTTCAAAACTCCCGTCAAAGTTTTGGGTCCTAAATAGTGTGAACACGTGCGAACTGGAAGAGTGAATGCCTGTACCCTGGGTTTTTTGTCTAAGGATAGAGTGTTCGTACAAATCCACATAATCGGACCAGTCACTCTTACCTGGGAACTCTTGGGGTGAGTGTCCATTTATAGGCGAGCATGTCTTCGCGATACACTATGAGGATCTATTTGCTTTAATTCAGCCTTGGTGTTGTTTGTTTGCTTCATGATTCAAACAAATGACCATCAACCATGATTATGGTCAGTGATTGTAACATCCTATTCTTACCCAATACCATTTTATTTGTTTCCTTTCATGTTTTTCCCCTTTTAGAATGCCTCCTCGACGCGAACACCAGATAGCAACTGCCGAGCTGGCAGAAATTATTGCGCAGCAGATGGCTACTCAATTCCCAAATCTCTTTGCTCAATGGAACCAAGCCAACAACAACAACAATGGTACATGCAATTTCAAGAACTTTAACTCGGCTAAACCACTCAAGTTTAGTGGTTCTGAGGGAGCAACTGGGCTTCTCCAATGGTTCGAGAGCATCGAGAATACCTTTCGCCACGTGCAGTGTCCGGAAAATCGCAAGGTCGAGTTTTCTTCGAGTGTGTTTCAAAAAAGGGCTCTTACATGGTGGAACGGGGTAATGAGAGACCGTGTGCAGATGTTGCTCTAGCACAAACATGGGCTCAACTGAGAGCTCTTATGATGAGAGAGTTTTGTCTTCGTCATGAACAACGAGCGTTGGAGAAGGAGTTTGATGATTTGAAACAAGATAGTGGCGAACACAGGGCATATACTGATAGGTTTGAGGAGTTGAGTCTACTTTGCCCGACTATGGTCGCCCCACTCGACAAGGCTATCGAAAGGTACATCGACGGCCTGCCTGACTCGGTACAAGACATTGTCACTGGTAGCAACCCTACCACACTCCGTCAGGCCATTGAGCTATCTGCAACCTTGACTGAATCGCAGATCAGAAAGCATAAACTTTTTCGAAAGGGTGACAAGAAGCCAATCGAGGAATCAAAGACCATGGATGAACAGATTGAATCTCCTAAGAAGTCAAAGAAGCGAAAGGCTTCTCAGAACTTCGCCGTGGTCGCTCACAATGGTCAAGCCGTCCCCAACCAACCAGCTCAACCCCCTGCTAGAAAACCATACAATGGAACTGCACCTTTGTGCAACCAATGTAGCCTCCATCATCACGCCAATGTACAGTGCCGCAAATGCCAAACTTGTGGACTCATAGGCCACACAGCAAGAGTCTGCCCAGCTGCAGCTGCGCCAAACCAAGCTGGCGACAATCCTGCTCAAGGTCGTTTTCTACCAGGCTCTTGTTTCAACTGTGGCGAGATGGGTCATTTCCGAAGAAATTGCCCAAAGCTTGCTAATGCAAATCCAGCACAGGGATGAGCATCTGACTGACTAGAAGACAACATCGTTTAGAAAAAAATCACGTCTTATGTATTATTTTGTTTTGTTGTCAAGGTCCAAGAAACAATTGTTATCGTTGTTTATAAATAAATCTTTTATTTACATTGCAATGTATTTCTGTGGTTGCACGTATAAACGACATATCCCTTACAATACCGACAATCAAGGAACCGTATTCCTTAAAGAACAAACTACCCCCAAAATTCTCCCATCTTATGATCTCTTGCGTCTTCCATGAAATTCCTAAGTACCTGTTTATTCTAAGGAAACGAAGCACAAGGCGCATGTTACAACACATGACGAATACCCAAAGTACCACTATAAATCCTTAATAGGGTACCTAAGGATTTCCCGTAAGTCCTTAATTGTTGTATACCTTAATTCGAATTTGATAATTCCTTGTAATAAAAAATCGAATTTTGGGAGATCTTTCTATCTTCTCAGATAGATTCCAGTGAACATTGAGACCCGTCGGTTGGTTTCCATATCCGTATTCAATCAATAACAAGTTAATAACAAATTATAATCAAGTTAAACAATTATATGACTTCGTGTTTATGTGTTCCCTTATGTGTTGTGGTGTGATCCAAATTATGCTATCCAAATCCTCGTAGAATCTTACATATCCTTGTACAAGAGATTCATCGTAGGATACCCAGGAGTATTACTTAAAATCCTCAATGGACTTCTATGTTATAGTTAAGTCCCTCGGATTATAAAGTACTACTTCATAATTAGACACTCTAGGTTTTTCCGAACGAACACCTTGTAATATTTTTGTGTATATATATGTTATTAAATGAAAACGTGATCTTTTTGCATGATATGTGTTGTGTATGTATTATATATATAAGTATACGCGTATAAACTAGTGAGTCGAGACCATGACTCGCAACCACTCGGTTGCGAGTGGGCCACTCGGTCTCGAGTGGGCCTCTTGGGCCGTAACCGGTTTGGGCCGAAACCCCTTAGTCTATTGTTGAACCTTGTATAAAATCTCCAACCTTTCCCCACTTACCTCATTTTGTTGCACAAACACACCCACACTCCTTCTATTCTCTCTCACTAGAAAACCCTCAACAACATCCCATTCTCTTCCAACTTTCGGTTCAAGCTTGGAGCAAATCGGATCTCACAAGAAATCTCGGTCAAGACCATCATCACTCGGACACTTCATTTTCTCGGTTCCTTTCCTTTGTTTCGGCTCCTTTTCATAACCGGTTAGTATTATCTTTATGTGTATAGGATTTATGTGTGTTGAATGAACTAGAAAATGCTTGGTTAGTAGTGTTTTGCATGATTTTTAGGTTGATTTGTGAGTTTCACTATATGTGTAAACCCTTATGTATGAATACTTGGTAACATGTTTAAAGATGGCTAGATAATGGTAGTTTAAGAGTATTCATGACCAACCAAACTATGCTTCATTGTTTCTTGCAAAAAGATGTTGTTAAACATAAGATTTCGGCTATAAAAATGTATGTTTTCTTGTTCTTGCATGATGATCTTGTTAAAATATGTGATTTTGGCTCATAAAAATGTATGATTATGTTAAGATGAAAACCCTAGAAATCTATGAACTTGTGATGAACTTGTTGAATATGGTTTGAAGATTTCAAAAAGGGCAATGTTTGATCTATTTTTACTAATAGACAGTTTAAGCAAACTTGTTAGTGAAACCTTATTGGCTATTACTTGATTTGGGCCTGATTACATAGTACAAATTGGACTGATGTATCTGAATCTGCACGTGAACATGAAAAGGACAGCATTACGACTCGCAACCACACGGTTGCGACTCGCAACCATAGCGTGGCAACTCGAAACCGCAACGGTTGCGACTCGAGACTACGACGGTTGCGACTCGCAACCACAGCGTGACAACTCGAGACCACACGGTTGCGACTCGCAACCACAGCGTGACAACCCGAGACCTCCTGGTTGCGACTCGAGACCACCTGGTTACGACTGGGCTGTCCACTTTGGTTATTGGGCCATAATGTGTTTAATTTGGGCTGCCTGTTGACCGGACTATGTGTTACTGTTTGATTGTGTAAATGTTAGGGCCGGCCCAATAACCCACTGTTTACTTGTATGCATGATACGTGGTAGTTATGTGTAAGTTTTTACGTGAATGCTTGTACACCAAACCTGACCTATACCGGTAACGATGCTAGGACGTGGTGACCAACGTGTTTGACAAGTAACCTAATCTGCCGAGCAACCCAAGGTGAGTTCACACACTAAAAGCATGCGTCCTGCGGAGGGACACGGACCAACTACCAAACTTTGGGAAAACACTTTTGACCCATTACTCCGGGGGAAAACAGAATGGGTAATTACTATCTCCGGGGGAGATACGTTTGGATATTATTTATAAATCACAACTAGCCATGCTAAACGAAACTCTATCACTTTAAGTCCCTGCTTACAGTACCGATTAATCGCCGGGGGCGAACGGGTTATTAGTTGATAGCGCTATTAGGTTTGACAACCTCACACCGTGACCGGGGGAGATCGGGCGTGAACTAGTAGACCTTGCAACATGGTCAATGACGATAGACATTGACTCGGGGCACAATAACATTCCGTCAACAGTTTCGGTATCTACAGTTTAGTGAGCTTACAGATGGGGTAGCTCCCCACAACGTGATTATAAATGCTTTATCTAAACAACTTAAGTTTTTGGTAAACTAAAACTGGACAACTAGTGAACTCACTCAGCATTATTGTTGACCCCCTTACTGCATGCTTTGCAGGTAACCAGTGACTCAGGAGCTGCTGCTTGGGGATGTGTAGTGTTCGTCAAAACCCGTGTGTTGGGTTTAACTATCTTGAACTAAGAACTATCTTTAAAACTACTTTGGTTTATGCTTCCGCTGTTTTGTTAAAATAATCATCGAACTTAAACTGCAATGTTGCTAACAACTTTGGATAGTAAATATTTCTAATATTAAATCAATGCTCAGTATGATTAGTGGCTGGATCCTGGTCAGTCACGCCTCCAAGCGGTGGTGTTCCGCATGTGGATTTTTGGGGGTGTGACAGATTGGTATCAGAGCCATTGGTTATAGTGAACTTGGTTTTAGAAAGGGGAAAATCTTTTTGGGAAAAACTAGACTATAACCTGTGACTCGCGACGACACTACACTCCAAGTGCAAGGCTCGACACATTTGACCTCATAGCTCGGACCAGTGTTTACTTGTTTGCTTACCTTATGTTTCCTGTTTTACTATACGTACTAGTGTGCCTAATTAGATAGATACACCTCTCACTTCTATCTCGTTCTCGCTACGTTACAACATCACACTCATACTGTGTTTTCTGGTTATGAAGACAATGAGTGGACGCGGAAGAGGAAACATCAATATGACTCAGGCTGAATTCACTAACCTGCTTAACCCGGTGGCTGCAGCTTTCGCAGCTCACCCTGGAGGTAAACTCGATATCCTAGGATGTTTAGATCCTACCGCCACATCGCCTTTTATCCCTGAACCTATACGCTTCACTTCTCACGAACAGGTCAGCATGCACCTGCGCAACCACCCGTGTGTACTTTCAAAACTTTCATGGATTGCAAGCCTCTCCCTTTCAACGACACTGAGGGTGCCATAGGTCTTCTGCACTGGATTGAGAAAGTTGAAGCTGTCTTTGCTATCTGTGAGTGTCCCCCTGCGAATTGGGTGAAGTTTGCTACTACTACACTTGAAGGAAACGCGCTTTCCTGGTGGAAGGCGCAAATTCAGATGTTTGGATTGGAAACTGCTAATGCTACTGCGTGGGAGGATTTCAAGGACATGATTAAGGAGGAGTACTGTCACCGGGATGACATCCACAAACTTGAGAACGAGTACTATGCGCTTAAGATGGTTGGGTCGGAGATTGAAACCTACACCAAGCTGTCCAATGACTATGCTGCCCTTTGCCCAAACATGTCTCGACCTATGTATCGAAGGATCGAATTGTACGTCAAGGGTTTGGCCCCAGAAATTCGAAGCCATGTAACTTCAGCCAACCTCACTACCATTCAGCCGATCGTTCGACTTGCTCACAAACTCACTGATCAGGCCGTGGAAGAGGGCGGGTTGCCCAAAAGGATCAGTGCTACTGTCGGAACTTCTAGTGACAACAAGCGTAAGTGGGAAGGAAATCAAAGCAAGGATGCTAACCCCACTCAGGCCCCAGCTCAGCAAAGGAAAACTGAAAACAACAAGGGCACTCAACAACAGGGTGGCTATCGCGGTAACCACCCCAAGTGCAACAAGTGCAATCGACATCACAGCGGGCCGTGTGGGAAAGGTCAATGTCAGCGATGTAACAAGATGGGGCACGAGGCCAAGGACTGTAGGAGCCCACGTCCCATGGGGCAGAACCAGCAGCAACAACATCACGGGAATGCCAAGGGTTGTTTCCAGTGTGGAGCTGAGGGGCACTTTAAGAAGAATTGCCCTGAACTGAACCAGAACTGCAACAACAATCAGGGAGCTGGAAACAACGATCAGAACAACAACGCTGGGAATGGTGCTAGAGGAAGGGCTTTTGTGATTGGAGCTGGAGAAGCGAGGAATGACCCCAATGTCGTGGCGGGTAAGTTCCTACTCGATGATCGTTATGTGTCCCTACGTATTAGTAAGAAGCTTAAGCGTCCGCTTTCGTTACTAAGTTCTCCTCATATCGTCGAGTTAGCTAATGGTAGAAACATCGAGGCCTCACATGTTATCAAAGGCTGCAAACTAGAATTGTCTGGTCAGACATTTAGTATCGATCTTTTCCCTGTTACTCTTGGAAGCTTCGACGTCGTCATCGGTATGGATTGGTTATCCAAGCATCGCGCTGAGATCCTCTGTCAAGAGAAAGCAGTCCGTATTCCCCGCCGCTCTGGCAAACCTCTTATTGTACAAGGTAGCAAAGGTGGAGAAATCTCAGGCGTTATCTCATTCTTGAAGGCCCAGAAGTGTTTAAGAAAAGGGCACACCACTATCTTAGCACTTGTCACCAACACGCAGGAAAAGGAAAAGAGGATTGAAGATTTTCCAGTAGTGCGTGACTACCCCGAGGTATTTCCTGAAGAACTTCCTGGACTCCCTCCCCACCGTCAGGTCGAATTCCAAATCGAGCTAGCTCCCGGAGCAGCGCCAATAGCTCGTGCGCCTTATCGACTAGCCCCCGCAGAATTGAAGGAACTCTCTACCCAACTACAGGAACTATTGGATAAAGGGTTTATCCGCCCTAGTTCATCACCCTGGGGAGCACCGGTACTCTTTGTTAAGAAGAAGGATGGCACGTTCCGAATGTGCATCGACTATCGTGAGCTGAACAAGGTTACCATCAAGAATCGTTACCCTCTCCCGCGAATCGACGACCTATTCGATCAGTTGTGAGGATCGAGCTACTATTCTAAGATTGACCTGCGATCAGGCTACCATCAGCTAAGGGTCCGTAATGAAGACATCCCCAAAACTGCGTTCTGAACTCGCTATGGTCATTATGAATTCCTCGTTATGCCCTTTGGAATGACCAACGCGCCCGCGGTATTCATGGATCTCATGAACCGAGTGTGCAAACCTTACCTCGACAAATTCGTGATCGTGTTTATAGACGACATCCTGATCTACTCGAAAAGTCAAGAAGAGCATGAACAGCACCTACGCCTTATCCTCGAACTCCATCGCAATGAGCAACTGTATGCCAAGTTCTCGAAATGCGACTTCTGGCTTCGAGAAGTCCATTTCCTTGGGCACGTGGTTAACAAGGATGGAATTCACGTCGACCCAGCTAAGATCGACTCTATAAAGAATTGGCCTACCCCTAAGACTCCGACCGAAGTCCGCCAATTCTTGGGACTAGCAGGGTACTATCGAAGATTTATCATGGGATTCTCAAAGCTTGCTCAGCCTCTCACGGCTCTTACTCAGAAGGGTATGGTTTACAAATGGGGTGAAGCTCAGGAAACCGCATTTCAGAAACTAAAGGATAACCTCTGTAGTGCTCCTATTCTCTCATTGCCTGAAGGCACTGACGACTTTGTGGTTTACTGCGATGCATCTATCCATGGGCTCGGTTGTGTGCTAATGCAACGCGACAAAGTTATTGCTTACGCCTCTCGACAACTTAAGACTCACGAAAGGAACTACACTACGCACGACTTGGAGCTGGGAGCAGTGATCTTTGCGTTTAAGATATGGAGACATTACCTGTACGGTACCAAGTGCACCATTTACACCGATCACAGGAGTCTCGAGCATATCTTCAAGCAAAAGGAATTAAACATGCGACAACGTCGATGGGTCGAACTCCTGAATGATTATGAATGCGCCATCAAGTATCATCCGGGCAAGGCCAATGTCGTGGCAGACGCCCTCAGCCGAAAAGACACTACGCCCAAGCGCGTGCGAGCGCTACAACTCACCATCCAGTCTAACCTCCCTACCCAGATTCGAAATGCTCAGATTGAAGCTCTGAAACCGGAAAACATCAGGGCTGAGTCCCTGCGAGGATCGAGACAACGACTAGAGCAAAAAGAAGACGACGCCTACTATGTGGCAGGGCGCATTTGGGTCCCACTTTACGGAGATCTACGAGAGCTTGTGATGGACGAAGCCCATAAGTCCCGTTATTCAGTACATCCTGGTTCAGATAAGATGTACCACGACTTAAGGACCACTTACTGGTGGCCTGGCATGAAAGCCCACATAGCAGCATACGTTAGCAAATGTTTGACCTGTGCAAGAGTCAAGACTGAGTATCAGAAACTAGCAGGCCTACTCCAGCAGCCAGAAATCCCGAAGTGGAAATGGGAGCAAATTTCCATGGATTTTGTTACGGGGCTACCTAGATCCCAACGCGGGAATGACACTATTTGGGTGATAGTAGATCGATTGACTAAGTCTGCACACTTTCTGGCCATTAAGGAAACAGACAAGTTTTCTACCTTGGCAGAAATCTATTTAAAGGAAGTAGTCTCGAGACACGGGGTGCCAACTTCCATTATTTCCGACCGAGACGCTCGTTTTACTTCCGAGTTGTGGCAAGCTATGCACAAATCCTTTGGCTCACGGTTGGACATGAGCACCGCTTACCACCCACAAACGGATGGGCAATCTGAACGCACCATCCAAACCCTGGAAGACATGCTTAGGGCATGTGTGATCGATTTTGGCAAGAACTGGGAGAAGCATCTACCGCTGGTGGAATTCTCCTACAACAACAGCTACCACACTAGTATTCAGGCGGCACCTTTTGAGGCATTGTACGGTCGTAAATGCCGATCACCTCTTTGCTGGGCGGAAGTCGGTGATAGTCAACTCACAGGCCCAGAACTGGTGGTAGACACAACGGAAAAGATTGCCCAGATCAGGCAACGCATGGTGGCAGCTCGTGACCGTCAGAAAAGCTCCGCTGATAAGCGTAGGAAACCACTAGAATTCCAGGTCGGGGACCGGGTTCTACTTAAAGTCTCACCCTGGAAGGGTGTGGTTCGTTTCGGTAAACGAGGCAAGCTGAATCCGCGATATGTTGGACCATTCGAAATTACCGAGAAAATCGGTAAGGTTGCTTATAGATTGAACCTGCCTGCAGAGCTGAGTGCAGTGCACAATGTCTTTCACGTGTCTAATCTGAAGAAGTGTCTGTCGGATGAAACACTCATAATTCCCTTCAAGGAACTCACTATTGATGAACAGCTACACTTTACTGAGGAACCGATTGAGATCACGGATCGAGAGATCAAAACCCTCAAACGTAGCCAAATACCTCTCGTGCGAGTTCGTTGGAACTCACGGCGTGGCCCAGAGTTTACCTGGGAGCGGGAAGACCAGATGAAGTCCAAGTATCCCCAGTTGTTCCCAACCGAATTTCGGGACGAAATTCCAAACTAACGGGGGGATGATGTGACACCCTGCTGAAACACTCTAGCTTGACAGTGGCTGCTCTAACTTTCGGGACGAAAGTTCTTAAAACTTGGGGATAATGTGACACTCTAGGTTTTTCCGAACGAACACCTTGTAATATTTTTGTGTATATATATGTTATTAAATGAAAACGTGATCTTTTTGCATGATATGTGTTGTGTATGTATTATATATATAAGTATACGCGTATAAACTAGTGAGTCGAGACCATGACTCGCAACCACTCGGTTGCGAGTGGGCCACTCGGTCTCGAGTGGGCCTCTTGGGCCGTAACCGGTTTGGGCCGAAACCCCTTAGTCTATTGTTGAACCTTGTATAAAATCTCCAACCTTTCCCCACTTACCTCATTTTGTTGCACAAACACACCCACACTCCTTCTATTCTCTCTCACTAGAAAACCCTCAACAACATCCCATTCTCTTCCAACTTTCGGTTCAAGCTTGGAGCAAATCGGATCTCACAAGAAATCTCGGTCAAGACCATCATCACTCGGACACTTCATTTTCTCGGTTCCTTTCCTTTGTTTCGGCTCCTTTTCATAACCGGTTAGTATTATCTTTATGTGTATAGGATTTATGTGTGTTGAATGAACTAGAAAATGCTTGGTTAGTAGTGTTTTGCATGATTTTTAGGTTGATTTGTGAGTTTCACTATATGTGTAAACCCTTATGTATGAATACTTGGTAACATGTTTAAAGATGGCTAGATAATGGTAGTTTAAGAGTATTCATGACCAACCAAACTATGCTTCATTGTTTCTTGCAAAAAGATGTTGTTAAACATAAGAATTCGGCTATAAAAATGTATGTTTTCTTGTTCTTGCATGATGATCTTGTTAAAATATGTGATTTTGGCTCATAAAAATGTATGATTATGTTAAGATGAAAACCCTAGAAATCTATGAACTTGTGATGAACTTGTTGAATATGGTTTGAAGATTTCAAAAAGGGCAATGTTTGATCTATTTTTACTAACAGACAGTTTAAGCAAACTTGTTAGTGAAACCTTATTGGCTATTACTTGATTTGGGCCTGATTACATAGTACAAATTGGACTGATGTATCTGAATCTGCACGTGAACATGAAAAGGACAGCATTACGACTCGCAACCACACGGTTGCGACTCGCAACCATAGCGTGACAACTCGAAACCGCAACGGTTGCGACTCGAGACTACGACGGTTGCGACTCGCAACCACAGCGTGACAACTCGAGACCACACGGTTGCGACTCGCAACCACAGCGTGACAAGCCGAGACCTCCTGGTTGCGACTCGAGACCACCTGGTTACGACTGGGCTGTCCACTTTGGTTATTGGGCCATAATGTGTTTAATTTGGGCTGCCTGTTGACCGGACTATGTGTTACTGTTTGATTGTGTAAATGTTAGGGCCGGCCCAATAACCCACTGTTTACTTGTATGCACGATACGTGGTGGTTATGTGTAAGTTTTTACGTGAATGCTTGTACACCAAACCTGACCTATACCGGTAACCATGCTAGGACGTGGTGACCAACGTGTTTGACAAGTAACCTAATCTGCCGAGCAACCCAAGGTGAGTTCACACACTAAAAGCATGCGTCCCGCGGAGGGACACGGACCAACTACCAAACTTTGGGAAAACACTTTTGACCCATTACTCCGGGGGAAAACAGAATGGGTAATTACTATCTCCGGGGGAGATACGTTTGGATATTATTTATAAATCACAACTAGCCATGCTAAACGAAACTCTATCACTTTAAGTCCCTGCTTACAGTACCGATTAATCGCCGGGGGCGAACGGGTTATTAGTTGATAGCGCTATTAGGTTTGACAACCTCACACCGTGACCGGGGGAGATCGGGCGTGAACTAGTAGACATTGCAACATGGTCAATGACGATAGACATTGACTCGGGGCACAATAACATTCCGTCAATAGTTTCGGTATCTACAGTTTAGTGAGCTTACAGATGGGGTAGCTCCCCACAACGTGATTATAAATGCTTTATCTAAACAACTTAAGTTTTTGGTAAACTAAAACTGGACAACTAGTGAACTCACTCAGCATTATTGTTGACCCCCTTACTGCATGCTTTGCAGGTAACCAGTGACTCAGGAGCTGCTGCTTGGGGATGTGTAGTGTTCGTCAAAACCCGTGTGTTGGGTTTAACTATCTTGAACTAAGAACTATCTTTAAAACTACTTTGGTTTATGCTTCCGCTGTTTTGTTAAACTAATCATCGAACTTAAACTGCAATGTTGCTAACTACTTTGGATAGTAAATATTTCTAATATTAAATCAATGCTCAGTATGATTAGTGGCTGGATCCTGGTCAGTCACGCCTCCAAGCGGTGGTGTTCCGCATGTGGATTTTTGGGGGTGTGACATAGCTGAAAGGACTCCTTGGTGGCCTAACTAAGAAGATCCCCTGTCGATCTAATTAAAAGGAACCGATGGAAGTCTAGTCACCCTCATCACAAGTTTGATATCCTTCCCCAAAACATTACAAAACAAACTGTGCGGACTGTGCAAGGGATTACGTAATTATGGATGCATACATAATTATGGAATCTAGTGCACAGAAATCACAGCAAGTTCTGTCATGTGTCTAGAGTTAACCCTATTCATTTCCAACTCTTAGGAAGCAACCGTTGAAAATGACTCCGTTAGTTCATTTTCGTTTCTGAAGATTTACCCGTTGAGGAAATGAATATCCGTTGTGTAATCCTTCATTTCCAACTCTGATGAAGCAACCGTTGAAAATGACTCCGTTAGTTCATTTTCGTTTCTGACGATTTATCCGTTGGGGAAATGAATATCCGTTGTGTAATCCTTCATTTCCAACTCTGATGAAGCAACCGTTGAAAATGACTCCGTTAGTTCATTTTCGTTTCTGACGATTTATCCGTTGGGGAAATGAATATCCGTTGTGAAATCCTTCATTTCCATTTCTGATGAAGCAACCGTTGAAAATGACTCCGTTAGTTCATTTTCGTTTCTGACGATTTATCCGTTGGGGAAATGAATATCCGTTGTGAAATCCTTCATTTCCATTTCTGATGAAGCAACCGTTGAAAATGACTCCGTTAGTTCATTTTCGTTTCTGACGATTTATCCGTTGGGGGAAATAAATATCCGTTGTGTAATCTTTCATTCCCAACTCTGATGAAGCAACCGTTGAAAATGACTCCGTTAGTTCATTTCGTTTCTGAAGATTTATCCGTTGGGGAAATCAATATCCGTTGTGCAATCCTTCATTTCCATTTCTGATGAAGCAACCATTGAAAATGACTCCGTCTGTTCATTTTTCGTTTCTGAAGATTTGTCCGTTGAGGAAATGAACATCCGTTTGCTTATTCCGTCATTTCCATTTCTGAAGAATACTCGTTGAGGAAAATGACTCCGGTTCATTTTCGTTTCTAAAGAATGACCGTTAAGGAAATGACAGGATATTGCCTTGCATATCGCTGGTGGGTATTTGGCAAAGTCACAAATAGACTCCTACGAATAAATTTCGGGACGAAATTTCCTAAAGTAGGGGAGACTGTGACACCTGTGTCACCGCGACCATCAAACAAATACCAAGCCAATGAAATATTGTATTTCATACTTGGGATCTTGTACAAATATGTGTATCTTTTGCACATATCAATTCTTGTTCAATTTCAAACTTTATATCGCTTTCTGGAGAATTATACGCAAACTGGCGCGTAAATGTACTCGGTTTAATGCGACAAATACTCCGGAACATCAACATATACTCAACATACCTTAAATAACCTTTACATAACTTAGAAATAAGTTTTGAAGGCTTTGGTATAGCAAAAACAAGTTAATTCGCTTACAGGGACTAAACTTGACAAACTGCAAAAGTATGCCAATTTGAAATGTAACGAACATTCCGGAACATGTCCATAAGTTAAACATACCTTAAATATCCTTTACATAGCTTAGAAATAGGCTTTGAGGTGTTTGGCATGCTAAAACAAACTTTTGGATCATTCAGGGACTAAAAGTGTCAAAAAGTGCACAAGTTTGCACTTTCGCGCATAACTTACGTTCTGAATACATCCGGACATCCAAAAGTTTATGTAAGCATCCTTATATTATGCCTTAGGGTTTGGCATGAGAAAAATCCGTTCGTCACGTCATTTGGATCGTTTTTCGCGCTTATGCGCATTCCGTCGTAATTAAGCGAACATCGCGTTCGTACGACCAAACGAACCAACATCCGACATATTTTTGGGCATGTTTCATGTCCACAATGTTTAGACATCATTTTAGGGCCTTAAAGTTGGCTTTACAGGCCTTGGAAGGGCTGAAAATGGCTTAAATACGCAACAGGGACCAAAAGTGTAAATTCTGCAAGTGGTGCAGATCAGAGGACTTCAGGCGGCCCGCGTAAAGATTACCCAAATCCTTACGCGGGGCGCGTGAGACTGTCAGATAGAAAATATATTGCATTTAATGCAGTTTGGCCTTTCGTTCGATCAAGGGGCAATGCCCTTTCACCCAATCAGGAGCCAAGAGCCAATATCTGACTTACCACAATATTTTGACAAGTGTACGCTCGAGATCGCGGCACGATATTCGATAAACGATCCTAACGGTTCCACTTTTCCTATAAATACCCCCCCCCCTTGTTCCAAAAACCCACACAATCTGATCTTAAGGCTCTAAGTTGGAACCATTGTTTCATACCTGAGCTATTTGATCTAGATTAGCACTCGGGGACCCTCCGTAAGTCTTCTTTCGCTCTTTTATTCGCTTTTTGAGTCCGAAAGTCAACGTTTTGTTGACTTTCTGCATTGACCAGCTTATGGTCGATGCGAAGTTCATGGAACTTCATAACATGAGCGTGATCACGATGGTTATGGTCCGTAGTGACCATACCTACTGATTACCACGTTATCTAGGCTCAGTGACGAGTCGTAGTTTTGGCCAAAATGCGCATTCTTGCGTATTTTGTAACCAAACTACTCGTGAGCATCAAAGCCGTTTGTTTTGATGCCAAACCTGTTTTCTAAACTTAGTTAAGCATGTTCTAACATGCTTAGCTCGTCACTTTTAGTTTAGTGCTTATATAGGGTCGTAAGGTAAGCGATCTAAACCATCGCTTATACTTTCGAACCCGACCCATTTGGTCGATCATTAGGATCCGACCTAACACATTAGGTGACCATAGCTATAACCTTCCGAGGTTATACCTTGTTGTCGCGATGTTAGGCGTTCCAGACGCGTTCTACGCGAACGACGCGTAAGGTAGCATAAGCTACCTAAACGGGTCGTAATGGGTCGCAAGCACTTAGGTTAGGTTTCATTTTAGTATGTAGGCTTTGTTAAACCATATTACACGAGTCTCCATACTCGTTTGGTTTACGAACCCGCGTACTATCCGATCCTTCCGATTTGGTCCGGTATATTAACATAGCTACCTATTAGGTGCCGTTTGATATTCCGTGATCTAGCAATTGTTTGGTTATTATACAAGAACTCAAAGCAATCTCAGGTGAGTACATTGAACCCCTCTTTTACTGTTTTCCAAACTGTTTTGGGGTGAAACACATGTGCCTACTTGCTACTTTTATGCTTTCCGGTTTTCACATCATATACTACTATGTTCGATAGTACATATATAGTACATGATTTCATTGTGTTTATGCTATGTATGCCCATTGTGTGCGTACTTAGTACATTGCTTTACATTTCATGCTACGTACGCCCATTGTGTGCATACGTAGTACATTGTTTCACATTGCATTACTGTTGCATATGCTCATCCAGCATATGAACACATTACACTACATTTTGAACCGTTGTACTCTACAATACATTTCATGCTACGTACGCCCATTGTGTGCATACGTAGTACATTGTTTCACATTGCATCACTGTAGCATATGCTCATCCAGCATATGAACACATTACACTACATTTTGAACCGTTGTACTCTACAATACATTTCATGCTACGTACGCCCATTGTGTGCATACGTAGTACATTGTTTCACATTGCATTTCTGTTGCATATGCTCATCCAGCATATGAACACATTATACTACATTTTGAACCGTTGTAACCATTTGACTGTACATAAACATTTCTACTGTTGTTAAACATTTCATCTTGATGGTTTGGTTTGAGTAAGTGATTTAAGTAACGAGGCATGTGTAATATGATACAAGCATGGTGGATACGCCGCTGGTACTTCCTATATATAAGTGTTTGTATGGTATTACATATCGTAGCGTTATTTGAATCATTTCAATTTGAGACATAGAACATTTTATACAAATAACATGCTTTTCACAAGACATTGATTTACAAACAACAAATCTTATACAAACTCTTTTTACATGGTTATTCAGTTAACCATGCATTGTTCTCTTATTTATACATATCATTTGATCTTACCGTTTTCAAATGATTTACAAGACAAAGCAAAATACGAGGTTCATGACTAAACATTTTCTCAAACTCAAGTCATGAATTCCGTTTTCACAAAACCAATGTATCTCACAACCATTTTTATGCTGACGTACCTATTTTCACATGTGTTTTCAGGAGATGATGCATAGGACTTATCAAGATATACTTAGGCGGACCTGTGCCTTAGTGACTTAAAACGAGACAAGAACTAGTTAATTTATGTTATGTACACTTTGATTCTTATTTAGACAATGTAAACTTTAATGTTTGATTTATAAAACGAAACTTCATTTGCCATGGATTTGAAACAATTGATTCTGTTACAACACTCCCCGACGTTTCCGCCACGTTTTGTATGTTCTACGTGGTCGGGGTGTGACATCTGAGTGACCTTTTAACGAACCCGTGGCTTTACAATGTTTGATTATACTCTCACGAATATCGGATAATGATTTCATGAGGTTTCGGTACCATTATATAGTTAAATCTGCAAATTCCAAGAAGAAGGGTTAAAAGTGTCAATATGATAATTCTACTCCTGGGAGACCGTTTTAACAAATTCGGAACTTAACGATATTTGATTTTATTCCCAAGAACATTTGAAAACTGAATTGAAGGGGCCCTAGTGCTGGAAATGTGAAAAATGGATGTTAGGAAAGTGCAGGGACTGAACTTGTAACATTTAAAACATGTTTGAAACTGGGTTACCTCACGTGGCGCATGTAACACCCCGTGTTTCGAAAGTCAAAGTCAAGATTGAAGTCAAAGGAAGAAAATATTGCTAATTGCGATCTGTCACTCCTTGCTCTAATCCCGTTTTGACTTCTTTGACTCATGATTAGTCTAACTTATCGTTTACGTTAGTTGTATTATGTGGAGTATCTATTAATAATCGAAGTTTATTCGCTATTTATCGATGTTTATCGCTTATCGCAATCGCGCTCGTAACTCAAATTATGTGTTCTGGATTTTACGTGTGTGTGTGCCTTTTTATGTGTTACTTGTGCGTGTTTATTTATGTTTATGTTGTGGTAATAAGTCAAAACACAATCGAACCTCAATCGCAATCGAATTGCGATTGCGATTGCAAACGCTAAACGCAAGAGAATCAGGATGATTGTATGTTAGATATAGTAGTTGGGATTAAAAGTAATTTAATAGGAAACTCTATCGCATCGCATCGCAATCGAAACGGCAAAACTCAACGCACCAGACACTTGAACGAGTGGCCAATCGACCAGGTGGCCAGCCGATCGACCAGCTATTCGAACGAGCTGCCGCTCGATCGGCTAGCCAATCGATCGGGCTGCCAACCGATCGCCTAGCCAATCGATCGGGCTGCCAACCGATCGACCAGCCCCTCTCCTCCCCTTTTCCACTTTGGATAACCCTATAAATACCCCAAGTCACCATCATACTTTCCACTTTTGGCAACTCTCCTCCGACCAGCCAAATTTCCCCACTTTTCTTCAGATTTCTCGCGATTCTGGTAAGATCTCGTCCGAAATCTTGTACTTCCTTAATCTACACGCACTCCTACACCATTCTATCTTTTGAATCTTAACTTTTAACCGTGAAATCATCAAGATTCAAGGTGTTCTAGGATGACGTCATCTTGTGTTCTTGAGAACTTCATGCTTTGGTCTCAATCCACCAAGGAAAACTTGGATCTAACCGATTTCCACATGAACAAACAAAGTTCTTTCATAGATCTAAACATATTCACAACGAAAAGGATTGAAAGATGATTTTCCAACTTTCTTTCAACTCTTTTACACTCAAAGCACTCCAAACCGATAGAATCGGAGCTTGTGCCGACTTACTACTCATTCTTGTGGTTGTGTTGGTTCAAGATCTGGATTCCATCCACGAGATTACCGATTTCGGGTTAACCAAGAACAACTGTCTTGAACTGGTTAACGGGTTGAACTTGGGTGATTCCTGTTCAATCGGGTTACTAGGGTCGAGATGGAGTTCTGTTGGTTAACACGTTGTCATACCTTCTCGATAAAAACAACAAACTACCAAAACAACCAAGTGTAAGACGAGCGGAACGACCAGGGCGGAACGTCGTCCGATCGGACTACTGTCCAATCGGATTGACGCCCGAACGGGCTGTCGACCGAACGACTTGCACCTTGGTCCCACATTCAGTTTTTAAATCAAACTTCAAGAGTGTTGGAACACCAAACGGATTGCCGACCGATCAAATTACCACTCGATCGACCGACCATCCGACTATGTGATGTTTCGAAACTTCAAACTTAAACAAATTTCAACATGTTCAATGCACTAGGGATGCCACCCGATCGAACTACAATCCGATCGAGTGACAACTGCTGTGAACTTGTTCTCCCTAAGTGTTAACCTACCAGATTGTCGCCCGATCGAACGACCGTTCGATCGATCGACCTGAAGGATAGAAACACTTCTGTGCTTTCAAATGCTACAACAAAAAAACTTCAAAAGTCAAACCATCATACATAAACACATCCTTTCCAAAGGAAGAAGCAATCCACTCGAAAGGTCACCCGATTGGATGACCATCCGAGCGGACTGTCATCCGAACGACCAGCCGTCCGATCGGACTACTATCCGATTGAACTGCTGCTCGACCCACTATCACTTGTTTCGTTTTACGCGCCGCTTATTATTATGCTATCAATCTGTTCAGGCTAATTACTCTCTAAGCGCTCCCTTCAATCCATCACCGCTGTGAGTATACTCGAACCCTTTTTGCTTTCGCACTTTTGGGTGTTACATACGTTACCTATATTCAAATCACATCAATCACACAATGCAACACTATTTAAATGCTAACCGTTATCGCATGTTATACGTGACTTAATGAATGCCTGTTTGTTATGTTTACACATGGAATGTTGTCTACCTGCCTTAACAACGATAGTACTATAGTTTGGACTCAGCACCTGTTCACTCAGGGGTTGTTAAGGATAATTAGTACATGGCTCCCAATGGTGAGTGTGTATCGTGAAGTGCCTTGGGCAGTCAACCCGGAGTCATTGGTATTGATAGGTTCATGTCGATAACTAACATGCCTCATTTTACACTGTGTACGTGCTGGTTAAGCGTAAATCGATTTCGAACTCTATTATATCTATCAAACTTGTATGCTCACCTTTACACTATGTGTATTGACTTTTACTTTAACGTATGTGACAGGTGCTTAGGATGCTTATTTGCCTTGCTTGCTGTGAAATCGAGGTTAGGAAAGGTCTAGAAACGATTAAACAATCATCTGTAATAAAAATCCGAGTTGTCGGAACAGAACAATTTGACAAGATCTTTTCTGTAATAATTGTATTATCTTATATGACATGGCATGGGACATGCTGCTTTAAATTTTTGGCAAATATAGTTGTTATGGAAACTTCTGGACAATCTGTTTCGCTCAGTGTTGCGCCCCGATGATTCCGCCATCGGTTGGGGTGTGACAGCGCATCAGATCTTCCCCTCCCTGGCACGTGGCGCGACGGGGGACCTTTTCCCGCCAAAACTGGCAGCTGCCAGCATGCAATCCCTGCAACCCACACAAGATCTTCTGCAACCTGATTCGAAAACAACAGCATGCAAATGGTTTTTAAAAACCTCTATGACACTTGGAAGCATCCTAAAACAACATATAACACCTGCCTTGATCTCGTGAGCTTGGTTTTCCTATAAATAGAGCTCACTCTTGAGCTTTAGAGCTTGCACATTCAAAATTCTCAAGCTTCTCTCTCTAAGCTTCACTCTCTAGGATTTCTGGTCAAGAAGGAAGCCCTCCTCAGTTCAAACTTCGTGCTAGGACCTTGTGTAAGTGTTCTTAGCCTCTATAGTTTGTTTTTTATACGTTTAAAGACCGAAAGTTAAAGTTGTCGTAATTACACTTTGACTTTTAGTTTAAACTTTATCAGTCTAGCCATTGTTCTTAGTTAATTGTCGGGTCAAAGTAATTAACATAAAAAGTCAAACGGGTCAGTTTTTAAATAAATTCATATTTGATAATGTAGAAGCTATAAGATATGTTTTATCATTTTAATAACTTGGTAAATATTATTAGAACATGTCTAGACATGTTCAACCCGACAATTCTGAGTTTAGGCTTGGTTCGCAACCGAAACTCACAAAAGTTGACTTTTGCTTTGACTTATAGTTCTGACCCGAATTAGCTTAGTTTCTTTATGCATTAAGATTCCTTTGTGACCATATTATATAGTAGTATAACCCTCTGAGGTTATATCACATGGTCCCTTAGTAATCTGAGTTCATTTGCTTGTTTCCGTTATTATGCTAATTTTGACTATTTTGCCCTTATAGTCTAAAAATGAGATTTTTGAATATATGGTCATACAAATAACTTAGTTACTGATATATAAACATGTTTACATTATTTTGACAATATTTTCTGGTCTCAAATTGATAATATGCTAGATATCGTAAATTTAGTTTTTATAAAGTCTAAACTACCTTTTTTTTTTTTGCATAAACCATGATTAAACATAAATTTTGACCCTAAACTCATTACCTACTGTTATGATATAATTTTTAGGAATTTTTGGAATGTTGGGTCAGATTATATACTGACCATAACTTAGAGTTCTTGTATAAATTCTATAATTGACGATAATGCCCTTTTCATTAATAAAATGTGATTTACATATAATTAACATGCCAAACCTTTTCCTACTGACTTAATATGTAAAATAAAATATTTTAACCACCCAAGGCTAGTCCAAATCTCAGAATCACATAAACCTTGCAAATATCATCAATTATCGATTTTTTACGCGAATTAGGTGTATAGTATGGTTTAAAACCATATTTGGCACCCAAGACTTGTTACCTACTGAATTTATAAATAATTTTTAATGTTTTTATAGTAGGTATAAGTCGTGAACTCAGACTTACAGATATGTCCTTAAAAGCGTATGTGAAATGACCAAAATATCCTTTCGGGGCATAGTTTGGCCATAAATAGTAAACCACTCATATGTATGATATCCTACTAATTTAACACCACAAAATAAATATTTTTACAAAATGTTTTAGACCAGAACATTAGTTTATGTTTAAACCTCCTTTATAAATGTCAAAATGACCAAATTACCCTTACTGGACTTAATTTGGTTTTAAAATCTTTTTGGGCATATTTGTTGATATACTACTGATATCATAACATATTTAAAGCATAGTAACTTATGGAACTTGTACATGACTCATCCGGCTACCCGTTATGCTTATACGCGTTCGGTACGGTTTATGTAACTAGTTTGCATAAATTAGCCGAAACGGGTCAAACCTTATCATTCTAACCTCAAATTCCAGAATGTATTTAGTTTACCCATATAATACAAGTCTCCATACTTGTCGGGTCTAAATTACATTCCAATCCGCTTAATCTAGCGTTTCGTATCGTATCGTAAATCCTTCTTTAAACTAACCGGTCAAAGTTTACAACTTAAATAAGATCCGTAGTAATCTAATAGGTTAATAAAACCTTCATCCCAAATTAGAAGCCCCGGTAAAAGCTACTTGCACTAGTTTGATTAGATCATACGGCTGAGTAGACAAATCTTGCATTTTAAGCTCAGGTAAATACTTTTAACTTATTTTCCCTTATACAGGCTTGGGATACGGTAAAATATTACCGCTTGGTCGGGTGTAAAATCATTTAATCAAATAGTGGTTAAATTGCAAAAAAACTCGTTTTAATCAGTGTTGCTTGATAACATAAACATTAGGAGTTAACGACCGTGTCCTGGGTATCCTCGGCTCATTTCAATTGTAAATGGCCACGACGTAAGCACGGGGTGTAGGCATATACCTGACAGTTGCGTATGTAAAAAGATATACCCACTTGTTGGGGATAACTCCATGTGGGTTTATATTAGTGGTGTGTCGGTTAATCTTGTCCCTGCTTCTATCTCGGGCCCTAAATGTAGGACAAACATGTAAATCTGATACAAGATTATCATTATATAATTGTCCCAAGTTATAAAAAATATGTGTGCCTTGTGCATTTAAATCAATTTTCACAAATGTTTTCAAATGAGTTAGTTAATTGTATTTACCAGTGTAAACTGATGTATTTTTCAAAATGCTAAGTGGCAGGTACTACTCGTAATTGGCTAGGAGCTTCTGGGCGTTAATTAGAGAATATTGAAAGTTCTTAATGCCTTAAGTCTGTTGAACAATGTTTTGTGTTATCTTTTAGATCCGCATGTGGATCCTTTCTTACAACCGTCTGTATATTATTTTATTCGTACTTTACACTTTCGGTTTGTAACAGTAATTTCTACCAAGACTTTCGTTGTGCTATAAACTGTGTATATTTGACTATGATGAATATCGGGGCGTGACAATTATGGATTGAAGATGGTTGGGTCTGAAATTGAAGCTTACACTAAAAGATCCAATGACTTAGCTGCTCTCTATCCAAACCTGTCACAGCCTGCCCACAAGCGAATTGAGCTCTACCTCAGAGATTTAGTTCCAAAAAATCCAGAGCTTGGTGACTTCAGCAAATATCTTCACCATCCAGCAAAATATCCGCTTGGCAACACCGTCTCACCAACCAAGCAGTTGAACAGGGCAAGCTGCCCAAGTGAATCAGCGCTACTACCGATACTACTGCAGATAACAAGCGCAAGTGGGACAACAACAAAAGTTCCAACTTTTCACAGCCTCAAGCTCAACAAAGGAAGGTCGAGGGAAATAAAGGTCCCAGTTAGCAAACTGGCGGTTATCTAGGAAATCGCCCTAAATGCAACAAGTGCAATCGACAACACCATGGGCAATGTGAGAGGAACCACTGTCAGCGATGCAACAAACTAGGGAATGAAGCTAAGAACTGTAGGAGCTCATACGCCGCAAAGTAAAACCAACCACGACAGCAGCCGCAGCAGCAACAATATGGACACAATCGAGGATGTTACTAGTGTGGAGCTGAAGGGCATATCAGGAAGAACTACCCTCAACTAAACCAGAATCGCAACAACAATCAAGGTACTGGAAACAACAACAACAATGGATACAGCGGCGCTAGAGGAAGAGTGTTTGTGATTGGAGCAAGAGAGGCAAGGAATGACCCCAACGTTGTGATGGGTAAGTTCCTACTCAGTGATTATTATGTTTCTATACTGTTTGATTCTGGAGCCGATGCTAGTTATGTATCACTAAGTGTTAGTAAGATGCTTAAGTCTACACCAATTCCTTTGAACACTAAGCACGTCGTCGAATTGGCCAATGGTAGAAATATCAAGGCTACTCACATTATCAGCGATTGTAAACTCGTGTTGTCCGGTCAGAATTTTTCCATCAATCTCTTTTCTATCGTTCTTGTAAGCTTTGACGTTGTCATCGGAATGGACTGGTTATCCCAACATTGAGCGAAAATACTCTGTCAGGAGAAAATTGTCCGCATTCCTCATTCTGTCAATAGACCTCTTGTTATTCAAGGCGAAAAGAGTGGTGCTGTCATAGGCATCATTTCATTCCTAAAAGCCCAGAAGTGTTTGCGAAAAAGGCATATAGCTATTCTAGCTCTCGTTAGCGGTACCCAAATGAAGGAAAAGAAGATCGAAGATATTCCTATCGTACGCGACTATCTTGAGGTATTTCCTGAAGAATTACCATGCCTCCTACCGCACCACCAAGTAGAATTTCAGATCGAGTTAACTCCTAGAGCGGCACCTATAGCTCGTGCACCTTACCGATTAGCCCCAACCGAATTGGAAGAACTGTCAACGCAACTACATGAGTTACTAGATAAGGGTTTTATTCGTCTAGCTCGTCACCCAGGGGAGCCCTAATACTATTTTTCAAGAAGAAGGATGGCACTTTCCGTAAGTGTATCGACTACCGCGAACTGAACAAAGTGATTATCAAGAATCGTTACCCACTTCTACGCATCGATGATCTATTCGACCAGCTGCAAGGGTCGAGTTTTTGTTCTAAGATCGATCTGAGATCGGGCTATCATCAATTGAGAGTCCGAGACGAAGATATCTCTAAAACGACATTCAGAACTCGTTACGGCCATTACGAGTTTCTAGTTATGCCATTCAAGCTAACCAATGCACCTGCGAATTTCATGGATCTCATGAACCGAGTGTGCGAACCTTACCTTGATAAGTTTGTTATCGTGTTCATCGACGACATCCTGATTTACTCGAAGAGCCAAGAGGAAGACAAGCAACACCTATGTCTTATTCTCGAACTCTTTCGAAACGAACAACTCTATGCCAAGTTCTCGAAATGTGACTATTGGCTTCGAGAAGTCCATTTCCTCAAACATGTGGTCAATGAAGCTGGGATTCACGTTGATCCAGCTAAGATTGACTCTATCAAGAACTGGCCTACACCTAACACTCCGACTGAGATCCGTCAATTCTTGGGTCTGGCAGGTTACTATCGTAGATTCATCAAAGGTTTTTCGAAGATCGCTCAACCTCTTACAACTCTAACCCAAAAGGGTATCACCTACAAGTGGGGTGATGCTCAGGAATCCGTGTTTCAGCAACTAAAGGAGAAGCTTTGTAGTGCACCTATTCTCTCGTTACCTGAAGGCACAGATGATTTCATAGTCTACTGCGATGCGTCTATCCAGGGACTAGGTTATGTGTTGACGCAACACGAGAAGGTCATTGCTTACGCATCACTAACATGATCATGTTGTCCCGATCAGTCAAAAACCTAATTAAACCTAGGTAGCTAGGGTAAGTCAGGTATCGTATCCATGAAGAGCATGTGGTTAGTATCGCACAACCCGTTCGATTAGTTAGACTGTTTACAAATAATGTACAAAGTGATTATGAAGATTGCTAATTTTATTTGTTTGTTTGGGTTTGAAAATAAATCGTTGTGAACCGACAATTTGATGTTATTTATAAAATAATGTGTGATTAATTAAGATTGTAAACTAAACTAAAAAGTTGAAACAAGAATTAGGAATACGGATCACACTCAGTTCGATAATTGCAAGACCTAGGGTTCCTACATGTTTTAACTTGATTCAATTGCATATAGTGATTAACGGATTACTATCATGAAACTTAGGTGCTAATTGCTATCTACGTCATAGACAACGGACCACAATGCACTTCATTACCTCGGACATGTAAATCCTAACCTAAGATAAGGCATAATTGAATACAACCATTTCGCAAAGTCATAACTTTATCATCGTTCGACAATTTACGAATTCGAAACAAATGCAAGACAATTATCAAAGGTTTCAAATACTAAAAAAATTGTCACAAAATCAAATTAAAATACAAATGCATAAACCCTAGAAAATCTTACAAAAATCTACACCAGGGTGAACCCGAAGAGACTAGTCGTTCATGGTTGAATGTATGCGATCGCCGAACGACGAACACAAGCACCACACCATGATCTTTGAGTCTTGGAGGAATTATGGAGGTTAGGCTTTGAAGGTGAAGGTGGAAGGATGAAGATGATGGTGGAATCGATTAGGTTAGAGATGATGGAAAACGGTTAGGTTTTAGGTTAGAGGTAAAGGTTAGGGTTGAATTAAGTGATGCATTAGATGTTTTGGAATGGGTTAGATGATGTTTAGATGATCCCTCATGGTGTTTTTATCATTCACAACTCGTAACCCCTGAAAAATTGGTCAAAGATGGTTTTAATTCGTCCTAACAACCAAGAAACTCAAATTTCGCGATAGCAGAAACTATAGGGCGTCGCCGATGCCATTTAGGGCGTCCCCGACGGCCCCTGGATATTCCACATTCGTCGGACGCGCTAATCCACTGTCTACGAACATTTTTTGCCGACGAAGAGTTCTGGAGGGCGTCGCCGACGCCCCCCCATGCGTCGCCGACGCCTCCTGGTTTTGCTGGTTTCCTGCGAAAACTGTTTTCTTCATAACTTCTTCGTTATAGCTCCGTTTTACTCACCTTTTTCGCCCACGTACTCGAAATTCAGCCCTCTATCATGCCATCTTCCAATATCTTCATTTTAGATCCATTAACATCCCCCCAAAACACATCCAATCTTCATGGTTAACCCAGTTTTGTTCATTTCACATCCCCGGTTGTCCTGATTCGCATCCCGGTGCTCCGTTTAGCTCTCGATTAGCTCCTTAAAATCTATTAGACCTGTAAAACACAAATCCCATTAAAAGTAGGCTATTCAAGATTAAAAGCTACGTAAAAACATCAACTTAAGCATAAACGATCACCGGTTTTCAACCACGTATCAATCACGCCAACTCAAGGTTCATGAAAAGAACTACACTACCCACGACTTAGAACTGGGAGTCGTAGTATTCGCACTCAAGATATGGAGACATTACTTGTACAGTACCAAATGTACGATTTACACCGATCACAAGAGTCTCTAGCATAACTGGATCAGAAGGAGTTAAACATGCGACAACGCCGATGGGTCGAACTCCTTAACGATTATGAGTGCACGATCAAATACCATCCAGGCAGGCAAAGGTTGTAGCCGATGCTCTCAGCTGAAAAGAAACCAAACCTAAGCGTATCCGTGCGCATCAACTTACCATTCATTCGAACCTTCCAGAACAGATTGGAAATACCATCCAAGTTGAAGCACTAAAGGAGGAGAACCTGATAGTAGAGTCCATGTGAGGCATGGAAAAGCAACTCGAACTCAAAAACGATGGCATCCATTACTTCATGGAGCGTATCTGGGTTCCATTCTATGGAAATTGTCATACCCCAACCGATGGTGGAAACATCGAAGTGAGATGATAACAAATCGCTCAAAGTTTCATAACGCTAAATTGTGGCAATAGTTAATAATCCAAATTTCGTAAATTGCTAAATGTCATACAATGTTCAAACAAAACCAAACATGATCAAACTGTATCAAACATGAAACAAAATTCAACAATGTTTATTACTAAGGTGTGTTTCTAAGTCTACCCTAAACTTTTTTCTTCAATAGCATCATCTTTCAACCTGCAACATGTATTAAAATAAAGTTCAACAAATATGTTGGCGAGTATACTAGTTTGAATACATAGCATAATATAAAAATGTTTTAACTGTGCTCATATCCAATATGATAAATGTATACAAGTTTCTAATATGTTGAACGGGTGTAAGCTATATGTCAAACCAAAGTTTCAACGCAATCATGATTACAAATGTAACACCTCACAAAATCATGTCCAATATAGTGATGACACGTGTCATAAACCCTAATCATGTAAAAAGTTAACTTGAGGGACTAAAGTTGACAAATAGTGAAAAGATGTATGTGGAAGGACTAAAAGCATCAACATGCCAAACTTGTGCCTCTGATTGACTTCACACGATGATCGTAATCTTTAGTGAATAAATTATCGGACACAGGAAGCCGTTTGTGCTTAAAATCAAAAGTTTACAAAGCACAAGGGTTAAACGTGTCAACATGTTAATTCTTACCTCTGAGTGACCTTTTAACGATCTCGAGGCTTTGTAATACTTCATTATACTCTCAGGTATACTGGGTAATGAATTCATGGAGTTTTGATGAAAATAAATGATTAAGTTGTAAATTCCAAGAAATAGGGATTAAATGCGTCAACAAGAGAAACTTGTACATTTCGGGTGATCTCGTGTAACACCCTTAAACACATAATATCTTAAAAACGACGCAGCGGAAATATGAGCTTAAAAAATTCTTTCTTTATTAACGACATTACTTACGAAAAGGCTTAGTTACAAAAATGGCAAACTTTTACTAGAAAGAATTAACAACGTTCATACTTAAATTAATACTTCAAGGCGCGTTACATAATTCAAGCTAGGTGGCCGTCCTATCCGTACAATCCTTGTTCTTTGACTCGATCTACGCCCGCTTATCTTCGTTAGTGGTAGAGGAAATCCGTGTGATACCTGTGGACATCATATACGACTTAACCATTAGTCATTATCTCACTATACAACATTATACTATATAATTGAAATTCGCATAGCATTCCATAATGTAAGCATGGAATTATCCAAGCATTCTCTTAAATACTCTTAATCCAAGTCCGGCTTCAATTCCTCATGAACCCGACGATTTCATACCTGCATTTCATTCCAAACTCAAAGCACATCATTAGTAATCGTCAATAGCCAGACATCTTGAAACCATTCCTACATACATACATAGCATCTTACATTCATAGCATCTTGCATTCATACATACTTACCTTCATACCTACGTTTATGCAATAATATACACCTATATACATGCTTCATTCATACACGCATACATGCCTACGAGTACTTGTTTATTTCTCTTATGCACATAAACTTACACTAACATGTCATATTCATAACTCTCATAAAATAGGTGTTATACATATTAACATACATACTTACTCGCTCCCAGACACGTTTATAATCCAAAAAGGTTAGTTATGGGGAGTTTATAACGTATCTATTTATGCCCGAAGGCCAAATAACAAAACAATCAACATTTTGCAAAAGCTGCCCGTCGTAAGCTACGGCTCAGCCGTAGCTTACAATTCAGTTGTTCTGGTCCAAACAGCAGCTACGTTTCGTAGCCTACAACTGAGCCGTAGCTTACGATTTGGCTGTTCTGATCCAAACAGCAGCTACGTTCTGTAGCCTACAGCTGAGCCGTAGCTTACGAGTTGGCTGCTCTGCAGCTTTTCCAACTTTGTCCTTTTTACGAAAACGGCCGTAACTTTCAAACCGTTCACCCGTTTAACCTCCCGTTACTTCCTACATGATCATATTTTGGTCCTATATCAAGTGGACTCAAAATCTAACATCCGAACTAAGGAAGTTCTTAACTTATATGCTTTCGGCATAATATCATTTACGAATTATTCGACCCATTCATGTTTTTATCAAACAACTCTTTTGTTTAAACTCAAGACTAAGCCTTTTGACCATTAACCCATGTCCCCGTTTCTCGGTTAGCGCACTTGTAAGAAATTATATCCATGACCCGATTATAATACCTTCGTCATAACTAATGCAAATCATACCGTAATGAGTTAACTCTTATTTTGACCCGTTTGGTCGACTTAGCGGAAACCTTCACTTCTACATACTCAAACCTTCCTAAACTCCAAACCCATACTTAAATAACTAGCACATAACCTTACTTTAATAAACTAAGAAGTGATTCCGGAAAATCACTCACTTAATACTAATACTTGATATCATCATCAATTTCACGTTTCAACACAACTTCTAACATTTATCATGCAACTAATCTCTTTACTACTAAAGAGGGAGTCCGGGAAATTACTTACCTCGTGCGTCCGAATTTGCACTTAGCTTCCGTGTTTACCTTCTATCCGTGGCACTTCCTTATTTGTGCTCATGTTGACATGACTCCTATCCGTACACGTCATCACATTCATAACACGGTTAGCTTACATACATTCATTCGTTCGGCTTTCAAATCATGCAATATTTGACTTTCTTTAGTTTATTAGCGCAAATATGGGATATGTATCATCATACTTCATTACTACCATATACGGCACATAAATTAGTTAGTTCATAACACATAAGTTCTTGCATACGAACTTTTACCTTCTAATTACAATCCTATACATAATCCGCTCTCATTTTAGATTACGCCATTAATTTACATATCAATTACATTCACGCATCATTCGCTTTCCATAACACATTTCACAATTTATTAACTTTACATTTTCCAAATACAATGCAAGACTTCCTAATTCATTCAAAATTTATAAAATTAACCATTCAAGCATTTAAGCGAACACTTGGTGTGCAGACAATATTTTAAGCACTATGTACATGTGCTTTATGCATAACCTACTCATTCACACCACACTTGATCAATTCAACCGATTTCACTTAGCTTCTTAGCCTACATCAAGAACATCTACCAAAACTCTAATACTTATACATTCATCCTTCAATTTCTCATAAGTTTTAGCATCTAAGAATTGCTAAAATCTTATCATGTGACTAACACAAGTGGGTTTTACTTCAATCCTTTGCTATAACCAAATTCAAAGATAATTCACATTCTACATAATGATATTAACCCACATACAGACTCAAATTCATACAATCTTCACGGATTAATCAAAACCCAATTAACAAAAAGCATCAAACCATGAAATTGAACTCACCTTATGATCAATACACTTAGATTAAAGAGTATCTAAACCCATGCATTCGATTTGCCCTTGATCTCCTTTTCAATTTGATGATTTTTGGTCATTAGGGTTTTGGCTCTTCCCTTGGTTCCTGCTCTCGATCGCACGCCCAGAACCCCAAACACTGACTTATTTTTTTGTCAAGTGTTTTATTTAACACTTTTCCCTTTTAACCCCTTAATCTTTTAAAACTTGTCATTTATTTCATTTCACATATTAACTTGTATTTAAAACCAAGTTCACTAACTTAGTTACCTCAATATCACACCATGTAAAATAAATCATTCTTAAAATTTTAACATTTGGGTTTTTGGGGCGTTACAAGTCTACCCCCCTTAAAGAAGGTTTCGTCCCCGAAACCTCTCACATTTGCTCTCCGACCATTTCACTGTACTCATTCGAAGGGCATAGTAAAATACGCATACATTCGGGATATTGGCTAAAGATTTCATTCACAAACAACATAATTGTACGCATTGTTCCTACCTTCTTGAATTAAGTAATTTACTTTAACATACACGTAAGTGATCGAAAATTTATCTCGGGTCCTTATTAGTGTCATTACACTTTATAGTGCTAGTTCCTAGCACACTTCATTACTAACGGTTCTTTCACCATTCTATCGGTTGCACAACCTAAGTTTTACGACTTGTTTCGTTGCTTCTAATAAAACATAATACACTTATGTTTCTACTTATTTGAAATATTTCAATTCATTTCATTCTATTCCTATATCATCTATGATGTTTCCTTTGATCATCATAAAAAATAAGTCCCAAAATTCGATTTCTAACATGCCTCCTAATCATTCTTGTACTCATATGAGGGGCCATTGTATCATCACATGCATACTTTAAACATTAGATGACCTAGTAGTACTAAAAACAAAGCTATCCTCCTCATAATTTTTTTTCGTACTTAATACAAGGATAAAGCATCATCCTACGGTTGGTACCGTTTCTTGAACTACTTTACAATTTTAAGTCTAGCCTCAAATTTAATCATTCACAACACTTTATTATTAGCTCTGTGCATATACTACTTGTTATGCTAACCGGGTATATTGTGCAAGAGCATCGTACAGATTTTCATTCAAGGCCTTTAGATCATCCTCTTAATGACATAAATACTTTCTTATGTTGATCGTTACGAGTCGATTGTTTCATATCATACCATAATTATCCTACCATTCAATTCGTTCATACGTACAAATAAATTTATAGATTCTTACTTATTAATTAAGAACTAAACATTTTACTAACCTCGTCTTCATTACATAGGTCAGTGATCCGTAAGCCGGATTATCCGCTTCTTTATAGGTACCTTTCGTACCATAATTGGTCTCATTCATTCGTGTAATATGCTCCCATTCGTGAGCATCCTTCCTTCAGCTTTATTACTATCCTCTTACTAAGAATTTCATCATTCTTATCTATAAAATTAACGGTTAGAACATAACTTTTCATAACTGCATTCTACATGGTGTTGGTTCACCTATGACTTTTTCGCAAATTTCTTACGTACATGCTTAAAACATATCACACATTCCATTTCTTACATACAATCTTTTCATTTTATTTGTTACTTTGTCAACTTTTGCAGTTTAACCTTTCAGGAATTTAATTTGTAAATACATCCTTACATATATGTATCAGTTATTCTTTTCTGACACGTCCCTCTCTAGTCGAGCCATAAGCTCCTGTTAAAAGTATAGTCTTTTATACATACCTGTCGCGAGTCAAATCCATTGACTCGTTATCCATACGTTGCGATGGTTATTTCTTTCCAACTTGTGACATTACATACCCATACATTATGCTCACCTATAAGTATAAAACTTGACAAATCAAAACATTAAATACCGGGTTCAAATGGAAATCACCAATTGACCCGTATGACTCATTTGTCCTCCCAACCATTTCTCGCATACACGTATTTGCATACATATATATATATATATATACATATATAGAAGTTTAAAACATAACTTGGATAATATCAGCTTTAAAGAAAATTTACTTGTCTAGTTCGTACTTACTTACGAATTCGGACTTTTCATTCTTATCATTCGTTCTTACTTGTTTGATCCATAATTTCTTACGGATTCAAACTTTTCATTCTACTTTTCATTCTTTTCTAGGTTTTGAATCCGTCTCGCGGAAACAAACATATCATACTTTTCGTCTCTTCTATGTTTTGAATCCGTCTCGCGGATTCTAACATATCATTCGTATCCTTCATTCCTTCCATGTTTCGAATCCGTCTGGCGGATTCTAACATATCATTTATATCCTTCATTCCTTCTATGTTTTGAATCCGTCTCGCGGATTCTAACATATCATTCATATCCTTCATTCCTTCTATGTCTCGAATCCGTCTCGCGGATTCTAACATATCATTCATACTTTCTTTCGTATTTAGTACTCTCAATTTCTTGAGAGTCCTACTACTCTTTTCACCTACACGTCCACCTAGTACCCAATTCTTCCGGACATACCTGCAACAATTACCACGGTCTCACGAACATCATATGTTTCTTTCATACTGGCCAGGTACGCAATCCACATACTAGTTTCGTGTCTTCGAGTAACCATCACCTTATGTCCGAAGAATTAGGCTTCGGCATGTGTAACATTTTCAAAACTTCTTTACCATACCATTATTATCTTTCATTTAAAATTTTCCTTCCCTTGATAAGTTGTACCATTACATGTACCCACATATTGAGTCTACGTACCTGGGATCATTTAGTCTTATTACATGCCTTGGTGTCGATCCTATACCGCATTTGCGGATCATCCTCTCCAAACAACTACGCTTACCTTAGACATAACATACTGTTAGTTTTCTTCATATACATACTTAAATACATACTTACATTCGCTACTACCTTTAGATCTTGATCGAGTCTTGGATTGTACGGGTTCCTTGTCAAAGAGCACACAGGTTTGAGTTCAAGTATTTACCTCCTCATACTTGATTTCTCTCAAACCAGGGCTCTGATACCAACTTGTAACACCCTTAAACACATAATATCTTAAAAACGACGCAGCGGAAATATGAGCTTAAAAATTTCTTTCTTTATTAACGACATTACTTACGAAAAGGCTTAGTTACAAAAATGGCAAACTTTTACTAGAAAGAATTAACAACGTTCATACTTAAATTAATACTTCAAGGCGCGTTACATAATTCAAGCTAGGTGGCCGTCCTATCCGTACAATCCTTGTTCTTTGACTTGATCTACGCCCGCTTATCTTCGTTAGTGGTAGAGGAAATCCGTGTGATACTTGTGGACATCATATACAACTTAACCATTAGTCATTATCTCACCATACAACATTATACTATATAATTGAAATTCGCATAGCATTCCATAATGTAAGCATGGAATTATCCAAGCATTCTCTTAAATACTCTTAATCCAAGTCCGGCTTCAATTCGTCATGAACCCGACGATTTCATACCTGCATTTCATTCCAAACTCAAAGCACATCATTAGTAATCGTCAATACCCAGACATCTTGAAACCATTCCTACATACATACATAGCATCTTACATTCATAGCATCTTGCATTCATACATACTCACCTTCATACCTACGTTTACGCAATAATATACACCTATATACATGCTTCATTCATACACGCATACATGCCTACGAGTACTTGTTTATTTCTCTTATACACATAAACTTATACTAACATGTCATATTCATAACTCTCATAAAATAGGTGTTATACATATTAACATACATACTTACTCGCTCCCAGACACGTTTATAATCCAAAAACGTTAGTTATGGGGAGTTAATAACGTATCTATTTTTGCCCGAAGGCCAAATAACAAAACAATCAACATTTTGCAAAAGCTGGCCGTCGTAAGCTACGGCTCAGCCGTAGCTTACAATTCAGTTGTTCTGGTCCAAACAGCAGCTACGTTTCGTAGCCTACAGCTGAGCCGTAGCTTACGATTTGGCTGTTCTGATCCAAACAGCAGCTACGTTCTGTAGCCTACAGCTGAGCCGTAGCTTACGATTTGGCTGCTCTGCAGCTTTTCCAACTTTGTCCTTTTTACGAAAACGGCCGTAACTTTCAAACCGTTCACCCGTTTAACCTCCTGTTTCTTCCTACATGATCATATTTTGGTCCTCTATCAAGTGGACTCAAAATCTAACATCCGAACTAAGGAAGTTCTTAACTTATATGCTTTCGGCTTAATATAATTTACGAATTATTCGACCCATTCATGTTTTTATCAAACAACTCTTTTGTTTAAACTCAAGACTAAGCCTTTTGACCATTAACCCATGTCCCCGTTTCTCGGTTAGCGCACTTGTAAGAAATTATATCCATGACCCGGTTATAATACCTTCGTCATAACTAATGCAAATCATACCGTAATGAGTTAACTCTTATTTTGACCCGTTTGGTCGACTTAGCGGAAACCTTCACTTCTACATACTCAAACCTTCCTAAACTCCAAACCCATACTTAAATAACTAGCACATAACCTTACTTTAATAAACTAAGAAGTGATTCCGAAAAATCACTCACTTAATACTAATACTTGATATCATCATCAATTTCACGTTTCAGCACAACTTCTAACATTTATCATGCAACTAATCTCTTTACTACTAAAGAGGGAGTCCGGGAAATTACTTACCTCGTGCGTCCGAATTTGCACTTAGCTTCCGTGTTTACCTTCTACCCATGGCACTTCCTTATTTGTGCTCATGTTGACATGACTCCTATCCGTACACGTCATCACATTCATAACACGGTTAGCTTACATACATTCATTCGTTCGGCTTTCAAATCATGCAATATTTGACTTTCTTTAGTTTATTAGCGCAAATATGGGATATGTATCATCATACTTCATTACTACCATATACGGCACATAAATTAGTTAGTTCATAACACATAAGTTCTTGCATACGAACTTTTACCTTCTAATTACAATCCTATACATAATCCGCTCTCATTTTAGATTACGCCATTAATTTACATATCAATTACATTCACGCATCATTCGCTTTCCATAACACATTTCACAATTTATTAACTTTACATTTTCCAAATACAATGCAAGACTTCCTAATTCATTCAAAATTTATAAAATTAACCATTCAAGCATTTAAGCGAACACTTGGTGTGCAGACAATATTTTAAGCACTATGTACATGTGCTTTATGCATAACCTACTCATTCACACCACACTTGACCAATTCAACCGATTTCACTTAGCTTCTTAGCCTACATCAAGAACATCTACCAAAACTCTAATACTTATACATTCATCCTTCAATTTCTCATAAGTTTTAGCATCTAAGAATTGCTAGAATCTTATCATGTGACTAACACAAGTGGGTTTTACTTCAATCCTTTGCTATAACCAAATTCAAAGATAATTCACATTCTACATAATGATATTAACCCACATACAGACTCAAATTCATACAATCTTCACGGATTAATCAAAACCCAATTAACAAAAAGCATCAAACCATGAAATTGAACTCACCTTATGATCAATACACTTAGATTAAAGAGTATCTAAACCCATGCATTCGATTTGCCCTTGATCTCCTTTTCAATTTGATGAATTTTGGTCATTAGGGTTTTGGCTCTACCCTTGGTTCCTGCTCTCGATCGCACGCCCAGAACCCCAAACACTAACTTATTTTTTTGTCAAGTGTTTTATTTAACACTTTTCCCTTTTAACCCCTTAATCTTTTAAAACTTGTCATTTATTTCATTTCACATATTAAATTGTATTTAAAACCAAGTTCACTAACTTAGTTACCTCAATATCACACCATGTAAAATAAATCATTCTTGAAATTTTAACATTTGGGTTTTTGGGGCGTTACATCTCGCAACTGATCAAAAGCTTAACGATGTTTATTTTATGACCCAAGACACATAAAAGTTAACTATGGGGGTTAATAGTGCAATAAATGAAAGTTATTTGAACTTAATAAGAATCAAGGACTGAAAATGCGAAGTTTGAAAAGTTTTAACCAGAATCAGGGGTTGTCGCGGGGTGCGTAAGCCCCCTCTGATGTCTACGCGGGCCGCGAGAAAACTGCCAGCGACGGTTCTCTGGACAGCTGCATGTTGCAGCTCTTCCACTGCCTTCGCATGCATGTTTTCAATACCAGGGACTGTGTTAGTGGTTTTTACTACCGTAGGGACACCTGGAATCATCTGATAACTCCTAATCGCAGCTGGAATGATCCTAGAAGCTCTCTAACTTCTATTTAAAGGAGCTTATTTTGTTCATTTGTTCTTGCACACTTCAATTTTCACTCTCAACTCTTCTCTGGAGCATCCTGGTCTCTAAGGAAGCTCTCTCAAGTTAAATTTTCGTGCTAAGGACCATTGTAAATGTTCTTAGATTCTGTTCTTAAGTTTTATTTAGTTTAAGGACCGAAAGTCAAAGATATCGTAATTATACTTTGACTTTTTGATTAATCATTAACGGTCCATGTGACAACCGGTGATTTACGGCTCTTAATTACGTGATTAACACGATAATAAATAGTGTTTACAGCACAAATTAACTTAATTAGGCCTTTGGAGTGCCTAGGAACGTTTATCCGACTTTACAAGTACGCGTATGAAGATTCGCGTGGAATCTGCGGAACATCACACGACAACAAACTGATACCGTACAAAATACTGACAACGCCGACAAGTATGAATGTTACACGAAAATTTTATGCTTATGAAATTAATTTTGTGAATTTATTGCGTTTCCGTACGACACAAATGCAACCGTGAACTAAAAACGCGATGGTAGGAAACGCATCGGCAACAAAACGGAAGCGATGGAGACGCCTGTCACCTTCAGAACTTACATTTTACGCTATATTTAGCTCCATAATAAAATTTTAGTAGCTACAGTCGAAACCGGATCGAAAAACGGATTAAAGACGGCAATGATGTAACTTTTCGCGATTATTAACGTAATCGACAACGAACGCGTCACCCGACAAACGCCACTATTATACGACTTTTAATTTTAAAATTTTATTCTTTCAACACTTATGGAGTTTGGGTCGCGATATCGGGTCTCGTAGAAATTACGGGTCACTGAAACTCGGGGGTTGGGTTTGTGGGCCTTGGGCCCAAGCCCAAAGCCCACTAACTAAAACTCTAAGTGTGTGTGTGTGTATATATATATATATATATATATCTTAGTGTACCCTATCCCTCATTTGGGAAAACCTTAGACAAACATACATACACACAACCAAACTGTATATTTTGGTTGCTTGAAGATCTATACAAGATCTCTTCTACAAAATTTTCCCTGAAAATCTTTTCTTTGAAAATCTTACCAAAATCTATACAAAATCACTACAAAAGATATTTGTCTCAAAAGTGGAACACACAAGATTTCTACAAGATCTTAACATCTCTATAAAAGACCCACACCCCCTCCTTTCTTTCTACACTCACACAAACCACAGGTCTCTCCTCTCATTCGATCCACCCACACAAAAATTACCCCTCTGCCTTACCCTCTCTCTCTCTTTCTCGATAACATACACAAACACACAATCCATGTCCCTCTTTCCCTCTCGTTTTACTACCGACAACACAAGGCCGGAGTCGGTTAACCGGGTGGCTCCCATCTTCAGGCGACAAACCCAAACACCCCCCCCTTCGTCGGCTAAAGGAACGACCACCACCATCAGGTGGTGGTGATTGACGGCCTACAAACGGCAAGAAGAGAGAGAGGAATGAGAAGAGAGAGAGAGAGTGACGGCCGTGACCGTCGCCGTCTCTGACGACGGCGACTGCGCCTTCCGGCGGTCGACGGTGGAGCCGCGGTGGCGGTGCTGATGTTATCCGACTGGTTTCAAGCTTAGCTCAGGCTTTAACTCCAGGTATGTGCTTTAGATTCAAGGTGGCTCGTTTTGGTTCAACATCAGATGCGAGGTTTAGTTGGGTTGTATCGGGTCAGCATGTTCGAAGGTGGTTCAGCTTCGAGTTCGTGTTTTCGGGTTAACTCTGGTCAGCGGTTCGGTCACCAAGTCAGACGGTTCGGTTACGGGTGCAGGTTTGGTTCCGGGTCAGGCTTTGTTTTGGTTCGAGTTTTGTTTCGGCTCGTTCGGTTCACATGGTTCAATGGGTTCGGGTTCAGTCAATGCAGGTCAAAGGAAGTCAACTCTGTCAACAGATGGGTTCGAGTCAACATGGATGCAGCTCGGGTCGACTCGGTCAAACCGAGTCAACTCGGTTGACCCGGTCAACTCGGTTAACCTCTTTCAGCTTTTTGACACGAAGAAATTGGTAAAGATTTAGCGGCGCGTATTGATTTTGTTTATATAGATTTCCGTTATTTACATAAGCACGAGCTCGAACCGAATTACTTAACAACTACTTACGTTTTCTTAGTTCGATTAACATAATTTATTATTTGGTTAATGAATCTTGTTGAATCTTGATATAATGACGACAACTTGTGTTGTCGGGGGCGTCCAAAAACAGAGGAAACTCTGCCCGTTTTCCGAGAAAATTTCCAAAAACAAAACGAGTTTTATTGGAAAACGACAACTAACGGTAACAAACAACTTTTATGAAAGCCGATAACAAATATATAATAACTTTCAATGGCACTTTACAACTTTCGAAAAACGACTATTCGGAAATTATTTAAAACAAATAAATATAGTTATTATATTTATTTTAAACCTTGAAAGTTCTACAAATCTTTTATAAAAATCAATTTAATTACTTATATTGTTTTCAACGACGATAACATGAATTCGTTATTACAAATAAATATAGATTATATATTTATTTCAAACATTAAACGACTCGTGTACTTTTATAAAATAAATATAGATACATATTTATTTCGACGTCAACAACTCGAAAGCCTTATAAACTAAACATGACGTTTATATTTCATTTCAAACATCAAAAGCTCGACGATTCTTTTATAAATAAATATAACCTTATGTATTTATTTAAAACGCCTAAACGGCGTACTATATATCAACGTACGACTTCTCAAGACGACTAACGAGATTCTACCGAAATATTTATATATTTTATATAAATATTTATATATTTTAATCTCACGAGAACTAAGTGTTTTTCAAAGACTTAGTAATATATTACCGACATTAGATGAAACTTAACGAGCATAACTTAATCGTTACTATTAAGTTATCAACTTACCGTTGAATCGTTCGGTTAACGATTCGGTAGAGCTCGATGACACGTAGTTTCATTTCTGCATTTGCTTAGAAACTGATAAGATATTCCGTGTTAGGAATATTGTAGAATGCACGCTAGCAAGTCAAGTCTTGGAAACGACAGCACAAAGTCGTATTTAGCTAGCCTTGCACATGGAAATACAGGTGAGTTCATAACCCCACCTTTTTACGGTTTTACATTTTTATAAATGTTTTCGGGGTGGAAAGACATGCAAGTTTTGCAAAAGTAAACAATTTCTCCATAAATGAAAACTCATTTCTAAACCATGTTACGAATGGATTTAAAGGAACTCAGATGGTTTACGAACGATTTATACTGAATAAACCGGTTTTACAAAACAAATACGTATTATCGAAATGTGAATGATTTTCATGATTAGGGATGGGATCGTCCTAGTTATAATAATGGGACTGGGTTGGCTTGCGTTTGAAGAACGGGACACCCAGTGAGTTCATGTTACTAAATGTTTATAGATAATTACAAATGGTATGGTTAGCTAAGGAAGGGTACACTTAGATCATGTGAGTGGTGGGTACAACACTTAAGGCCATTAATCCTCATCGTAGGACCGAGGGACATGAGTGATAGATCTATTTGGGTGTAGCGAGCCCCACCCATGAGTCTGGTGAGTGGACCATGTGGTGACTATGTCTTACAGCCGGAAGCCCGGTACAAGTCTGCTAGGTTTGAGTTTTCCTGCATCACTTCACACATATCAATGGCCTTGCAAACCATTGGTGATCTGTTTTTCCATGTTGCTTTCATACCAGGGTTTTACAAACTACATACCATGTTTTATACAAATTCAAAGCATAGGATTATGCAGGCATGAAGTCAAAGTCAGGGTGGGCATTGACGGTAATACAAACTTTACAAATACAAGGGTTTACAAATACATGGTTTTACGAACATAATGTGTTACAAATACAAAGTGTCCATATAACTTGGCAAGAAAATGATTTATAATTCGTTTTCTCAATAATATTTCACAAACCGGTTATCAAAAAGATTTGTTTTAAATCTTTTTCAAAATAAACTATGAACTCGCTCAACTTTATGTTGATTTTTCGCATGTTTCTTTCTCAGGTTACTTTTTCAAATCATGGCACGGTTGGAATAGGAGAACCATTGGAGACTCGAGTACTTAGTGGCGTTCGTTACCTAGAAGTATTAGCTTATTTACTTCCGATGTGGAATGAAGATACCAGTCCAGTCACGCCAGCTCTGATAATTTCGGGGTGTGACAGATTGGTATCAGAGCTATAGGTTACAGCGAATAGGGTTTTCTGTAGAGATACCTAGGCTCTAACCTCACCTTTCTCTGGGACTTAGACTATTAAGACTTTGTATACCTACAGAATGCCTAAGACTCGAATATGGTCTCCAACCGTTGCCGAACAACAAACAGTCAAAATTTTGTTTTTAAACATACGCTAAAGTTGTGTTTTACACACGGTACACAAAGCAGTCGCATACAGTAAACAAAACTTCGAGATTTAGGAAACATGCATTTAGAACATTTGGGAACTTATGTTGAAGTTCATTAAATGTCATCACGTAGGAACCGCGATTGTTAACTCGGGCACACACTATTATCCATATTGTCTATGATATTTTAACTTCCCGAGCAGGCAACCTAAACCTAACGAAACGCTAGTGCACGAGAATACATGGAACTCAAATTTTACGTCAACGGATGTCGGGGTACATCACATTCTACGCGGAACGAAACGCTAGTACACAGGTATACGCGAAACTCAATATGTACGTCAACGGAGGTTGAAGTACGTCACATACGACTGCCGAGGTGAGGCCTTTGGAAAGAAACGATGGCGCAATTCGACGACGACGCTAGATTCCTGTCAGCAGGAGAACTATCGATCAGGAAGCGGCGGTTAGGCACGCGGTCCTGCAACGACACGAATCACTCCAAGGAGAAGACGTATGTCTCCGCATCCCCTATTTCAGTTAACGATAAGTACGCTATGTTCGACATTCCATGGTAATGTCAACTAACAATCGGTCATCACATGAAACCCCAGGTAAAGTCCTTAAATTTCCTTTGTTGAAATTCCGACTTTTGCATCTAATGAATAGATTTTTATGTCACACCCCGACCACGTAAAACAACAAAACGTGGCGGAAACGTCGGGGAGTGTTGTAACAGAATCATTGTTTCACAACCATGGAATAAATAGTTTCGTTTTATTGAATTATTGAACTAAATGTTTTGATACAAATTTGATAAATATAACTATTATCCTCCAAGTTTTAAAGTCGCTAAGGCCTTGTCCATTCCTATGTGAGAATACACCAATATCATCATCAAATGCCATCAACTAATGTACCTGAAACACATGTGAAAATAGGTACGTCAGCATAAAAATGCCGGCGAGTACATAGGTTTTGTATGAGTTTCAGATTCATGGCTCGTTTTACATATTGCAATACTTATTTAAAAAAAACCTTGTTTTGAAAAGTATAGTATTGCGACATAAATAACCAACTCAAATCAAATTGGTTACAATTTATAAAAATCTCGTAGCCATGATTCTTAACCCCAAAACATTTGTTTAATTAAATCCAGATTTGTAAATCGTTTATGGAATAAAACTCGAATAGTATAATATATTGTTGGGAAAAACCTTGTATTACAACTTTGTTTTGTTTACCATTGCCCAAGTGATCTAGACAACGCAACGATGTATAAAGTATTAAAAGCACTTATATATAGGAAGTACCAGCGGCGTATCCACCATGCTTTTAACACATTATACCCGCCCCGTTACCTAATCACTTCCCTAACCCAACGGTTCAAACAGATTCAAACAGTTCGTGTCAATCAACGGTTACAAACGGTTCACATAGTCAAATAGTCACAAACGGTTCACATAGTCAAAAGGTTACAAACGGTTCACATAATCCAACGGATCATCTAGTCAACGGTTACAAACGGTTCACATAATCAACGGTTACTAACGGTTCACATAGTCAAATGGTTACCAACGGTTCATATGATCAAATGGTTACAACGGTTCAAATGATCATATGGTTACAACGGTTCAAATGATCATATGGTTACAAACGGTTCACATAGTCAAATGGTTACAAACGGTTCACATAATCCAACGGATCATCTAGTCAACGGTTACAAACGGTTCACATAATCAACGGTTACTAACGGTTCACATAGTCAAATGGTTACCAACGGTTCATATGATCAAATGGTTACAACGGTTCAAATGATCATATGGTTACAACGGTTCAAAATGTAAAACAATGTGTCCATATGCTGGATGAGCATATGCGACAAAATGTAGTACATGGAAATCAATGTGCTAGCATGTTAAGTGAACATACATAGCAAAACATAGTAAAATCATGTACTAATAGTGTACTATTGAACATAGTAAGTATATGATATAAAAACAAGGGATAAACATGAAAGTATCAAGTAGGCACATGTGTTCCACCCCAAAACAGTTTGAAAACAGTAAAAGAGGGGACTATGTACTCACCTGAGGGTGCTTAGAAGTCTTGAACAACAACCAAGCAAAGCTAGAGTGATCAGGGAATCAAACGGCACCCTATATAGGTAACTATGTAAATAACCGGACCTAAATCGGGAGATAGGATTGAATGAGGTTCTATAAATCAAACGAGTAATTAAACTCGTATGGTATGATTTAATAGACCTTACATTCAGATTGGAAAGCCTACCTAAGTGCTTTTGACCCGTTTCGACACATTATGGTAACATAAGCTACTATAAGGCGTCGTTAGCGTAAAACTATGTTCGGATGGTCAACTATGTGCTATGCCAAGTCTTACATGCCCAATTATCCCTAAACATGATACTAAATCAGATTCTATGTCAAAAATAAGTTCACATAGGCAAAATACGGATTTTAGCTTTAAAACGGCATTTTGGTCATTTCCTATGGGCATACAAGCTAACTAGCAAATGACTAACCAATCCTATGTGATCATAAGGTATAACCTCAGTGGTTATTCCCTATGCAACTATGATCACTAACTAAGCTTGGTCGGATCCTAAAGTTCGACCAAACGGGTCGGGTTCGAAAGTATAAGCGGTTGTTTAGTCCGCTTATCTTACGACCCTAAACAAGCACAAACTAATAGTGTCGAGTTAGACATGTCAAAACATGTCTAACCTACTGATTTGGTATCAAAACAAAGTGTTTTGATACCCTAAAGTAGTTCCGTTGCAAAATGCGTGCTAAAACGCATTTTGACCGAAACTTTGACTCGACACTACAACTAGATAACGTGGTAATCAGCGGTTATAATCGCGAAGGATTATAACTATCGTGATTACAATCACGTGTCAAAGTTCAATTGAACTTTGACTTGACCAATTGATGGTCAAAACCGAAAGTCAAACTATTGGCCAAACTGTTTGACTTTCTGCACTACAAAAGGAAAAAGCAAGAAAAAGAATGAAAGAAGCTCACTTAAGGTCCTTGCTATCTTTTCTACAAGAAGACAAAGTCCCAAATGCTTGAGAGAGAGCTCCAAAGCAGATGTGAAGAGAGGAATGAGTGAATGAGCAAAGAAATGAGTTGATGGAGCATGGTATTTATAGTTGGACATGAAGAACAAGATCACTCCAAGTGTTTTTCTTAGCCATTAAGCATGAAATCACAACCGTACATTTGTTAGGAGCAGGTGCAAAGCCTTGGAGAGGTGGTAACTTGGTTACCACACAAAGAAATTGCAAGATTGGCCCCTGAATTTACAAACTGTTGCTGAAAACAGACTTTCTGCCCAGATGTGACGCTCGCGTAGCGCGACGGCATAGGCAGTAGGTGCTCGCGCTACGCTACCATGTATCAGGTTCAGCAAAGTTTCAAAAATGGCAGAAATGTTCCCTGCACGTGTTTAAAGCCTTTTTCGATGCGTTTAAACCCCGTTAACCTCATTTCAAGGCTCTAAAATGAAGTTAAAGTATAGGGGACTCAAAACATGCTCAAAAACATCTCGGATGTCGGTTCGTTTGGTCGTACGGTCACGTTGTTCGGTTATTTACGACGAAACTCGAACGGACGCGAAAACGATCCAAATTAAGCGACGAATGGAATTTTTGCATGGCGATCACTAAAATAAAAATATTTTAGTGTGTACAAAAATTTTGGATGTCCAGATGTGTCCAGAACGTAAGATATGCGCGAAAATGCAAACTTACGCCGTTTTTGACACTTTTAGTCCCTGTAAGATCATATAAGCATGTTTTCACACACCGAACCTATCAAAGCTTATTTCTAAGCCATATTTAGGTTATATATGGTATGTTTAACTTATGATCAAGTTCCGGACTATACGTTTCCTTACGAAACGGCAGACTTTTGCAAGTTGACACAAATAGTCCCTGTAAGCGAATAAACTTGATTTCGGCATACCAAACCATCCAAAACTTATTTCTAAGTTATGTAAAGGTTATTTAAGGTATGTTAAGCCTATGTCACTATTCCGGAGTGTTTGTTGCATTAAACTGGTTATATTTACGCATCAGATCGTGTATAACCTTCCAGAAAGCGACTTAAAGCCCGAAATCGAACAAGAATTGATATGTGCAAATGATACACATATTTTCACAATTCCCAAGTATAAAATACAAAATTTCATTGGTTTGGCATTTGTTTGACGGTCACAGTGACACAGGTGTCACAGTCTCCCCTACTTTAGGAAATTTCGTCCCGAAATTTATTCGTAGGAGTCTGTCTGTGACTTTGTGTCAAATAACCCCTAGAGATATGCAAAGCATAATCCTATCATTTCCTTAACGGACATTCTTCAGAAACGAAAATGAACAGACGGAGTCATTTTCAACAGATGTTTCCTCAGAAACGGAAATGAAAAGGATAATCAGACGGATATTCATTTCCTTCAACGAATATTCTTCAGAAGCGAAAATGAATGGATGATCCATTTTCAACAGATGCTTCCTCAGATTCAGAAATGAAAAGGATATTCAAACGGATATTCATTTCCTTCAACGGATATTCTTCAGAAGCGAAAATGAATGGATGATCCATTTTCCTCAACGGATTCTTCATCAGAACAGAAATGAAAAGGATATTCAAACGGATATTCATTTCCTTCAACGGATATTCTTCAGAAGCGAAAATGAATGGATGATCCATTTTCCTCAACGGATTCTTCATCAGAACGGAAATGAAGGATTAAACAAACGGATATTCATTTCCATCAACGGATATTCTTCAGAAGCGAAAATGAATGGTTGATCCATTTTCTTCAACGGATTCTTCATCAGAACGGAAATGAAGGATTAAACAAACGGATATTCATTTCCATCAACGGATATTCTTCAGAAGCGAAAATGAATGGTTGATCCATTTTCTTCAACGGATTCTTCATCAGAACGGAAATGAAGGATTAAACAAACGGATATTCATTTCCATCAACGGATATTCTTTCAGAAGTGAAAAATGAATAGCTAGTTCATTTTTCTCAACGGTTGCTTCTTCAGAATTGGAAATGAACAGGGTTTACTCAAGGCATATGACAAAACTCGATGTGGTTTCCGTGCACTAAATTCCATAATTATGTAGGCCTCCATAATTACGTAATTCCTTGCACAGTCCGCACAGTTTGTTTTGTGATGTGAAAGGGATTGAATTGAACAATCTTGAGACATCATTGATTGGGTTAACATATAAACACATAGGTACGTAAATGTTTCTCTTGGATTGTTATTATCTTGTTATTGATTAACTTGACGTCGATTTAAACATGGGTATTCAAGGTATACCAGGAACCCAATCGATGGACCTCAACGTCCTGAAGCATCTTATCTGAAAAGATAGAATGATCCTCCAAAAATCGACTTTTGATTACTAGGGATCACTACATTCGAAGTAAGGAATACAACAATTAAGGACTTACGGAAATACCCTTAGGTATCCTATCAAGGATTGGGTATTCGTCCAGAGTTGTAACTTGCGCCTTGTACTTTGTTTTCTTGGAGGAAAACATGTACTTAGGATTGTCGTGAAAAAAAAAACGCAAGAGACCATAATATGGAAGAATTTGGGGGATAGTTTGATTTCCAAGGAGTACGGGTCCTTTATTGTCGGTGTTGTAGGGGATATGTTGTTTATACATGCAACCATATCGATATATATTGCGATGTAAAATAAAAAGATTTGTTTATAAACAACAATTACAACTGTTTCATGGACCATGAGAACAAAAGAAATAATACATATGGCTTGATTATTTCTAAACAGTTGTTGCCTTCCAATTGGTCAGGTGCTCATCCCTGCACTGGATTCGCATTAGCAAGCCTTGGGCAATTTCTTCGGAAATGGCCCATCTCGCCACAGTTGAAACAAGATCCTGGTGGAAAACGACCATGAGCAGGATTGTTGCCAGCTGGATTTGGTACAGTTGCAGCTGGGCAAACTCTTGCTGTATGGCCTATGAGTCCACAAACTTGGCATGTGCGGCACTTCACACCAGCATGATGATGTAGGCTACATTGGTTGCACAAAGGTGTAGTTCCGTTGTAGGGCTTCCTAGCAGGGGGTTGAGCTGGTTGGTTGGGAATGGCTTGATCATTGTGAGCAACCACGGCAAAGTTCTGAGAAGCCTTTCGCTTCTTTGACTTCTTGGAGGATTCAGTCTGTTCATCCCTTGGTTTCGGTTCCTCAACCGGTTTCTTGTCACTTTTTCGGAAAAGTTTACCTTTCCTGATCTGAGATTCAGTCAAGGTAGCGGATAGCTCAATGGCCTGTCTAACTGTAGTGGGATTACTACAAGTCACAATGTCCTGTACTGAGTCAGGGAGACCATCAATGTACTTTTCGATTGCCTTATCCAAAGGTGTGACCATGTTTGGGCATAACAGACTTAATTCCTCATAACGGTCCGTGTAGGCTCGATGCTCACCGCTCTCTTGCTTAAGATCGTCAAATTCCCTTTCCAAGACCCTGATCTCATGACGAGGACAGAACTCCTTCATCATCAGAGCTCGAAGCTCTTCCCATGTTTGAGCCAGTGCCACATCGGCACCCCTATCTCTCACCACACCGTTCCACCACGTCAAAGCTCGTTTCTCAAAGACACTAGATGCGAAATCTACCTTTCGCTCGTTTGGACATTGAACATGCCTGAAGGTGCTCTCTAAACTCTCGATCCATTGCAGAAGTGCAGTTGCTCCTTGTGACCCAGAAAACTTTGATGGCTTAGCTGAGTTGAATGTCTTAAAGGTACACTGAACATTGTTATTGTTATTGTTTGCCTGATTTATCTGGGTGATAAGGTTCGGGAGTACAGCAGCGATTTGCTGAGTGATTAAGGCTGCCAAAGCGGCATCCTGAGCTTGATCACGTCGAGGAGGCATATTCTAAAAGGGTAAAGAAACATGAGAGAAAATGAGTGACATGTCATTGGATATTCAAAACTGGATGTTGAGAATATCGACAAGGCATAATGATTGTGATCATTTGTTCGTTACTTAAAACAAACAAACGACACTGAGACAAATCAAAGTAATTAGGTCAATATAATGTATCACCGAAGACATGCTCGCCTATAAGTGAATACTCACCCCAAGAGTTCCCAGGTAAGAGTGACTGGTCCGATACTGCGGATTTGTACGAACACTCTAGCCTTAGAAAGAAAACTCAGGGTACAGGCATTCACTCTTCCAGTTCGCACGTGTTCACATTATTTAGACCCAAACTTTGACGAGATTTTGATAACTCAAAAGGCACAAAGCCAAGGATGAATCAAACCGGAAGGGTTCAAAACCATATAACAGAGGGTTCAAAACCTAGTAATCAATCATCCAAGAACAGATGATTTATTTTCGAAACGGATTCGTTATTGTGTTCTCGTTGTGGTTATCACCTAAGGATAGGTGATGGTATTGTTTTATGACTAAATGCAAGGAAACTCGCGTTAGGGTCCTAGGAAGGTTATAGTCTAGGTCAAAGCATTACTAATAACCTAATTCCCTATAACCATTGGCTCTGATACCAACTTTTCTGTCACACCCCGACCACGTAAAACAACAAAACGTGGCGGAAACGTCGGGGAGTGTTGTAACAGAATCATTGTTTCACAACCATGGAATAAATAGTTTCGTTTTATTGAATTATTGAACTAAATGTTTTGATACAAATTTGATAAATATAACTATTATCCTCCAAGTTTTAAAGTCGCTAAGGCCTTGTCCATTCCTATGTGAGAATACACCAATATCATCATCAAATGCCATCAACTAATGTACCTGAAACACATGTGAAAATAGGTACGTCAGCATAAAAATGCCGGCGAGTACATAGGTTTTGTATGAGTTTCAGATTCACGGCTCGTTTTACATATTGCAATACTTATTTAAAAAAAACCTTGTTTTGAAAAGTATAGTATTGCGACATAAATAACCAACTCAAATCAAATTGGTTATAATTTATAAAAATCTCGTAGCCATGATTCTTAACCCCAAAACATTTGTTTAATTAAATCCAGATTTGTAAATCGTTTATGGAATAAAACTCGAATAGTATAATATATTGTTGGGAAAAACCTTGTATTACAACTTTGTTTTGTTTACCATTGCCCAAGTGATCTAGACAACGCAACGATGTATAAAGTATTAAAAGCACTTATATATAGGAAGTACCAGCGGCGTATCCACCATGCTTTTAACACATTATATCCGCCCCGTTACCTAATCACTTCCCTAACCCAACGGTTCAAACAGATTCAAACAGTTCGTGTCAATCAACGGTTACAAACGGTTCACATAGTCAAATAGTCACAAACGGTTCACATAGTCAAATGGTTACAAACGGTTCACATAATCCAACGGATCATCTAGTCAACGGTTACAAACGGTTCACATAATCAATGGTTACTAACGGTTCACATAGTCAAATGGTTACCAACGGTTCATATGATCAAATGGTTACAACGGTTCAAATGATCATATGGTTACAACGGTTCAAAATGTAAAACAATGTGTCCATATGCTGGATGAGCATATGCGACAAAATGTAGTACATGGAAATCAATGTGCTAGCATGTTAAGTGAACATACATAGCAAAACGTAGTAAAATCATGTACTAATAGTGTACTATTGAACATAGTAAGTATATGATATAAAAACAAGGGATAAACATGAAAGTATCAAGTAGGCACATGTGTTCCACCCCAAAACAGTTTGAAAACAGTAAAAGAGGGGACTATGTACTCACCTGAGGGTGCTTAGAAGTCTTGAACAACAACCAAGCAAAGCTAGAGTGATCAGGGAATCAAACGGCACCCTATATAGGTAACTATGTAAATAACCGGACCTAAATCGGGAGATAGGATTGAATGAGGTTCTAAAAATCAAACGAGTAATTAAACTCGTATGGTATGATTTAATAGACCTTACATTCAGATTGGAAAGCCTACCTAAGTGCTTTTGACCCGTTTCGACACATTATGGTAACATAAGCTACTATAAGGCGTCGTTAGCGTAAAACTATGTTCGGATGGTCAACTATGTGCTATGCCAAGTCTTACATGCCCAATTATCCCTAAACATGTAACTAAATCAGATTATATGTCAAAAATAAGTTCACATAGGCAAAATACGGATTTTAGCTTTAAAAGGGCATTTTGGTCATTTCCTATGGGCATACAAGCTAACTAGCAAATGACTAACCAATCCTATGTGATCATAAGGTATAACCTCAGTGGTTATTCCCTATGCAACTATGATCACTAACTAAGCTTGGTCGGATCCTAAAGATCGACCAAACGGGTCGGGTTCGAAAGTATAAGCGGTTGTTTAGTCCGCTTATCTTACGACCCTAAACAAGCACAAACTAATAGTGTCAAGTTAGACATGTCAAAACATGTCTAACCTACTGATTTGGTATCAAAACAAAGTGTTTTGATACCCTAAAGTAGTTCCGTTGCAAAATGCGTGCTAAAACGCATTTTGACCGAAACTTTGACTCGACACTACAACTAGATAACGTGGTAATCAGCGGTTATAATCGCGACTATCGTGATTACAATCACGTGTCAAAGTTCAATTGAACTTTGACTTGACCAATTGATGGTCAAAACCGAAAGTCAAACTGTTGGCCAAACTGTTTGACTTTCTGCACTACAAAAGGAAAAAGCAAGAAAAAGAATGAAAGAAGCTCACTTAAGGTCCTTGCTATCTTTTCTACAAGAAGACAAAGTCCCAAATGCTTGAGAGAGAGCTCCAAAGCAGATGTGAAGAGAGGAATGAGTGAATGAGCAAAGAAATGAGTTGATGGAGCATGGTATTTATAGTTGGACATGAAGAACAAGATCACTCCAAGTGTTTTTCTTAGCCATTAAGCATGAAATCACAACCATACATTTGTTAGGAGCAGGTGCAAAGCCTTGGAGAGGTGGTAACTTGGTTACCACACAAAGAAATTGCAAGATTGGCCCCTGAATTTACAAACTGTTGCTGAAAACAGACTTTCTGCCCAGATGTGACGCTCGCGTAGCGCGACGGCATAGGCAGTAGGTGCTCGCGCTAAGCTACCATGTATCAGGTTCAGCAAAGTTTCAAAAATGGCAGAAATGGTCCCTGCACGTGTTTAAAGCCTTTTTCGATGCGTTTAAACCCCGTTAACCTCATTTCAAGGCTCTAAAATGAAGTTAAAGTATAGGGGACTCAAAACATGCTCAAAAACATCTCGGATGTCGGTTCGTTTGGTCGTACGGTCACGTTGTTCGGTTATTTACGACGAAACTCGAACGGACGCGAAAACGATCCAAATTAAGCGACGAATGGAATTTTTGCATGGCGATCACTAAAATAAAAATATTTTAGTGTGTACAAAAATTTTGGATGTCCAGATGTGTCCAGAACGTAAGATATGCGCGAAAATGCAAACTTACGCCGTTTTTGACACTTTTAGTCCCTGTAAGATCATATAAGCATGTTTTCACACACCGAACCTATCAAAGCTTATTTCTAAGCCATATTTAGGTTATATATGGTATGTTTAACTTATGATCAAGTTCCGGACTATACGTTGCCTTACGAAACGGCAGACTTTTGCAAGTTGACGCAAATAGTCCCTGTAAGCGAATAAACTTGATTTCGGTATACCAAACCATCCAAAACTTATTTCTAAGTTATGTAAAGGTTATTTAAGGTATGTTAAGCCTATGTCACTATTCAGGAGTGTTTGTTGCATTAAACTGGTTATATTTACGCATCAGATCGTGTATAACCTTCCAGAAAGCGACTTAAAGCCCGAAATCGAACAAGAATTGATATGTGCAAATGATACACATATTTTCACAATTCCCAAGTATGAAATACAAAATTTCATTGTTTTGGCATTTGTTTGACGGTCACAGTGACACAGGTGTCACAGTCTCCCCTACTTTAGGAAATTTCGTCCCGAAATTTATTCGTAGGAGTCTGTCTGTGACTTTGTGTCAAATAACCCCTAGAGATATGCAAAGCACAATCCTATCATTTCCTTAACGGACATTCTTCAGAAACGAAAATGAACAGACGGAGTCATTTTCAACAGATGTTTCCTCAGAAACGGAAATGAAAAGGATAATCAGACGGATATTCATTTCCTTCAACGGATATTCTTCAGAAGCGAAAATGAATGGATGATCCATTTTCAACAGATGCTTCCTCAGATTCAGAAATGAAAAGGATATTCAAACGGATATTCATTTCCTTCAACGGATATTCTTCAGAAGCGAAAATGAATGGATGATCCATTTTCCTCAACGGATTCTTCATCAGAACAGAAATGAAAAGGATATTCAAACGGATATTCATTTCCTTCAACGGATATTCTTCAGAAGCGAAAATAAATGGATGATCCATTTTCCTCAACGGATTCTTCATCAGAACGGAAATGAAGGATTAAACAAATGGATATTCATTTCCATCAACGGATATTCTTCAGAAGCGAAAATGAATGGTTGATCCATTTTCTTCAACGGATTCTTCATCAGAACGGAAATGAAGGATTAAACAAACGGATATTCATTTCCATCAACGGATATTCTTCAGAAGCGAAAATGAATGGTTGATCCATTTTCTTCAACGGATTCTTCATCAGAACGGAAATGAAGGATTAAACAAACGGATATTCATTTCCATCAACGGATATTCTTTCAGAAGTGAAAAATGAATAGCTAGTTCATTTTTCTCAACGGTTGCTTCTTCAGAATTGGAAATGAACAGGGTTTACTCAAGGCACATGACAAAACTCGATGTGGTTTCCGTGCACTAAATTCCATAATTATGTAGGCCTCCATAATTACGTAATTCCTTGCACAGTCCGCACAGTTTGTTTTGTGATGTGAAAGGGATTGAATTGAACAATCTTGAGACATCATTGATTGGGTTAACATATTAACACATAGGTACGTAAATGTTTCTCTTGGATTGTTATTATCTTGTTATTGATTAACTTGACGTCGATTTAAACATGGGTATTCAAGGTATACCAGGAACCCAATCGATGGACCTCAACGTCCTGAAGCATCTTATCTGAAAAGATAGAATGATCCTCCAAAAATCGACTTTTGATTACTAGGGATCACTACATTCGAATTAAGGAATACAACAATTAAGGACTTACGGAAATACCCTTAGGTATCCTATCAAGGATTGGGTATTCGTCCAGAGTTGTAACTTGCGCCTTGTACTTTGTTTTCTTGGAGGAAAACATGTACTTAGGATTGTCGTGAAAAAAAAAACGCAAGAGACCATAATATGGAAGAATTTGGGGGATAGTTTGATTTCCAAGGAGTACGGGTCCTTTATTGTCGGTGTTGTAGGGGATATGTTGTTTATACATGCAACCATATCGATATATATTGCGATGTAAAATAAAAAGATTTGTTTATAAACAACAATTACAACTGTTTCATGGACCATGAGAACAAAAGAAATAATACATATGGCTTGATTATTTCTAAACAGTTGTTGCATTCCAATTGGTCAGGTGCTCATCCCTGCGCTGGATTCGCATTAGCAAGCCTTGGGCAATTTCTTCGGAAATGGCCCATCTCGCCACAGTTGAAACAAGATCCTGGTGGAAAACGACCTTGAGCAGGATTGTTGCCAGCTGGATTTGGTACAGTTGCAGCTGGGCAAACTCTTGCTGTATGGCCTATGAGTCCACAAACTTGGCATGTGCGGCACTTCACACCAGCATGATGATGTAGGCTACATTGGTTGCACAAAGGTGTAGTTCCGTTGTAGGGCTTCCTAGCAGGGGGTTGAGCTGGTTGGTTAGGAATGGCTTGATCATTGTGAGCAACCATGGCGAAGTTCTGAGAAGCCTTTAGCTTCTTTGACTTCTTGGAGGATTCAGTCTGTTCATCCCTTGGTTTCGGTTCCTCAACCGCTTTCTTGTCACTTTTTCGGAAAAGTTTACCTTTCCTGATCTGAGATTCAGTCAAGGTAGCGGATAGCTCAATGGCCTGTCTAACTGTAGTGGGATTACTACCAGTCACAATGTCCTGTACTGAGTCAGGGAGACCATCAATGTACTTTTCGATTGCCTTATCCAAAGGTGTGACCATGTTTGGGCATAACAGACTTAATTCCTCATAACGGTCCGTGTAGGCTCGATGCTCACCGCTCTCTTGCTTAAGATCGTCAAATTCCCTTTCCAAGACCCTGATCTCATGACGAGGACAGAACTCCTTCATCATCAGAGCTCGAAGCTCTTCCCACGTTTGAGCCAGTGCCACATCGGCACCCCTATCTCTCACCACACCGTTCCACCACGTCAAAGCTCGTTTCTCAAAGACACTAGATGCGAAATCTACCTTTCGCTCGTTTGGACATTGAACATGCCTGAAGGTGCTCTCTAAACTCTCGAACCACTGCAGAAGTGCAGTTGCTCCTTGTGACCCAGAAAACTTTGATGGCTTAGCTGAGTTGAATGTCTTAAAGGTACACTGAACATTGTTATTGTTATTGTTTGCCTGATTTATCTGGGTGATAAGGTTCGGGAGTACAGCAGCGATTTGCTGAGTGATTAAGGCTGCCAAAGCGGCATCCTGAGCTTGATCACGTCGAGGAGGCATATTCTAAAAGGGTAAAGAAACATGAGAGAAAATGAGTGAGATGTCATTGGATATTCAAAACTGGATGTTGAGAATATCGACAAGGCATAATGATTGTGATCATTTGTTCGTTACTTAAAACAAACAAACGACACTGAGACAAATCAAAGTAATTAGGTCAATATAATGTATCACCGAAGACATGCTCGCCTATAAGTGAATACTCACCCCAAGAGTTCCCAGGTAAGAGTGACTGGTCCGATACTGCGGATTTGTACGAACACTCTAGCCTTAGACAGAAAACTCAGGGTACAGGCATTCACTCTTCCAGTTCGCGCGTGTTCACATTATTTAGACCCAAACTGTGACGAGATTTTGATAACTCAAAAGGCACAAAGCCAAGGATGAATCAAACCGGAAGGGTTCAAAACCATATAACAGAGGGTTCAAAACCTAGTAATCAATCATCCAAGAACAGATGATTAATTTTCGAAACGGATTCGTTATTGTGTTCTCGTTGTGGTTATCACCTAAGGATAGGTGATGGTATTGTTTTATGACTAAACGCAAGGAAACTCGCGTTAGGGTCCTAGGAAGGTTATAGTCTAGGTCAAAGCATTACTAATAACCTAATTCCCTATAACCATTGGCTCTGATACCAACTTTTCTGTCACACCCCGACCACGTAAAACAACAAAACGTGGCGGAAACGTCGGGGAGTGTTGTAACAGAATCATTGTTTCACAACCATGGAATAAATAGTTTCATTTTATTGAATTATTGAACTAAATGTTTTGATACAAATTTGATAAATATAACTATTATCCTCCAAGTTTTAAAGTCGCTAAGGCCTTGTCCATTCCTATGTGAGAATACACCAATATCATCATCAAATGCCATCAACTAATGTACCTGAAACACATGTGAAAATAGGTACGTCAGCATAAAAATGCCAGCGAGTACATAGGTTTTGTATGAGTTTCAGATTCATGGCTCGTTTTACATATTGCCATACTTATTTAAAAAAAACCTTGTTTTGAAAAGTATAGTATTGCGACATAAATAACCAACTCAAATCAAATTGGTTATAATTTATAAAAATCTCGTAGCCATGATTCTTAACCCCAAAACATTTGTTTAATTAAATCCAGATTTGTAAATCGTTTATGGAATAAAACTCGAATAGTATAATATATTGTTGGGAAAAACCTTGTATTACAACTTTGTTTTGTTTACCATTGCCCAAGTGATCTAGACAACGCAACGATGTATAAAGTATTAAAAGCACTTATATATAGGAAGTACCAGCGGCGTATCCACCATGCTTTTAACACATTATACCCGCCCCGTTACCTAATCACTTCCCTAACCCAACGGTTCAAACAGATTCAAACAGTTCGTGTCAATCAACGGTTACAAACGGTTCACATAGTCAAATAGTCACAAACGGTTCACATAGTCAAATGGTTACAAACGGTTCACATAATCCAACGGATCATCTAGTCAACGGTTACAAACGGTTCACATAATCAACGGTTACTAACGGTTCACATAGTCAAATGGTTCCAACGGTTCATATGATCAAATGGTTACAACGGTTCAAATAATCATATGGTTACAACGGTTCAAAATGTAAAACAATGTGTCCATATGCTGGATGAGCATATGCGACAAAATGTAGTACATGGAAATCAATGTGCTAGCATGTTAAGTGAACATACATAGCAAAACGTAGTAAAATCATGTACTAATAGTGTACTATTGAACATAGTAAGTATATGATAAAAAAACAAGGGATAAACATGAAAGTATCAAGTAGGCACATGTGTTCCACCCCAAAACAGTTTGAAAACAGTAAAAGAGGGGACTATGTACTCACCTGAGGGTGCTTAGAAGTCTTGAACAACAACCAAGCAAAGCTAGAGTGATCAGAGAATCAAACGGCACCCTATATAGGTAACTATGTAAATAACCGGACCTAAATCGGGAGATAGGATTGAATGAGGTTCTATAAATCAAACGAGTAATTAAACTCGTATGGTATGATTTAATAGACCTTACATTCAGATTGGAAAGCCTACCTAAGTGCTTTTGACCCGTTTCGACACATTATGGTAACATAAGCTACTATAAGGCGTCGTTAGCATAAAACTATGTTCGGATGGTCAACTATGTGCTATGCCAAGTCTTACATGCCCAATTATCCCTAAACATGTTACTAAATCAGATTATATGTCAAAAATAAGTTCACATAGGCAAAATACGGATTTTAGCTTTAAAAGGGCATTTTGGTCATTTCCTATGGGCATACAAGCTAACTAGCAAATGACTAACCAATCCTATGTGATCATAAGGTATAACCTCAGTGGTTATTCCCTATGCAACTATGATCACTAACTAAGCTTGGTCGGATCCTAAAGATCGACCAAACGGGTCGGGTTCGAAAGTATAAGCGGTTGTTTAGTCCGCTTATCTTACGACCCTAAACAAGCACAAACTAATAGTGTCAAGTTAGACATGTCAAAACATGTCTAACCTACTGATTTGGTATCAAAACAAAGTGTTTTGATACCCTAAAGTAGTTCCGTTGCAAAATGCGTGCTAAAACGCATTTTGACTGAAACTTTGACTCGACACTACAACTAGATAACGTGGTAATCAGCGGTTATAATCGCGACTATCGTGATTACAATCACGTGTCAAAGTTCAATTGAACTTTGACTTGACCAATTGATGGTCAAAACCGAAAGTCAAACTGTTGGCCAAACTGTTTGACTTTCTGCACTACAAAAGGAAAAAGCAAGAAAAAGAATGAAAGAAGCTCACTTAAGGTCCTTGCTATCTTTTCTACAAGAAGACAAAGTCCCAAATGCTTGAGAGAGAGCTCCAAAGCAGATGTGAAGAGAGGAATGAGTGAATGAGCAAAGAAATGAGTTGATGGAGCATGGTATTTATAGTTGGACATGAAGAACAAGATCACTCCAAGTGTTTTTCTTAGCCATTAAGCATGAAATCACAACCATACATTTATTAGGAGCAGGTGCAAAGCCTTGGAGAGGTGGTAACTTGGTTACCACACAAAGAAATTGCAAGATTGGCCCCTGAATTTACAAACTGTTGCTGAAAACAGACTTTCTGCCCAGATGTGACGCTCGCGTAGCGCGACGGCATAGGCAGTAGGTGCTCGCGCTACGCTACCATGTATCAGGTTCAGCAAAGTTTCAAAAATGGCAGAAATGGTCCCTGCACGTGTTTAAAGCCTTTTTCGATGCGTTTAAACCCCGTTAACCTCATTTCAAGGCTCTAAAATGAAGTTAAAGTATAGGGGACTCAAAACATGCTCAAAAACATCTCGGATGTCGGTTCGTTTGGTCGTACGGTCACGTTGTTCGGTTATTTACGACGAAACTCGAACGGACGCGAAAACGATCCAAATTAAGCGACGAATGGAATTTTTGCATGGCGATCACTAAAATAAAAATATTTTAGTGTGTACAAAAATTTTGGATGTCCAGATGTGTCCAGAACGTAAGATATGCGCGAAAATGCAAACTTAAGCCGTTTTTGACACTTTTAGTCCCTGTAAGATCATATAAGCATGTTTTCACACACCGAACCTATCAAAGCTTATTTCTAAGCCATATTTAGGTTATATATGGTATGTTTAACTTATGATCAAGTTCCGGACTATACGTTGCCTTACGAAACGGCAGACTTTTGCAAGTTGACGCAAATAGTCCCTGTAAGCGAATAAACTTGATTTCGGCATACCAAACCATCCAAAACTTATTTCTAAGTTATGTAAAGGTTATTTAAGGTATGTTAAGCCTATGTCACTATTCAGGAGTGTTTGTTGCATTAAACTGGTTATATTTACGCATCAGATCGTGTATAACCTTCCAGAAAGCGACTTAAAGCCCGAAATCGAACAAGAATTGATATGTGCAAATGATACACATATTTTCACAATTCCCAAGTATGAAATACAAAATTTCATTGGTTTGGCATTTGTTTGACGGTCACAGTGACACAGGTGTCACATTTTACATCTCCACTCCTCTTAATGGTCATTGTATCACAAACATTTCTTTCATTATAGCGAACACTCATTGCTTCATTTCTTGAAAATTTATATGTTATGCATGCATCGTTTGTTACGCGTGTGGTTTCATTTCGAATAAGCATTTCATCAAAGTTCAAATATTGTTTCGCTAAACCTAATTATTGATTTGTGATTCGAATGACTCACATTATTGCAATTGTTGGCTCCTTTGTCATCAAGTCAACACAATTTGTTGAAATTTCTTTTCTTTTCAAGTAACATACATGGTTTTTTTCGTTGTGACCATGCCGAATGTTTTCTTGTTGATACGTGTATTTATTGTCGGCTTGCGCCAAAACCAAGTTCAATTGTTTGAACTTGTTCATTACACATATTCAATTCAAGACACCATATGATGTATTGAAAACATCATATTCAAATTCGTTTTAACAAACATTTCATTTGTTCTAAGACGTAGTAGACTTGTGTGCTCTACGACTCCATTAAGTCGTTTGTTGATTTCGACACCTTGTGGTGGTGTTTTCACTTATTTGAAGCTTGCGCTAAACTCGTTTACATATTTCATGCACAGATTCAATTATTTGTTTATTGATTTATATTAAATCCGCTTTGATTTATCACATTACAACAGTCTTAACACAATAGTGTGATAAGACGATGGAACACAAAATTCATTTTATATTCCGGTGTACCTCCTAACGATCCTTCCAACATCGATCGAATGTTTTGCGATATTCATTGCTTCTTCGTCTTCGATCGAAAACATTATTTGTTTGATGTTCCACTTTCAATTGAAAATCCTATGATATCATTAGAAAAAAACTTTCAGATTCACTCCATTGCGCGTTCATTTGATTTCAAACACGGTGAAGTTGTTTGATCACCGCTATTATTGAATTATTTAAATCACTTCGACACCTTGTGGTGTCAGTACAAACTTGTAGCTTGGGCTAATCATGGTTGAGCGTTTCATGTAAAACACATGTGATACTTGTTCGATCACCGCCGTATTTGAATTGTTTCATTCTCTACGACACCTTGTGGCGTCAGTATAACTTGCAGCTTGTGCTGAACACGATCAAGCGTTTCATGCAAACTATTACATCTGAGATCATTGATTCTAAGTTCATCTAGTGGATGTTATTGCTTCCGGAACTCATTTACATATTGTGAATGTTCATACGGAATTCAATTGGTAGAAGTTCCTGTTCTTTGTTGGACTCCTGTTAACTTAGTCACACTAGTGATTGTATCTATACGTCTTGTTTCCTTTGACATCAATTTCTAAAACATATTCCTGTTAACCGTTGGGCTCTTATTGTTGAGGTATATCCTTGAATTCACATAACTCGAATGAGTCTTGATTTGATTTCGTGATCATCCACTTTGATACTATTCATATTTACCTACACATAACGTAACTCTAAGGAGTTAACGTAGTCTAAATTTCGAGGACGAAATTTCATTAACAGGGGGAGAATGTGACAACCGGTGATTTACGGCTCTTAATTACGTGATTAACAGGTGATTAACACGATAATAAATAGTGTTTACAACACAAATTTGTTGGGTTTTTCACATGTTTATCAAAGTATTTTATCCATATAAAATAAAACGCAGCGGAAAATATTATTTAAAACATGTTACTTACAAGATATAAAACCCATTTTATATATAAAACCCAATACCCAGATCCATATACGAACATGCATGCTATCAAAAATTAAAACACAACCATAGGGTGTTTAGAATACTACCTTCCAAGGAGTAAAGGATATGAAGAAGATGATGCTTCTTGAACGGTTGCCTTCAAGTGTAGAAGACCTCAAGCTTGTATACCTCAAGCCTTCCAACAAACACTTTATGTTTAGCTAGGATTTCTACACTTATGAACTCACTAAAATTCCATCAAGATCAACCACCATGGCCGAAAATTTAGGAGCCATTTTCCAGAGTTTTTGCACTTGAATATTAAACTTGAAAAACCTTCATGGATGCCACACCTTGGTCGATTTTTAGAGAGCTTTTCTCTAGTGTTTTTCAAGTTCATCCAAGTCTTCTAATCCATTTTGTCATACAAAATGGTTATATAAAATGAGAGAATATTGCCACCCATTTTGACCAATCAAGAGCCATCTAGACATGCATAATGCATGTATTCCTATTGGACCAAAATTGCTTGGGAAGACCACCCAATCATATTCCATCTAACTTGTAAGATATGCATGTAATGTGATTGGATCATACTTGGTCTTGGGAAGAGAAGGGGGCGGCCCACCTTTTAATTTAAAAAAAAAATCAAATTTATTTTATAAAATAATTTAAGTCTTGATTAATTTTATAACTTTTATAAAATTATAACATCATATGTCATAAGACTTATACAACTTTTATTATGTTATTTAACCCATTAAATAACAAAATACAATATTCTCTCAAAATAAATTATCCATATAATTTATTAGTTTGTCAAGTGCAATTATTTAGAAAACCGATTTCTAAATATTCTAAGTGTTAATATTTATTTGTTTGATCATATCACAAATAAATATTATAAGTGTTTGTCTAGCTTGTATTTGGGTATGACTCGACTTGGATCATAACGTACTAGCCACATCAATTTAATATGTGTCTTGGGTATACAAGATCCAACAATCTCCCACTTGCACAAGATACATAGAAGATTGATGCAAGTAGTAAAGACCACCTAACTATAGTTTACTACCCCTAATACGTATGACTATATGTCCCATTCAATAACATCATCCCCTTCAAGTCCCTTACTTGAAAATGATTTAGGAGAATCTATCATTTATCCTTTTGTTACAGATGCCATGTTAAATCCAGAGACATAGAGTGATCACTCTCTGTTGATTTAACTTTAGCACGCCTTAGACATCTTACTGTCAACGAATAAGAGGAACAAATCCCTTCTTGACTACATACGTCTCTCACAATCACCTTGTACCCCACCTGAGCTTAGCCTTGTGTACTGTCATATTACTGACAGCGAAGAACTAGGTCAAGGTATAGTACTCGGTGAATATCAAGACCCAATATGTATCTTAGGTCAGAGGATACTATGATATTCTCCTTTACCTAAATTTACTTACGATCAATCACAAACCATGCAGTAATATTCGAGAGCGAGTCAGTCCAATATTTGTATCCCACAAATATCTATGAACCTTGGCAACAACACTTTGCTCTATATTCATACCTCATGAATATCCACCAATCCAAGTTCATAATAGTCTTACATTCATATTTGTTCCCACAAGTATGATCGACTACGGACATTTAGAATAAGTAACTTATTCATGGATTTAAACATGCTAAAATGGAACATAACTCAAAATACCATAAAGAGTTATAATAATAGTTGTTCCGATATCCAAATACAAAATAGATCAAATCCAATCACTAGAATATCGAAGTCCTAAGGCACAAGTATGATCCTTCATGCTATGCCCGTTCAAGGAGCGTCGTGAGTGGATCCGCAATATTTTGATCAATGTGAACTTTGTGAATACATATCTTTCCCTTTTTAAACTTCATCCCTTATGTAGTTGAAACTCTGTTTAATGTGCCTAGTCTTTTGATGTATACGAGGTTCCTTGATTTGAGCAATCACACCGTCGTTATCACAAAGATCTCTATTGGTCCTGAATGGTAGGGACTACCCCTAGATCGGCAATAATTCAAGTGGCAGATCCATATGAATTATCTCAATCAATGAAGCGGCGATGTATTCTGATTTTGTAGTGGACAATGCTACCCTGATTGTGATCGAGAACCATCTCGATCAGTTTGGAAACTCGTATCCATGTAACCCTTTACAACGAATTCCGAAACTCGCATCCCTGTAACCCTTTACAACGAGTTCTTCTTCACCAGATCCATATATTAGAAATATATCCTTAGTCCTTCTAAGGTATTTCAATATATATTTTTAACAGTCACCCAATGACCGTTACTCGCTGGTATCTTCTCGTCATGCTTAATGCGCATAACATGTCCGGTCTAATGCATATCATTACATACATAATGAATCCTATAATTGACGCATATGGGATTCCTTTCATTCTTTCTTGCTCATCCTTTGAGCTTGGACATTGAAACGCTTTCAATATTGTCCCCTTTTGAACAGGTACCAAACCTTTTCATAAAGTTCTATATCTTGAACCTTTTCAAGATTTTGTCAATGTATGCACTTTGGTTTAAACCTATCAAGCGCCTTGATCTATCCCTATAGATCTTTATTCCCAAAATATAGGCGACTTCACCAAGATCCTTTATGGAAGAACAACTTCCAAGCCAGGTTTTTACACCTTCCATGGTTGGAATGTCATTTCCAAATAGTAGAATGTCATCGACATGCAATACTAAGAAAGTAAAATGCTCCCACTAGCCTTCTTATACACAAGCTTTATCGACGTTCTTGATGAATCCATATTCCCTAATCTCTTCATCAAAACGGTGATTCCAGCTTCTAGATGCTTGTTTCAATCCATAGATTGATTTCTTTAACTTACATACTTTGTTAGGATGTTTTGGATCGACAAAACTTTCAGGATGAACCATATAGACATCTTCCTCAAGATATTTATTAAGGAAAGCCGTTTTGACATCCATTTGCCAAATCTCATAATCATATTATGCAGGTATGGCAAATAAAATCCTAATTGACTTTAGCACTGGCACAGGTGAAAAGGTCTCATCATAATCAACCCTTGAGTTTGAGTGAAGCCTTTTGCTACAAGTCTCCCATTATAAGTATCCAAGTTTCCATGCATATCTGTTTTCTTCCTGAAAACCCACTTATTTCCAACCACTTTGGAATTAAGAGGTGCTACAACCAATTCCCATACTTGGTGGTCATACATGGACTGCATCTTTACGTTCATGGCTTCAAGCCATTTGTCACAATTGAATTTTGACAATGCATCATGGTATGTGGTTGATTTAGTTGAATCTACCACGTAGCATCCATCTATGAAAAATCCATATCTTTCAGTTAGACTACTAATTCTACCAGATCTGCAAACGTTTTGTGTGTGTTGATTAACCACTTGATTTTTTTTAACAACCTTCTTGTTGAATGCTAGTATCAACCAAACGTGTATCGGATTATGGTTCTTGATCCTCATCAAGTTCCACTGTTCGACTAATTCCTTCCACAAGGAACTTAGCTTCCAAGAACTCAGCCTTTCGAGCAACAAATACCTTTTGCTCTGTTGGACCGTAGAAATAATACCCTATATCATCTTTAGGATATCCTACAAAGATACACTTAGTGGATCGTACTTCCAATTTGTTTGAGGTGTATTTCTTCACATAAGCTTGACAACCTCATACCTTTAAATATGATAATGATGGAGCCTTTCCATGCCATATTTCAAAAGGTGTCTTATCCACTTTCTTGGTTTGGGCCATGCTTAATATACGGACCGCGGAGAGCAAAGCGTAACCTCAGAATGATACAGACAATGTGCTCCTAGCCATCATAGATCGAACCATATCCAAATAGAGTTTGATTCCTCCTTTATCGGAACGAAGAACTTTGATTGAGTTGATTTTGTACTTCTCCTTTTGAAGATTTTGAACGTTTCAAAACTTCATCTTTGTGTCAAGTACACATAACCATAACTACTATAGTCGTTGGAAACAGGTAATGAAGTATCTTTCACCATTCCTAGTTATTGGCTTAAAAGGATCACATACATTCGAATGTATGATACCTAATAAATCTTTTTCCCTTTCCCACTAAGGGATTACTTGGTCATTTTACCTTATAAACAAGATTCGCATGTATCAAATGAACCAATTTCATTTGTTTCCAAAAGACAATTCTTTCGA